>NC_042964.1:17510242-17829409 GCF_901001165.1 Salmo trutta
AGTTTTTTTTAAGACATAGGCCTATTATCATCCTACACACCCCCTCACATACACAGCAACCTATTTACAGGTAGGCTGTGGTCTGCTGTCAACAAAACACGACGCTGTAACAAGCTACACTTCGTGAGTCCTGCAGGTCTTCTGCACAGCACCCTCTGTCTCCTGTCTGTCTGTCTGTCTGTCTGTCTGTCTGTCTGTCTGTCTGTCTGTCTGTCTGTCTGTCTGTCTGTCTGTCTGTCTGTCTGTCTGTCTGTCTGTCTGTCTGTCTGTCTGTCTGTCTGTCTGTCTGTCTGTCTGTCTGTCTGTCTGTCTGTCTGTCTGTCTGTCTGTCTGTCTGTCTGTCTCAATTCAAATCAAGGGCTTCATTGGCATGGGAAACATATGTTAACATTGCAAAAGCAAGTGAAGTAGGTAATAAACAAAAGTGAAATAAACAATAAAAATCTCTCTCTCTCTCTGTCTCTCAAATCAAGGAGCTTTATTGGCATGGGAAACATATGTTAACATTGCCAAAGCAAGTGAAGTAGATAATATACAAAAGTGAAATAAACAATAAAAATGAAAGGTAACATTACACTCACAGAAGTTCCAAAAGAGTAAAGACATTTCACATGTCATATTATGTATATATACAGTGTTGCAATGATGTGCACATGGTTAAAGTACAAAGGAGAAAATAAATAAACATATGGGTTGTATTTACAATGGTGTTTGATCTTCACTGGTTGCCATTTTCTTGTGGCAACAGGTCACAAATATTGCTGGTGTGATGGCACACTGTGGTATTTCACCCAGTAGATATGGGAGTTTATCAAAATTGGGTTTGTTTTCAAATTATTTTTTAATTTTATTTCACCTTTATTTAGCCAGTTGGGCAAGTTGAGAACAAGTTCTCATTTACAACTGCGACCTGGCCAAGATAAAGCAAAGCAGTTCGACACATACAACAACACAGAGTTACACATGGAATAAACAAAACATACAGTCAATAATACAGTTGAAGAAAATCTATATACAGTGTGTGCAAATGAGATAAGAAAAGAGAGTTACGGCAATAAATAGGCCATAGTGGCGAAGTAATTACAATATACCAATTAGACACTAGAGTGATTGATGTGCAGAAGATGAATGTGCAAGTAGAGATACAGGGGTGCAATGGAGCAAGATAAGTAAATAAATACAGTATGGGGATGAGGTAGTTGGATGGGCTATTTACAGATGGGCTATGTACAGGTACAGTGATCTGTGAGCTGCTAAGACAGCTGGTGCTTAAAGCTAGTGAGGGAGGTAAGAGTCTAGAATAGAGAGATATACCTGCTGGAGCATGTGCTATGGGTAGGTGCTGCTATGGTGACCAATGAGCTGAGATAAGGCGGGGCCTTACCTATCAGAGACTTGTAGATGACCTGAAGCCAGTGGGTTTGGCGATGAGTATGAAGCGAGGGCCAGCCAACGAGAGCGTACAGGTCGCAGTTTTGGGTAGTATATGGGGCTTTGGTGACAAAACGGATGGCACTGTGATAGATTGCATCCAATTTGATGAGTAGAGTGTTGGGGGCTATTTTGTAAATGACAGGATCGGTAGGATGGTCAGTTTTACAAGGGTACGTTTGGCAGCATGAGTGAAGGATGCTTTGTTGCGAAATAGGAAGCCGATTCTAGATTTAATTTTGGATTGGAGATGCTTAATGTGAGTCTGGAAGGAGAGTTTACAGTCTAACCAGACACCCAGAGTAGTGATGCTGGGCAGGCGGGCAGGTGTGGGCAGCGATCGGTTGAAGAGCATGCATTTAGTTTTACTTGTATTTAAGAGCAGTTGGAGGCCACGGAAGGAGTGCTGTATGGCATTGAAGCTCCTCTGGAGGTTAGTTAACACAGTGCCCAAAGAATGGCCAGAAGTATACAGAATGGTGTCATCTGCGTAGAGGTGGATCAGAGAATCACCAGCAGCAAGAGCGACATCATTGATGTATACAGAGAAGAGTCGGTCCGAGAATTGAACCCTGTGGCACCCCCATGGAGACTGCCAGAGGTCCGGACAACAGGCCCTCCGATTTGAAACACTGAACTCTGTCAGAGAAGTAGTGAGAAGTAGAGGTAGTGACCCAGGCGAGGCAGTCATTTGAGAAACCAAGGCTGTTTAGTCTACCAATAAGAATGTGGTGATTGACAGAGTCGAAAGCGTTGGCCAGGTCGATGAATACGGCTGCACAGTAATGTCTCTTATCGATGGCAGTAATGTCTCTTATCGTTTAGGACCTTGAGCATGGCTGAGTTGCACCCATGACCAGCTCTGAAACCAGATTGCATAGCGGAGAATGTACGGTGGGATTCGAAATGGTCGGTAATCTGTTTGTTAACTTGGCTTTCGAAGACCTTAGAAAGGCAGGGTAGGATGGATATAGGTCTGTAGCAGTTTGGGTCTAGAGTGTCTCCCCCTTTGAAGAGGGGGATGACCGCGGCAGCTTTCCAATCTTTGGGAATCTCAGACGATACGAAAGAGAGGTTGAACAGGCTAGTAATAGGGGTTGCAACAATTTCGGCAGATCATTTTAGAAAGAGAGGGTCCAGATTGTCTAGCCCGGCTGATTTGTAGGGGTCCAGATTTTGCAGCTCTTTCAGAACATCAGCTATCTGGATTTGGGTGAAAGAGAAATGGTGGGGGCTTGGGCGGGTTGCTGTGGAGGGTGCAGGGCAGTTGACCGGGGTAGGGGTAGCCAGGTGGAAAGCATGGCCAGCCGTAGAGAAATGCTTATTGAAATTCTCCATTATAGTGGATTTATCGGTAGTGACAGTGTTTCTTAGCCTCAGTGCAGTAGTCGTTCAGTGCAGTAGTCGGCTGGGAGGAGGTGCTCTTATTCTCCATGGACTTCGTTGTGGATCTGTGTAATCTGAGGGAAATATGGGTCTCTCACTCTCTTTATTTTTCTCTCTCTTTCTTTCTTTCTTTCTCTCTGTCTTTCTCTCTCTCTGTCTGTCTGTCTCTCTCCCTCACTCTCTCTTTCTCTGTCTTTCTCTCTGTCTTTCTCTCTCTTTCTCTTTCTTTATCTCTTTCTCTTTCTTTCTCTCTCTCTCTTTCTCTTTCTCTCTCTCTCTTTCTCTTTCTCTCTCTCTGTCTCTCTCTCTCTCTCCCTCTCTCTTTCTTTCTCTGTCTTTCTCTCTCTGTCTTTCTCTCTCTCCCTCTCTCTCTTTCCCTCTCTCACTCTTTCTCTTTCTTTCTTTCTTTCTTTCTTTTTTTCTCTGTCTTTCTCTTTCTGACTCTCACACTCTCTCTCTGTCTATCTTTCTCTGTCTTTCTTCATTGACTTTCTCTCTCTGTGGTTTCCAGCAGGATGTCTCAGTGGTGTCAGTCAGTTGTTTCACATACTCTATAATTGCTCTTCAAGTTGCCCATTTTAGCAGCAGTAGACCACTATTTTCATGAGGCAGCTTGATATCTACATATATATTCAACTGAAATCTGTGAAAAACCACAATGAACTTTCTATTGGGTCATTTGACCTAGACTTCTGAAGTACTTTTTCTAACACACATGACAGTTTTAAGTGTGATGTAAAGTATCATCATCATCATCATCTGGGACAAGAAGAATGAGTTTCCTCATATTTATATCATGGGAGGGCTTTTATCTGTCCAGACGTTGGAGAATAAAATGTATATGAGATATTGCTGGCTAAGCAAAGACTATTATCATGTTTTCTGTAGATGTTTCTCTGTGTTATGAAGTGACTGTGTGGTGGTCATAGAAGCCCTCTAGGATGACAGGGTCATAAAATGTGGCCAACAAGGTCACAGCTACTGTATGACTCCCATGGACCACAATGGCAAGAACAGATGAAGTAAAGTGATCCATTGATGCTTGTGGTTATGTCTTATACGTTCAGGTGGACAAGCCCTCAGGTGGACGGCTGTAGTACATAGTATTGTAGACAGTTTGAACTGAGGCCTAATAAAGGATAAATCCACACTAGTCACATTCAGTTTCAAAAACAAAAATATTCAAACGTGGAATGTGATAAAGTTGTGCAACACATGTTCAAGCTGTACAACAACATGAATGCACAGTGTTTGTTGCATTCATGACCTACTGGCCAACCAATCAAATTTGAACATCCAGATCAGACGGTACCGGAGATCAACCAATGAAAGAAAATGCAAGTTTCCTTTCTGTTCTGTAGAGAGACTGAATTTGTGTCACGGTTGTCGTACGGTAAAGCAGACCAAGACGCAGCAGGGAAATGTGCACTCATCTTCTTTTTATTTAAACGGACAAAGAAGGTAAACCAAAATAAAAACGTACACAACAAAAACACAACGACTAATACCAGGCCGGTAAGGCAACAAAGCTATACCTAGCCCAATCTCCCACAAATACTAAAACAAACACATACCTATTTATAGAACCCTCAATCAGAGGCAACGAGAAAACACCTGCCTCCAATTGAGGGTTCAACCCCCAATTAACTAAACATAGAAATACAAATAACTAGACTGAACATAGAAATACATAAACATAGAATAGTGCCCAAAACCCGGAATACAAAATCAAACACCCTACAACTAACACAACCAGCCCGAACCACATAATACAAATACCCCCTGCCACGTCCTGACCAAACTACAATAACAAATAACCCCTATTACTGGTCAGGACGTGACAACAAGTTTCCTTTCTCTTCTGTTCTGTAGAGAGACTGCATTTCACACAGGTCAATATCATCACTTGAAGGAACAAGCAAGATGGACCAACTCTTCATCTTTCTTTTCATCTGGAAAGCTTGTAAGTAACATCTAGCTCAATATACTAATCTTATAACTGTTAAACATACATTACAGGTTCTTACTATATTTGGTACATGTGTTTCCAACATGGTCCATTTATTATTTTAATTCAGGTACATCTAAAACACAAATAATTGTTCAGCGTGTTTCATTCCAGAAGGAGGCAATGTGGCTATTGATTGCCACATGACCAGTGAGAACATGAACTACATGATGTGGTACAAACTCACCACTGGCATGGTGCTTCAATACATTGCTAAATCTTCCAAGTACCAGAGTGATGTACAATTCCACAATGAATTCAATGATGGGCCATTCTCTGTGTTGGCTGGCAAAAACACATTTCACCTCAACGTTTCTGACACAAAACAAGAGGACATTGGGAACTACTTTACATACAGTATATCCTCTGAATATTTGTAATTAGTTATTTTATCTGTTATTGAACTTTGTTATCAGGCACAACTTTAAAGAGAAAGACTGTTATACAGCAACCTGTGTCGAAGTCAGTCCAGCCAGGAGACTCTGAACTGTACAATACACTCTGAGACCTGTGCAGGAGAACACAGTGTTTATTGGTTCAGACATGGCTCAGGATAATCCTGTTCAGGAATCATTTACACCCATGGAGACAGGAGTGATCAGTGTGAGAAGAGCCCTGAGGCTGGGTCTCCTACACAGAGCTGTGTCTACAGTCTGTCCAAGAGGAACCTCAGCCTCTCTGATGCTGGGACTTACTAATGTGCTGTGGCCTCATGTGGGAAGATACTGTATGGGAACTGGACCAAGCTGGACATTCAAGGTAATTTCGCTTAGTTTTTAATGGAAAACATGTTTAGATTTGGGTATGTCATTTTAGGCGAAAATGTTTAAAAAATGGGGCGGATCCTTAAGAGGTTAATTAAAAACATGTTTGTGTCATGTTACCTGAAGAAATTATTATTACTATATTCATTTACTCTTGTATTGCTAGATAATGAGCATAATAAATAATGTAATTCTTTGGTTTCAGAGTATGATTTCCCCCTGACTCCCACTGCTCTTGCGCTGGTCATATCAAACATTGTGGTTGTGATGGTCGTCATTCTATTGACATGTTGGATATGCAAGGAAAGGACCAGAGGACCTGAAAGTAGAGTCAGGCTTACTGTTGTTTTGCATGTTTCCTGCATATGACTAGTTATACTAATATACTTGCTGTTGTTTTGCATGTGTCCTGCATATGACTAGTTACAGGTATATACTTGCTGTTGTGGAATTTTTCATTGACTATTATTTTTTACGATGTCCAAACCATATTGATTGTTTCAGCGAGATAGCTTGTATATGTAATACGTTTTCCTTCTTGTTTTTAATTAGAAGATGAAACCCCACCAGTCAATCAGGAAAACTCTTTGTTGTATCACGTTTTTCTCCATCTCAAAAGGGTTTATCTAGGAGATGTGACCAGTATAATGTCTTGTTATGGCTCCACCTCTCTCACACAGAACCAAGACAGTGACGTGGTAAACTATGCAGCTGTGAGTTTCACCACCAACAAAAGCTCCTCCTCCAGAAGAGAGAGAGCCCAGACCAGCAGAGAGGATGCAGAGTACTCTGAGGTCAGGTACCTTCAGCAGGAGAGAGATATGGGAAGAACCTCACCACATTGAACTGAAACCACATCCATATACATTAGAGATAACTTTGAAGGCCTTGTAATGACTGGTAAAATAACTGCTTTTTGGACGTAAATAATAGCTAAATAAAATAGGAAATAGCTCTACTTGTAACCTAGAGAAGCAATTTGTATTAGAATATTCGATGAGTAGGCTTTCATTGTTTCTCTAAAGACTTAAATATGCTAATTGAATAAAGGTGTCTGATCAGAAATCACTGCTTCCTTAAGGAGTTTGTTATTACACCCTAGTGTATTTTCATCATGTTATATGTTACGTTTAGGTATATTAAACTGTTAAACAAATTACCCTCTAGGTGAACTGTGAAGTCAAAGTAAAAACAGGGTAGTCTCTATGTAGGTTTGAGTTTCCTTACTCACAACATGGGTCTGATCCAAACATCATATTTTCAGGTTGTATTGTCTTGTTTCCATTCTTGCAAAGTGACACTAATTCAAACTTCATAGAAAGACTGTTCCTGTTCCACATATGACCTACTCGGCAGCCAATCAGATGTTGAGCTGAACATACAAATCTGACAGACCAATCAGACGCCACCTAGATCTGACCAATAAGACATAAGATATGTGAGTCTGTGACTTGTTAAGTACAGGATGCACTTAACAAATCACCCCTGCTCCAGAAAAGCTAGAGGCGAGGACAAGATGGTTGAGCTCTTGGTCTTTCTTCTTCTCTGCAACTCTTGTAAGTGACACATTTCCCAAGATAGTCTACTTTCCGTCTGTGTTCAATAATATGTGTTTGCTATACAGTCTTTTTCTCAATGGAAATACCTGATTTTGTTTCAGATGTGACCAAATCATCTGAGATTTCTCAGCCTGTTCCATTCCTTGCAGCAAAGTTGGGGGACAACGTGACAGTTGAATGCCATGTAACCAGTAATGTTGATCACATGGTGTGGTACAAGATGACCACTGGCAAGAAACTCCAGTGTGTGGCAAAGGCAGAGATCTTTTACAAACATGTACATTATTTAGGTAACTTTAGAAACGGGCGTTTTGGTGTATTGATAGAAAAAAGAAAATGTCACCTAACTATATCTGCTACGAAGCCAGAGGACATTGGAATATACTACTGTGGACTTCTGCGCTTAAACTTTGTAGAGTTTGGACCTGGAACTGCCTTGATGGTTAAAGGTAATGATAGCACAGTATTTACAACGAGTACGTTTACATGTACACTAATAATTTGTCATTAAACTGATTATGGCAGAAGCCTTAGTACGGTGTTAGTCATGTAAACACCTTACTCTGCTTATCTTAATCGGCGTAAGGTCGCGATCGTAGTAAGCATACGCCGATTAAAACACCTGGTTATCTGAGAAATCCGTAGAATTATGAGGACATGTCATCACCTTAATTGGCGTTCCGGTGGTTTATTTGATCCGTGCATGTGCTAGCACCAGTCGAGCAAGTCGAGCCCTTTAGCACGAGGAAAGTCAGTTCGGAACAACTGAACGTATGCGTCTTAAAAGTTGTTTTCACATAGCTACAAACTTTGTATGTCCTAACTCAGAATGAACATGCTCCTTCTGGTATACATTTTATTTTGATTGCCAATTTTCTGCAGCCTGATTTCAGATGTGTCCATGTAAACAGGATTATTAGGAAAATCGTTTTTTTCTTGCAAAGCATATAAACATTTTAATCTAACTACTATATTACTCTGACAATCCACAATAATCACATTATTGTGTGCATTTGACCATAGTATTAGGTGAATCAGTTGTAAGAGGAAAACAAATGCCGGTAAATTAAAACACATTTATTTGTGGATGTAATATTGAATAATGAATTATTAATTTCAAAGGTGCTCAGTTGAACAGTGATACTGTTGTACAGCAGCCTGTGTCTGAGTCAGTCCAGCCAGGAGACTCTGTGACTCTGAACTGTACAATACACACTAAGACCTGTGTAGGAGAACACAGTGTCTATTGGTTCAGACATGGCTCAGGAGAATCCCATCCAGGAATCATTTACACCCATGGAGACAGGAGTGATCAGTGTGAGAAGAGCCCTGAGGCTGGGTTTCCTACACAGAGCTGTGTCTACAACCTCCCCAAGAGGAACCTCAGCCTCTCTGATGCAGGGACTTACTACTGTGCTGTGACCTCATGTGGGGTGATACTGTTTGGGAACGGGACCAAGATGGATATTGAAGGTAATTCCCATTTAATCTGTAAATGAACACAATGATATATTCATAAGAATTAACCTAAAAAAAAGTACATACTTTTGTCACAACAAGATAGAGCTGTACCACCATTAGATTATTGGTGCATTATTTTATTGTTTGATGGTCTTACTACTTAGGGTTAATTAATACAAAATACCAGTACATTCTCCACAGTTCCAGAGCTTGATTCTCCATTTGATCTGAGTCCTACTGTTCTGGCCTTGGTCGTCTCCAACATCGTTCTGGGGATAGTGACCCTTCTACTTGTCTGGGCGCTGTGCAAGACTCTGAACAGAGATAGCATAGGTATTACTTTATATCAAGTCTAATGTTTCATGTCAATAAAATGTACATTCTGCAAACATCAATTCAATTTCCAACTTATAAGCATAGTTAACTAACTACATGAGGTTAAACAGAAAAATGTATTGTCTTCAAATTAATTGCTGGCATTCCTCTGTTTCAAACTTTCAAGGGAGGACAGATGTCCCAAAGTCCTTTGGCAGTCAGGTAATTTTGTCAATATGTATAAATACAGTATATTTTCAGTTTTTACTAGAGTGTTTCTTTACAACTGCTATTTAACTTTCCTTACAGCTAGTATTCAGTTTATGTGTGCTTTTTATGTTATTAAGCTTTTTTGGAAGTAATACGTCACTGTACTAGATGTAATCTATCTTTGTGATCGCTGTTCATTTTTCCATGAAACTTCTGTCTCTGTTCCACTGACTGTCAGGTCATTGTAGTGGGTGTAACGTCTGAACAGTCATGTCTTTTGTAGAGTGATTTCTTCCACAGGAGAATAGAAACATTATATAGTAGATCATGCTGTCATCATAATGGTTTTCCTCATGGCTCCACCCCCCTCAGAATCAAGACAGTGACGTGTTGAACTATGCAGCTGTGAGTTTCACCCCCAAGAACAACTCCTCCTCTAGAAGAGTGAGAGAGAAGACCAGCAGAGAGGATGCAGTGTACTCTGATGTCAGGCACCTTCAGCAGCAGTGAAAGATATCACCACTGTCACAAAGACACCAAGAACTGTTGGTAGCCTAATAAAACTGCTTTTGGTAACTGACATTAGTATGGCATTTTACACACAACAAAGAAACTGTAATTTGAACATTGTCTATATGTTAGATTTATATAATGATCCTGTAATGCCTTAAATAGCCATCACTTTTGACAGCTTGTAAGTAATCATCTAATAGAGAATCCTATTTTTGTTGTATGACAGTCTGTTTTTAACATAATAAACCATTAATTTATTCATACTGTACATGTGTTTATACACGCTGTCTACAGAACATCTCTGCGACCACATATACAAATATTTAGGAGAGACCTGGTACTTGCACACCATGAGAATATCTCTGACTACACATACTGCATAGATATACATATATATTATTTACAATAAATGCTCTCTTTGTAAGAAGTGCGGTGTCTGCTCACCCACCTACCAGGAAAGGTGTGATTTGATATATCTCCCACCAATCAGAGAAAATAGACTTTCTGCTCTCTAACTGTCAGGCAAGAAGCCTACTGATCACAGTACTGCACCAGTCCATTTAGTTCAGGGCAGGCGAGAGTAACCACTCAGGACGGACTGCAAGATGACCCCACTATTCATCTGTATGGTGATTCTGCATCTCACTTGTACAGTAAGTACAGTGTGTGAATATCTAGAATGCCTAGTCCATTTCTCCTGTGTTTCAGTAGCTATTTACTGTAAGATAATGACGTTGTCCTCTACCTTGACTCAACTTATTGACATGGCTTTACTGTAACTCTTATGCAAATTAGGATGTGAATTAATTAATTTGACATCTACATCAATTAGCCAAACATGAGTCCTTCCTCTATGAATGATTTACACCTTGGGCAAATACAGGTGGACTGGGACCAGAATCTGACAATCTGACAATCCAGATTTTTCTTCCTCGAGGACCCCATTATTAGCCAGATAATTATCATTTAGCAAAAACCCAAGTTAGACAGGCACACTAGGCAATAAATATACCAGCACATCTGGCATTTGGCCAAAATGCCAGATGGCCAGTCCTCACCTGGGCAAATATTTTCCTCTCCAACTATGTCCTCTCTCCTGTGTGTTCCAGATTGGACCATGCATCCCATTATATTACAGCCTGTGCGGACAGAATCGGTGCACATAGGGGGATCTGTGACTCTTGAGTGCTTCTCCATGGTATACTCAGTGCTATCCTGGATATGGCTGAAACACACCGGGACATTGTGCAATTCCAGAGAGATTTTGCAAATACATCTCGTTTTGAGCTACATAAGGATAATTAGAGTTTTAATTTGACCCTATGGAATGTTTCCCATACTGATGTTGGATAATATCATTGTAGAATATTCTGGTATAATTAATACTATTTTGGAGATGGTGTGTATCTTGTGATTCAAGGTAAGTGAAGAAACAGAAAGTTTAGTAGAAAACTATGTTTCTAATTTGAATTTCAGATTTTCTTCCATCAGAATGTCTAAATGTTGTGTGGTTCTCTTTAGCCAATGAAGGAACTCAAGTTAACGGAACCAAGCTGGACAATGAGGGTAAGACAGTGTAAGAGCTGATAAAAAATGATGCACACATTTTATAGAATAAGAAAATGACGTATTCTCCTCACACGGGGTGTGATAGAAAAAATATATATTTACCTGATTTGTTTGATATTAATAGTTAAGGATTATATACTTAACAAATAGTAGGACATTTTTGTTCTGTTTAATTCTGTGTATCTGTAAAGATATGGTTTCCACTCTAGCTTCCTGCAGTTAGTCTAGGCGTATGGTCACGTTAATGGGTTTTGCTAGAGATAGCTTGAGCTGACAATGACTTGCTGATAAAAACCTAAAGCTGGCATTCCATAGACAAGATGTGGTGTGTGTGACCCTAGATAGAGATAGTCTGGAAGAGTTCAGAACGATCTCTCGTTGCCTCATCTTCCTGGTGTAACAGTTTAGCTTCTGTCCCTCTCATCGCCCATACCTGGGCTCAAACCAGGGACCCTCTGCACACATCAACAACTGCCTCCCACGAAGCATCATTACCCATCACTCCAGAAAAGCCACGGCCCATGCAGAGCAAGGGAAACAACTACTTCAAGGTCTCAGAGCGAGTGACGTCACCGATTGAAACGCTATTATCGCGCACCCCGCCAACTAGCTAGCCATTTCACACCGGTTACACTGGCATCTGGGAAACTAAGCCGGTTTTGGGGTAAAACAACATCCCGTGCAGATAACCAGGAGATGGCCCAAGGTGGCTTATGGGAGGGGTGGAACCAGCCCTGACTCAGCATTTTAGGTCCTATATAAGATCTGTTTTTTTATTATCGGTTACGCTCTGGGCCCAAAAGTCAAGACTGTTGTGTTGACTAGTCTCATTATTGCAATAATTCATCGATATTGAAAAAATATGATTGTTTGAAGAAACGACAAAGTCTCTCTCACTTGATTAGAATATTCCACAACAGGGGCACCAAATGTAACTACAGTTATTATAATTTATATATTGGGGATATTCTGGTCTGAAACCTTAAGAATTCCCTCCTTTCAAATGTATGTATGTATTATTCTCAAGAGAATCAACACGGATTTATGAACAACATAACATTATTATCCTGATAGCAACACACACTTTCTTGTGAAGGAGAGCTCTGGATATCTTGTGAAGGAGAGCTCTGGATAAATGTGTGCTAACGTTTGACTTTCTTATACTTTATACAAAATATATTATATATGAATGTAATATATCAATGTCATTAATTAATATTACACCAAACAAGAATACACAAAAAATATATGTTTTGTTATTTATTAGGGGAGAGCAAGGACACTTCACCCACAGTCCAAGTGAGGAATTTGGCATTATATTTTGCCTGACATTATACTGCTCCACATTTATATAGGTTTCTGGAGTAATTTAGTAATTGTGGATGAAGTACTGTCGTGGAAAGGGTAGAGAAGCCCCACCAACAGCTGTCTATAGGCAATACTGGGAATTGTCTATGTGGTCTGGCACCACTATGGTCTGGGACCACTGTAGGCTGGGACTACTGTAGTATGGGACTATTGAGTTTGTTTGGGAATAGTATTAAGTGAATGTGGATGTGAGAGCTCCTGACAGACGTGTACTACTTGGTGCATTACGTTTCTTGGAACCTTTCCATCTTGCTGATAATAAAGAATGATTCATTTAAGTTTGACTTCAGGTGTCTGTCACAATGGGTGGCTTGAGGAAGCAGGAGAGGTGGAGTCAGGCGCAGCAGACAGATGATTCCGGGAATAATACTTTTAATAAATATTTGTACGGAAAATACAAGCATGGAGTGCAGGGTGTGCAAAATCGAAGGCACCACCCTCTACGACAGAAAACTAGGGACACAGCCCAACAATAATTTCGTGGAAAAACACAGACCCTCACAAGCAACATCAGCCCAGACAATTAACAATCCCGCACAACCCACAAACCTAACTAGCTAGCCTAAATACCCCTTCCCACTAACAACTAATACAAAACAGGTGCGTAACTAACCTAGACCTAACTAACAGAATGTGAAACAGAGATCAGTGGCAGCTAGTAAGCCGGCGACAAGGACCACCGAGCGCCGCCCGGCCGAGGATGGTCGCCACCTTCCGTAGGTGTTGTGACAGTGTCCCTGGTGTTGAATTTCCACGACAGTATGTATCTCTCTCGTTATCTCTTCTCCTTTTTTCAGATATGAACATGGACTCAGAAAATGACGCTGCACTGAGCTTCTCAATGAACAGATCACAGCGTGGATGAGGGAGAGGGCAGGATGGAGACATTTCCGAGACACTTTGTGTAAGCTCCCATAATGCAATTGCAGTGAAATACTTCGTCTTGTTTGAGTATGTTACCATATCATACTGTAACGATTAACTTATTAATTGAAAGTTTGATAAAGTATTATATGCAAATCTGCATCATAAACATGTGGGCATTTTACCTTGACATTGTCAACTAGCTGACGAGTACTGAAACATTTGACCAGGCAGTAAACCACATTTATGTTTGTAACAGCTGAAGGACTGAGAAACTGAATCATTGACTTGATCTTTTTCCTGACAAGGTAGATGATGAAGAAGATGACAGCAAAGGAGAATTTCAGTTCGTATGATGGAGAGGAGGACAAGGATCCTCATATCTGCTTCAGTTGCCACTTGAATGTCCGCACCTAAAATAATGTAACCTTTTATATTTCCACATTTTTATAATTGTATATAATACATTATTGGCTAATACAGTACAATAACTAAGGTTCATGTTTGTATATTGTTAATAAACAACCATATTGTATTTACCATGAATATTCAGCTTGGTCCCGTCCATATTTACATACAGCACAGTACTATATCACCATGTTTAATGGCCTGGCATCTGAATTGGTCAGCCCAAAACTGGTTACACTCTTCCTTGTAGCAAAGCAAAATTGTTAAACTCTCCAAAGAACGTTGCAGTGTTGGAGTGAGCATACAGAGATTAGATCAACACTGGAAGTTGCCCCATTATCACTTTGAACCAGTTGAAGTAGTTGCCAAGTTTCCCAGTGATAAAGCATTCCAAATTAACTGTGTCTCCAGCGAAAAAGGTCTTTCAAATATCAGACCTAGCAAAAGCAAGAAACAAACCATAAAAAGATACATGTTTTGATTAATCAAAGACATCAATCTCTATTTCAGTAGTAAGTTTGCATCATTACAGCTGGCTCTACATACTGCAAATAACTGAGAGATGGCCAGACAGTGTTTTGTCATTGTCCTCCTCTGTAGATAGATACCCATTGTGTGTATAACAGTGGAGGCTCTTCAGAGGAGGAAGAAGAGGACCATACTCCTCAGTGAAATTCATAAATACTAGTCCTTCTGTCTGACAGATGAGAATGGAATGATGGTCCCCAGGCCTGATTGGCTGTTCTGAGACCAGCAGAGAGAAGGAAGAGGACAGCCAACCGTATCATCTGTTCTACGTCTAACAGCGAACTCTGACGTTACAGTGGGGGGAAAAAGTATTTGATCCCCTGCTGATTTTGTACGTTTGCCCACTGACAAAGAAAGGATCAGTCTATAATTTTAATAGTAGGTTTGTTTGAACAGTGAGAGACAGAATAACAACAAAAATATCCAGAAAAACGCATGATCATTAAACTAACCTTTAATGATCTTCATCAGATGACACTCCTAGGACATTATGTTATACAATACATGCATGTTTTGTTCAATCAAGTTCATATTTATATCAAAAACCAGCTTTTCACATTAGCATGTGATGTTCAGAACTAGCATACCCACCGAAAACTTCCGGTGAATTTACTAAATTACTCATGATAAACGTTCACAAACAAAACATAACAATTATTTTAAGAATTATAGATACAGAACTCCTTTATGCAATCGCTATGTCCGATTTTAAAAGAGCTTTTCGGCGAAAGCACATTTTGCAATATTCTGAGTACATTTGACACCAACCAAGTTTGGGGCTCACTAAACTCAGAATTACTATTAGAAAAATTGGATTACCTTTGCTGTTCTTCATCAGAATGCACTCCCAGGACTTCTACTTCAACAAAAAAATGTGTTTTGGTTCCAAATAATCCATAGTTATATCCAAATACCTCCGTTTTGTTCGTGCGTTCAGGTCACTATCCGAAGGGTAACGCGCGAGCTCATTTCGTGACAAACAATTTCAAAATATTCCATTACCGTACTTAGAAGCATGTCAAACGCTGTTTAAAATCAGTTTTTATGCTATTTTCTTGTAAAATAGCGATAATATTCCAACCGGGCAACGTTGTATTCATTCAAAGGCTGAAAGAGAAAAATGGAGAAGTCTCGTGAACGCGCATCTCAGTCTCACTGTCCCCAGGCTGACCACTTACAAACTCTGCTGCTGCACTTTGCCCAGAGACAGCAGACACCCCATTCCACTTTCTGGCAGCTTTAGAGAGCCTATGGAAGCCTTAGAAAGTGTCACGTTACAGCACAGATGCTGTAATGTCGATTGAGATGCAACAGAAGGACAACAAATTGTCAGACAGGGCACTTCGTGTATGGAATCTTCTCAGGTTTTGGCCTGCCATATGAGTTCTGTTATACTCACAGACACCATTCAAACAGTTTTAGAAACTTTAGAGTGTTTTCTATCCAAATCTAATTATATGCATATTCTCGTTTCTGGGCAGGAGTAGTAACCAGACTAATTCGGGTACGTTTCTTATCCGGCTGTGAAAATACTGCCCCCTATCCCAAAGAAGTTAACTAATTATGTGACTTCTGAAGGTAATTGGTTGCACCAGATCTTATTTAGGGGCTTCATATTAAAGGGGGTGAATACATATGCACGCACCACTTTTCACTTGTCTTTTTTTTTTGAATTTTTTGAAACAAGTCATTTTTTCGATTTCAATTCACCAATTTGGACTATTTTGTGTATGTCCATTACATGAAATCCCCCCCAAATAATTTTAAATTACAGGTTGTAATGCAACAAAATAGGAAAAACGCCAAGGGGGATGAATACTTTTGCCAAGCAAAGTACAGTGCATTCGGAAAGTATTCAGACCCTTTGACTTTTTCCACATTTTGTTACATTACAGCCACATTCTAAAATTGATTAAATCATTTCCCCCCTCATTAATCTACACATAATACCGGATAATGACAAAGCAAAAACTGGTATTTGGAATTTGAAGCAAATGCATATACAGTTGAAGTCTGAAGTTTACATAGACCTTATCCAAATACATTTAAACTCAATTTTCACAATTCCTGACATTTAATCCTAGTAAAACTTGTCTTGTCTTTGGTCAGTTAGGTTCACCACTTTATTTTAAGACTGTGAAATGTCAGAATAATATTAGAGAGAATGATTTATTTCAGCTTTTATTTCTTTCATCACATTCCCAGTGGGTCAGAAGTTTAAATACACTTAATTAGTATTTGAAAGCATTGTCTTTAAATTGTTTAACTTGGGTCAAACATTTCGGGTAGCCTTCCACAAGCTTCCCATAATAAGTTGGGTGAATTTTGGACCATTCCTCCTGACAGAGCTGGTGCAACTGAGTCAGGATGTAGGCCTCCTTGCTCGCACACACTTTTTAAGTTCTGACCACACATTTTCTATACGATTGAGGTCAGGGCTATGTGATGGCCACTCCAATACCTTGACTTTGTTGTCCTTAAGCCATTTTGCCACAATTTTGGAAGCATGCTTGGGGGCATTGTCCATTTGGAAGACTCCTTCCTTGCTGAGCGGCCTTTCAGGTTATGTCGATATAGGACTTGTTTTACTGTGGATATAGATACATTTGTACCTGTTTCCTCCAGCATCTTCACAAGGTCCTTTGCTGTTGTTCTGGGATTGATTTGCACCTTTCGCACCAAAGGATGTTCATCTCTAGGAGACAGAACGCGTCTCCTTCCTGAGTGGGATGACGGCTGCGTGGTCCCATGGTGTTTATACTTGCGTACTATTGTTTGTACAGATGAACGTGGTACCTTCAAGCATTTTGAAATTGCTCCTAAGGATGAACCAGACTTGTTGAGGTCTACAATTTCTTTTCTGAGGTCTTGGCTGATTTCTTTTGATTTTCCCATGATGTCAAGCAAAGAGGCACTGAGTTTGAAGGTAGGCCTTGAAATACATCCACAGGTACACCTCCAATTTACAAGCCACATTTCTTCAGCCTCCTGATGTTGAAAAGGTGCTGTTGGAGCTTCTTCACCCCACTGTCTGTGTGGGCGGACAATTTCAGATTGTCAGTGATGTGTATGCTGAGGAACTTGAGGAACCACCTTCTCCACTGCGGTCCCGTTGGTGTGGATAGGGGTGTGCTCCCTCTCCTGAAGTCTACGATCATCTCCTTTGTTTTGTTGACGTTGAGATAGAGGTTATTTTCCTGGCCCCACTCTGCCAGGGCCCTCACCTCCTCCCTGTAGGCTGTCTCATCATTGTTGGTAATCAGGCCTACTATTGTTGTGTCAATTGCAAACTTGATGATTGAGTTGGAGGTGTGCGTGGCCACGCAGTCATGGGTGAAAAGGGAGTACAGGAGGGGGCTGAGCACGCACCCTTGTTGGGCCCCTGTGTTGAGGATCAGCGAAGTGGAGGTGTTGTTTCCTACCTTCAACCCCTGGGGCGGCCCGTCAGGAAGTCCAGGATGCAGTTGCACAGTCAGACCCAGGCCCCCGAGCTTAATGATGAGCTTGGAGGTTACTATGGTATTGAAGGCTGAGATATAGTCAATGAATAGCATTCTGATGAAGGTATTTCTCTTGTCCAGATGGGATAGCGTGGTGTGCAGTGCAATTGCGATTGCATCGTCTGTGGATCTATTGGGGCAGTAAACTAATTTAAGTGGGTCATGGGTGTCAGGTAAGGTAGAGGTAATATGATCCTTAATCCATAGAGCAGTAGAACTTGTAGGAAGTTTCTGGCCATTCTGTGTGCAGATCTATTCTGCTCTGTCTGGTTGTGAATCATTCACGTTGAGATCACAGTGAGATCAAAGGGGATTTTATTGGTAGGGGGCATGGTAGTTGGTATTGGACCACAATGTCTATTTACAGAAAGCAGAATTGACACAGACATTTTATGTGGAATTTAAAAACAGAAATGTAGCATATTTACATTCAATCAAAATAGAGATAGGTGTTTGGGTTTGATTCGGTTGGGTTCATATAGGTCAGCGTTTCTCAAACTAAAGGTTGCGACCCCATGTAGTGTCTGTCCCCTGATTTAAAAATGGGGTTACGAGAAAAAATCTGAAATAAAATGTACAAAATTGCTCTTGGTTCATAGAACCAGGGTTACGTCAGTAACCACTGGTAGACGTGAGTTGTGGTTGTAATAAACAGATTGGTTTCTGTTTTCTTCATACAAATGTGTCTATGTTTTGAACGGTTTAATATTCAAAATATGATCATTTTTTATTGAACCTTAATTTAACTAGGCAAGTCAGTTAAGAATAAATTCTTAATTACAATGACTCTGGGCCAATTGTGCGCCGACCTATTAGACTCCCAATCCCCGCCGGTTTTGATACAGCTTGGAATCGAACCAGGGTCTGTAGTGACGCCTCTAGCACTGAAATGCAGTGCATTAGACCCCCATGCCACTCGGGAGCCCAATTATGACCCCATCCCTGAAAGATAAGACTCTTAGGAACACGTATGTGTCTTCTCTTTCCCTCTAGAATTCCCACAAGCACCCAGGACTCATTAGAACAGAGTGGACAAGACCAGGCACTAAATAAGATTGGGAAGGAAAAAAACATAATCAATGATGATGTTCTTTGCTACAAAAAAGATCATACAACTTTATTGCCTCGTGATCTTTTGAACTTCCCAATACATTTCTGATGCATTTCAGTCACTTCAAACCATACTTCCTTCAGATTGAAATACTGTCAAAAGTACAGTCGGACTGATTTGTACTAGACCAATTAAAAAGTAAACATTGGCCATTGATTACATCACTCTTTTTGCATGGTTGGGTCTCAAACATTTTTGGATATCGAAATGGGGTCGCAGGCCAAAAAAGTTTGGGAACAACTGATGTAGGTGTTTGGGTTTGGTGGCATTCATAGATGACCACAAGGCTTCACCCTACAGATGGATTATACATGTTCAAACTAACTATCCACCAGCCCTCACCCTTAACCCCAGGCGTAGCCTAACTCTAACCCTAGCCCTAACCTCAGCCCTGACCCTAGTCCTAGCTGTAACACTAGCCTAACCCTACCCTAACCCTAGCCTGACTGAAGCTACAGCTACAAAGGTAGACAGGTCTTTTCAGGTGTTTTTGCGAGAAGGGGGTAGCTGCAGTCCAATATGGTGACTGGAGAATGGCCGAGTGGATGTGTCAAAAGGAAAGTAGAGGATGTGTGGAAATAAGTTGGTGTGTCAAAAGCTCTCTGCTATAAGTTAGACTGTTTTGACTTAATTTTCTTACCACACAAATATGATACACTGAGCTAACAAACAGTAAGAGTTTTAGACGTCTGTTTTGAAGCCAGAGCATGGCTCTGAGTCGTATTTCTCTGTTAGTTTTACACAAATAATTGTACATTTTGAGTTAAAAAACTGAGGATTGTTTATTTGCTATTAAGAGTACTGGTTATGGGTGTACTGTTGCTTCATGTGTTGTATGTGTGTGCTTACTGTGACTGTCCCCCTGATATTGGCTACTACAGTAGGTAGCTACTTTCTACGCCACTGAGTAGTATAGTGTATGTATTTATCAAGGTGACATTATTATGGTTATCAAAATGAGTTATTGTGTGTGCTTCTATCCTACTTGAAATACAATAAAAGGATGGTAAACCATGGCCATGTTAGCTACCGCCGGCACATCGATACAACACCAGTGCACTGGTCGCCGGCTTATCGCCTCGTCATTCAGCCAAATGGCAACAAATCTGCCCAATTAGCTGATTTGATTTCTATACATCCACTCCTTTCAACACACCCACTAGCCCATATTCCTGTCGCCATATTGGGCTGCAGCTACCCATACTTGTTTTTAGCTCATGATCATAGCATGTAGATCTGTCGGGTGTCAGAGCTACAAACCCAGGGGTTCCAAAACTTTTTTTGCCCGCAACCCCATTTTGATATCAAAACATTTTACGACGCCACCATGTAAAAAAAGTAATGTAATCAAAAGCCAATGTTTACATTTATGAATAGGAGCTATGACAGTCTATTACAAATCAGTCTAACAGTAGTTTTGACCGTTTTGCAATGTGAAGGAAGTATCATTTGAAGTGACTGAAATGCATCAAAAAGGTATTGGGAAGTTCAGAAGATCACCAGGCAATAAATTTGTATGATATTGGGTTTAGAAAAGAATATCATTGATGTTCATTTTCCCCCAGTCTGAGGTAGTGCCTGGTCTTGTCCAGTCTGTTCTGTTCTGGCATCTGGGAATTGTAGAGGGAAACACAAGACACATACGTGTTCCTGAGAGTATTATCCTTCATTGATGGGGTCATAATATTTTGTACTTTAAATCATTTCAAAGATAGCGCCACATTTGTAGGAAGAAACCTGAAACCACTCTGTTTATTACAACCATCATCTAGTGGCTACCGAAGGTTACTGACGTAATCTCGGTACTATGAACCAAACGCAAATGTTTTATTTTTATTTTATACGTGTTCCTGAGTATTATCCTTCAGTGATGGGGTCATAATATTTAGTTGTTCCTATCACCTCACACTGTGGTTGATGCACATGTCACCTTTCTAATGCCAGTTAAAAAACAAACAGCAGGAAATGGCCATTAGCTGACACCTATTATCAGGAATCAAGGTAAGACCCAAGTGCAGTCTGTGTGAAGTAACAATGTTTATTGTAACCACAGGGGCAGGTCAAGGCATGCAGGGGTCGATAATCCAGGATGGCAGGCAGGCTCAAATCAGGCAGATGTCGGTAATCCAGAGGCGGAGCAAAGGTACAGGACGGCAGGCAGGCTCAGGGTCAGACACAGGAAGTGGTCAGGCGGGTGGACTAGAAGTCCGCTCCGAATACCTCTTCTCCGCCGGGCGGTGACTTGGAACAGCCTCTGGGATAAGTTAAATTGCCCTGGGGGGTACAAACAAAGGATCCAATTCGGGAAAGTCGTAATCCTGGTCGTAATGCTGTTAAGTTACCGCCACTCTGATATCCCAAAGTGTGTAATAACACAAAAAATTTTCTGGGCTAATAATATAAGAAATAACGCATAAAAAACAAAACACTACAAAGTTGCTTTGGAGCTAGAAGCAGAGCTGCCTTTTCTGTCAGCGCCATCTTACTATCTAATAGCTGTCATACTAATATCTGTCATCTTTTTCAAAACCAGTGTCTTGAGTGGAAAAGTCTACCTCTGTAGAACAACCCTTCTCAAATTACATTATTTAGTTCCTGAGATTAATTTTATGTGAGCAGCGAGGACAGCTAAGTGGTAGGCTAAGTGCCCCTGTGGATTGACCTAACCCAGATTACAAAAGACCGGATGGGCAGAGCTGAACGTCCTGTTGGGCTAAAATTATTGTGTTTGATCTAACTATTCTTTCAAATGTAGTGCAGCGAAACTCAGAATGCCACTTTTTGGACGAAGAGTGGTTTAGCAAAAGCCTGGCCTTTATTTTGAAAGATTATCAGATAATGTTATTTGAACAACCCACACCCCTTTAAGTTATACAATGGGTGAAGAACAAATCCCTGCTCCTGCCAGGGGCGGACTGGGACCAGAAATCATCCCTGGCGTATCAAACACACCAGCCTATTTACTTCCATGAGGCCCCTACACCAGCAATTATTTTTATTTGAGGCCCCAATTTAGAATGTAGTATTTTATTAGGATCCCCAATTAGCTGCTGCCAATAAATCAATCACTCAAATGTATTTATAAAGCCCTTTTTATATCAGCAGATGTCACAAAGTGCTATACAGAAACCCAGCTTAAAACACCAAACAGCAAGCAATGCAGATGTAAAGGCACGGTGGCTACGAAAAACTCCCTAGAAAGGCAGAAACCTAGGAAGAAACCTAGAGAGGAACCAGGCTCTGAGGGGTGGCCAGTCCTTTTCTGGCTGTGCCAGGTGAAGATTATACGAGTACAGTGGTTGTAGAGGGTGCAACAGGTCAGTACCTCAGGAGTAAATGTCAGTTGGCTCTTTATAGCCGAGCATTCAGAGATCAAGACAACAGGTGCGGTAGAGAAAGAGAGAAAGAGAGAGAGAGTCAACAGGTCTGGGACAGGTCCGGGACGTGGTAGCGCGTCCGATGAACAGTTCAGGGTTCCCTAGCCGCAGACATAACAGTTGGAACTGGAGCAGCAGCTCGACCAGGTGGACTGGGGACAGCCAGGAGTCATCAGGCCAGGTAGTCTTGAGGCATGATCCTAGAGCTCAGGTCCTTAGGGAGGGGAGGGAGAGAGGGAGACAGAGAGAATTAGAGGGAGCATAGTTAATTTCACACAGGACAGGATAGGAGAATTACACTAGATATAACAGACTAGCCCCTCGGCACACAGACTAGTACAGCATAGATACTTGAGACTGAGATGGGGGTGGGTCGGGGGACACTGTTGCCCCGTCTGACTATACCCCCAGACAGGGCCAAGGCAGGATATAACCCCAGCCACGTTTCCAAAGCACAGCCCCTACACCAATAGAGGGATATCAACAGACCACCAACTTACTACCCTGAGACAAGGCTGAGTATTGCCCACGAAGATATCCTCCACCGCACAAGCCCGAGGGTGCGCAAAACCGGAAAGGAAGATCAAGTCTGTCACTCAACCCACTCAAGTGACGCATCCCTCCTAGGGAAGGAATGGAAAAGCACTAGTAAGCCAGTGTCTCAGCCCCCGTAATAGGGTCAGAGGCAGAGAATCCCAGTGGAGAGAGGGGAGCCGGCCAGGCAGACAGCAAGGGCAGTTCGTCACTCCAGTGCCTTGCCGTTCACCTTCGCACCCCTGGGCCAGACTACACTCAATCACAGGACTTACTGAAGAAATGAGTCTTCAGTAAGGACTTGAAGGTCAAGACTGCATCTCTCACATTGATAGGCAAATCATTCCATAGAAATGTAGCTCTACAGGAGAAAGCCCTTCCTGAAATTCTAGGGACAATAAGGAGGCCTGCGCCTTGTGACCGTAGTGTAGGTATGTACGGCAGGACCAAATTGGAGAGATAGGTAGGAGCAAGCCCATGTAATGCTTTGTAGGTTAGCAGTAAAACCTTAAAATCAGCCCTAGCTTTAACAGAAGCCAATGTAGAGAGGCTAGCACTGGAGTAATATGATCACATTTTGGGGTTCTAGTCAGGATTCTAGCAGCTGTGTTTAGCACTAATTTAAGTTTATTTAGTGCTTTATCCTGGGTAGCTGGAGAGTAGAGCATTGCAGTAGTCTAACCTAGAAGTGACAAAAGCATGGATGAATTTTTCTGCATCATTTTTGGACAGAAAGTGTCTGATTTTTGCAATGTTACGTAGATGGAAAAAAGCTGTCCTTGAAACAGTCTTGATATGTTCGTCAAAAGAGAGATCAGGGTCCAGAGTAACGCCGAAGTCCTTCACAGTTTTATTTGAGACGACTGTACAACCATCAAGATTAATTGTCAGATTCAACAGAAGATCTCTTTGTTTCTTGGGACCTAGAACAAGCATCTCTGTTTTGTCCGAGTTTAAAAGTAGAACATTTTCAGCCATCCACTTCCTTATGTCTGAAACACAGGCTTCCAGCGAGGGCAATTTTGGGGCTTCACCATGTTGCATCGAAATGTACAGCTGTGTGCCATCCGCATAGCAGTGAAAGTTAACATTATGTTTCTGAATAACATCACCAAGAGGGAAAATATATAGTGAAAACAATAGTGGTCCTAAAATGGAACCTTGAGGAACACCGACATTTACAATTGATTTGTCAGAGGACAAACCATCCACAGAGAAAAACTGATATCTGATGATGCTGTCTGTGATTTATTTAGAATTCAAGGCACACTTAACCAGCATGGCTACCACAGCATTTGCAGCGATACGCCATCCCATCTGGTTTGGGCTTAGTGGCACTATAATTTGTTTCTCAACAGGACAATGACTCAACACACCTCCAGGCTGTGTATAGGCTATTTGACCAAGAAGGAGAGTGATGGAGGCTGCATCATTTGACCTGGCCTCCCCAATCACCCGACCTCAACCAAATTGAGATAGTTTGGGATGAGCCGGACCGCAAAGTGAAGGAAAAGCACCCAACAACTGCTCAGCATATGTGGGAAGACCTTCAAGACTGTTGGAAAAGCATTTCAGGTGAAGCTGGTTGAGATAATGTCAAGAGTGTGCCAAGCTGTCATCAAGGCAAAGGGTGGCTATTTGAAGAATCTCAAATATAAAATATATTTTCATGTTTAACATTTTTTGGGTTACTATATGATTCCATATGTGTTATTTAATAGTTTTGATGTCTTCACTCTTATTCTACAATGTAAAAAAGAGTAAAAATAAAGTAAAACCCTTGAATGAGTAGGTGTTCTAAAACTTTTGAGCGGTGGTGTAATTATTCAATCTAACCATGCTTAACATCATCACTGAGAAAACAGATTCAGATTTGCTTCGCATTCTCTCTCTCAAACCAAATGCAAGAGTGGAAAACCCGTGGCTTGTTATCAATCTGGGGTTTATGCAGCTATATGGTTGTCACACTATGTACCGCCCATAATTACAAGTTACTTTCATCTCTCATGTTTGAAGATTCAGTCCTTCCTTAATAGTTTGGCAGTGTAGATGTACACACAGAATGGCATGCATATATGTATCAGCTCTGATCCTCTACAGCTTCTGTAAGATACTTTATCTTAATTTCAGATTTTAATAGATTTGGTCTGTCAAATAGTTGTGACTGTGTCTAGTGTGCAAAAGATTGTGTGTGTGAACAATAACTTTTTATTCAATCACACCAGATGTACTTTCCATAAGAATTCCACCGAAAGTTGTTTCTAAATTTGTTTTCTCTCCTTCAGGTTTGACCCCTGTCATCTTGGTCTCTCCGCCACCCTCAATGGTGGTCCATCCTGGGGATAATGTCACCCTACAGTGCACTGATGTCCTTAAAGGACCAGGACACGTTGCCTGGTTCAAACAAGTCAACGTCTCAGAGCCTCTGTGCATCGCATCGATGTACAGCTCTCAGCCGTATGTCAAGCATCACAATGGTTTTCAGCCCAGCCATATGGAAATGTTCATCAACAATAGAATAATCTTCCTCAAAATCACAGAGGTGGATGTAGCTGATTCTGGTCTGTACTGCTGTGGAATGTACGATCGCTACTTCATCTTCACCAACATGACTTTCCTGATGGTTCCAGGTAATCTTTTCAATCATTTCTCAGCTGTGACTACTACAAGTTAACTTTCAATCAAGTTTATGTAGTAGGAAAATTCAACTGTCCAACTGTCCTAAAAGGTTACAAGGATTCTGACAAAGAGCCAGAGCAACGTTCAGAAGGTATGCTACGTCTGTTATTGTATGGTGAAAATCATTTCAAACATCAATTTTAACCCATATCTTCGATATGAGCTAATAATTGTTAGATTAAATGGGTGTAATTGTTATACTTCTGATTCTAAACTAAGAGTTTTGATAAGAGAGGATGATAGATCAATGAACCTCTTCCCACTGGTTGTGATGGGTGGTAGTGTAATGGAACAATCGGTATTGTAGGAGAGGATGATGAACCCATCATGTACCCCTTTCCCCTGGTTGAGATCCTGGGTGTTGTGACTGCTGTCCTCCTGATAATCATCCTCATCTTGGTCCTCAAGATCATACAAGATGCAAAAAGACAAAACACAGGTAGCAGCATATCATTTCATGATTATATGTGGCCTGTGAACTACACCTTTAATTTAGATGTTTATCCCATGACATACTGTACACTGAAGAGTCAGTGTGTACACTAGAATAGAATGATCCGTTAATCTGTTCTCTCGTCTCTCTTTTATTTCATATTCAGGACCTGATTCTCAAAGACAACTACAAAATTATCAGGTAAATGCTGTATGATTAAATACTGAAATATAAGCAATTCAGAAACGGTGAAAATTACAACCGTAGCCTATTTCATGATGTTTGCAAATCCACAGATCCAAGATCCAGATGCATTGAATTATGCTGCCCTGAATTTCACCTCCAAGAAGAGGAAGATGGAGAGGAGAAGAGAGAAGGAGCTGGACACCCATGTAGTGTATGCTGCTACAAGATGACAACGTGGAGGAGGTTGGAAGAGGAGGAAAATTGGTTGGCCATATCTTTCAATATATTGATTTGCCATATCTTTCAATACAAGTTTAAATCTTGCTATATTGTATCTGTGTAGATAAATTACATGTATTGAAATGTAAATCAGTAAATATCTCTGTAGTGTTTGTTAGTTGTACCTCAGGGCCACTCTAGCTCTCTCCAACTCACAGCTCAGTGGTACAGGGTGTGGTTAGAGAGTTAGAAGTAAAAACACAACTGTTTAATGGCCGCAGAGGAGCAGTTGCCTCCTCTGGCCTCTCTTAACTTAGATCTCTGTTGTGTGTGTGTGTTAGTGATTTGGTATTTTTTTGTTTAAAGGGTGTGCCCAGCAGTAGACAATTGCATAATACTGATCACATAGAAAGATATAAAGAGATAAATCAAAATTGCCTTTCTTATGATGTTATTCACCCCTTAGTATTTCCTGTCTTGGCTTTGCACTGATCACATACCCCTATTGTGAGATGCACCTTATAAGGAGAATATGATTTGGGTCTGAGGTAGAGGAGGGACCAGTGAGGGTACGCATCACTTCCTGTGGTATGAGTGAAAGGAAGGAGCAGCTCAGTGTAAAGTGAGACCTATTGAGGCTAACATCACCGGGTCTCTCATAGACAAACACTGGGGGATTAAATGTCCCTTATGCTCTCTCTCTCTCTCTCTCTCTCTCTCTCGTCAGATTTCCAGTCTTAAAGCATTCAACAAGAGGACAACGTGCAGATAAAGATTGAGTGTCTCAAGAGTTTTGTCAACTCTTCCTTTATGAACAAGGTACAAGGTACTGGTAACAAACAAAGGTTTGAAATTAGGCCAACAAGAATATATAGTTAAAGTCGGAAGTTTACATACACCTTAGCCAAATACATTTAAACTCAGTTTTTCACAATTCCTGACATTTAATCCTAGTAAAAATTCCTTGCTCGCACATGCTTTTTCAGTTCTGCCCACAAATTTTCTATAGGATTGAGGTCAGGGCTTTGTGATGGCCACTCCAATACCTTGACGTTGTTGTCCTTAAGCCATTTTGCCACAACTTTGGAAGCATGCTTGGGGTTATTGTCCATTTGGAAGACCCCTTTGTAATCAAGTTTTAACTTCCTGACTGATGTCTTGAGATGTTGCTTCAATATATCCACATAATTTTCATTCCTTATGAAGCCATCTATTTTGTGAAGTGCACCAGTCCCTCCTGCAGCAAAGTACCCCCACAACATGATGCTGCCACTCCTGTGCGTCACGGTTGCGATGGTGTTCTTCGGCTTGCTAGCCTCCCCCTTTTTCCTCCAAACATAATGATGGTCATTATGGCCAAACAGTTCTATTTTTGTTTAATCAGACCAGAGGACATTTCTCCAAAAAGTACGATCTTTGTCCCCATGTGCAGCTGCAAACCGTAGTCTGGCTTTTTTATGGCGGTTTTGGAGCAGTGGCTTCTTCCTTGCTGAGCAGCCTTTATGTCAATATAGGAATTGTTTTACTGTGGATATAGATACTTTTGTACCTGTTTCCTCCAGCATCTTCACAAGGTCCTTTGTTGTTGTTCTGGGATTGATTTGCACTTTTCGCAACAAAGTATGTTCATCTCTAGGAGACAGAACGCGTCTTCTTCCTGAGCGATATCATGGCTGCGTGGTCCCATGGTGCTTATACTTGCATACTATTGTTTGTACAGATGAACGTGGTACCTACAGGCGTTTGGAAATTGCTCCCAAGGATGAACCAGACTTGTGGAGGTCTACAATTTTTTTCTGAGGTCTTGGCTGATTTGTTTTGTTTTTCCCATGATGTCAACCAAAGAGGCACTGAGTTTGAAGGTAGGCCTTGAAATACATCCACACGTACACCTCCAATTGAATCAAATGATGTCAATTAGCCTAAAAGAAGCATTTAAAGCCATGACATAATTTTCTGGAATTTTCCAAGCTGTTTAAAGGCACAGTCAACTCAGTGTATGTAAACTTCTGACCCACTGGAATTGTGATACAGTGAATTATAAGTGAAATAATCTGTCTGTAAACAATTGTTGGAAAAAATACTTGTGTCATGCACAAAGTAGATGTCCTAACCGACTTGCCAAAACTATAGCTTGTTAACAAGAAATTTGTGGAGTGGTTTAAAAACAAGTTTTAATGACTCCAACTTAAGAGTATGTAAACTTCCGACTTCAACTGTATATTTCATTCAATGCTGTTAGTGTTACATCTAATATTAGTATTTAATGTTGGACGCCAATGATGAAAACCAGAGCCAGAAATGCAGCTTTTATGAAGTGGTGGGTAAATGTGCATTGTGGATGATTACTTTAACCCTTGGACTGGGCTGGGTTGGGTTCGGTAATATTAGCAGCACTAAAGATCATTGACTGTATACTGTCCAAACATCAAAAGAGAAATCCTATCAGTAAATGTTTAGTTTCTCTCAAACAATAAGCTTGATACAGCTCAAGTCAATATTTGATTGCCTTGATTTAGTAACTCTGAATTGCCGGAAAGCTCAAACTATGGTAAACCAGATGACAGACTTCTAAGATTGTAGTCTGCCAATAAAATCTCTTCTTTCAGTGTTCCCTCCTACTGTATGATGGGTACATGTAAAGTGCCGTCGTATATAAGGTGCATATAAAGTCTCCCACTGTCAGATCCACACACTATACAGTGCAGAAGGGAGTAATGCTACAATGATGAATATTGAAGTATTTTTGTTTCACGCCAACTTGTGTAAGTGTAAGACATTTTATATTATTTCCTTTTTTAATCATTTGTAGTATGTAGTTTGAATATGATAAGTGGGGTGGATGTTGTCTGTAATGCTAGAAATGGTTTATGTTTTTGTCTTTGATCCATTTTATTTGTTTGATTTGCCAGTTTGTGCTTTTACCAAACCAAACGTAATCCAACCAACCCCTGTGATGGTTACTGAGCTGGGAGGCACTGTGACTCTCACTTGCTTTAGTCCAGAAGAGTCAGTGACCAGATTTAAATGTTTCAAGCAGACTTTTGGACAGAAACCCCTCCACATGATGTCATCTCTTTATGTTGGCCAAGACATCTGTCATTATTCCAACAACTTTATCAAGGACTTTACAGAGACCAAACGTTTGGTTGTGAGGAGAGGAGAATACAGCTGTAACTTGACTGTATCCAAGACAGAGCCAGGGGACTCAGCTAGATACAATTGTACCACTACAGTCATCTACGAGCTCATATTTGGAGAGGGAACTTCTTTAATTGTTGAATTTAACTAAACATGAGCTTTTCCTTGATATGTTCGTAGAACTGCTTCATCAAATGCTAGTGACGAATACATGTTTTTCACCCACAGACCTTAGCTTTACTTTAGTTTTCACTAGTTTTATGCAACAGAATATTTTTTTTAGAACACTCGTGTGTGTGTGGACTGAAAGTGGGGCTCTGGGAGATTTAACAGTGACAGTAGATTTACGATGGATTGGTGATAAGACAACATTCCATTCCATGGTTAGTGTCTGTGTGCCTGTATGTCGGTAACAGGGAGAACCAATCTCCAGTTTCTTTAAAGAAAGCATTTAATATTTTAGGTTGCATTAGTATTTTTGTATAAGCAAGCAGTAAATGAACTAGAGACAGATATTTGGCGCCATGTAAATCTTGATGTCTCTCGCATGAAAGCAAAATGTACCTTTGTAAAAATTCTCTCATCTTTGATTTGTCATGAACATCCAGGAGCATGGACTTTGCTATACAATGCTGTGGCTTCGTTCAGCTGGTTTGGCTCTCAACGAATCACCTACGGGTGGGTCGTTGACAAGCTCCATTACTGAAGTAATTCAATAATAAAGTTAACTTGTTTTGAAGAAATGTAAAAGTCTCTCCTTTTGATTAGAATACTTCCATGACACAGTCCAGCCAGGTGAATCTGTAATTCTGAACTGTACAATACACATGGAGACCTGTGCAGGAGAACGCAATGTCTATTGGTTCAGACATGTCTCAGGAGAATCCTGTTTAGGAATTATTTACCACCATGGAGACAGGAGTGATCAGTGTAAGAAGAGCCCTGAGGCTGGGTCTCCTACACAGAGTTGTGTCTACAACCTCCCCAAGAGGAACCTCAGCCTCTCTGATGCTGGGACTTACTGCTGTGTCATGACTACACATGAGGATCACAATGGGTCAGATCAGCTTGGCAATGGCTGACAATCACCAGGAACGGTGGGGGTTTTGACACCCTCACACCCGGTCGTAAATTTAAGCAGGAGAGAACTTTCTGGCTCTCTATTGGGATTGGAATGTCCTTTGTCTCCAGAAGACCTTTGCTGTCAAAAACTCTAACGTCCAAAAAGTGAACACTGGAACAATCAGAATGTAGGGAATGGTCAGTGGGGACCTAAAGAATAATCATGTCATATTGTTTTTCATTTTGTGATGTTATTATTAAGACTATAAAGGAAATACTGTAATTTGAAGAGTATTTACACTACAGGTATGAAGTCTCCATCCAAAATGTGTATTTTTTTTAACCTCTCTAGGGTAGGGGGCAGTATTTTCACATCCGGATAAAAAACGTACCCGATTTAATCTGGTTATTACTACTGCCCAGAAACTAGAATATGCATATAATTGTTTGATTTGGATAGAAAACACCCTAAAGTTTCTAAAACTGTTTGAATGGTGTCTGTGAGTATAACAGAACTCATATGGCAGGCAAAAACCTGAGAAGATTCTGTACAGGAAGTGCCCTCTCTGACCATTTCTTGGCCTTCTACACTCTCTTTATTGAAAACTGAGGATCTCTGCTGTAACGTGACACTTCCTACGGCTCCCATAGGCTCTCAGAGGGCGCCAGAACTTTGAATGATGACTTTGCAGCCCATGGCTGAAAAACAGTAGCGCATTTGGTAAGTGGTCGATCTGAGAACAATGAGACGGGCGCGCGCATACACGTGAAGAGGCCATCTTCAACTTTGAGTCTTTGAACGAAAACAGGGTTTCCCGGTCGGAATATTATCGTTTTTTTACGAGAAAAATCGCATAAAAATGGATTTTAAACAGCGTTTGACATGCTTCGAAGTACGGTAATGGAATATTTAGAATTTTTTTGTCACGATACGCGTCCCCGCATCACCCTTCGTCACCCTTCGGATAGTGTCTTGAACGCAAGAACAAAACAGAGGATATTTGAACGTAACTGTGGATTATTTGGAACCAAAACAACATTTGTTATTGAAGTAGAAGTCCTGGGAGTGCATTCTGACGAAGAACAGCAAAGGTAATCCAATTTTTCTTATAGTAAATCTGAGTTTGGTGAGTGCCAAACTTGGTGGGTGTCAAAATAGCTAGCCCGTGATGGCGAGCTGTCTACTCAGAATATTGCAAAATGTGCTTTTGCCGAAAAGCTATTTTAAAATCGGACACCGCGATTGCATAAAGGAGGTCTGTATCTATAATTCTTAAAATAATTGTTATGTTTTTTGTGAACGTTTATCGTGAGTAATTTAGTAAATTCACCGGAAGATTGCGGTGGGTATGCTAGTTCTGAACGTCACATGCTAATGTAAAAAGCTGGTTTTTGATATAAATATGAACTTGATTGAACAAAACATGCATGTATTGTATAACTTGTTAGGGCTAGGGGGCAGTATTGGCACGGCCGGATAAAAAACGTACCCGATTTAATCTGGGTACTACTCCTGCCCAGTAACTAGAATATGCATATAATTATTGGCTTTGGATAGAAAACTGTTTGAATGGTGTCTGTGAGTATAACAGAACTCATTTGGCAGGCAAAAACCTGAGAAGGTTTCATGCAGGAAGTGGCCTGTCTGACAAGGTGTTGTTCTTGCTTCTGTTTATTGAAGAGTCAGGATCTTAGCTGTATCGTGACACTTCCTACGGCTCCAATAGGCTCTCAGAGCCCGGGAAAAACCTGAACGATGACGAGGCAGCCTCTGGCTGAAACACATTATCGCCTTTGCCAAGTGGCCCATCAGAGGACAAAGGGCTTAGGCTCGTGCCCGAGTCGACCCAGTGATATATTTTCTATCGGCTGTTTACCTAATTGCAGATTCCCGGTCGGAATATTATCGCTTTTTTACGAGAAAAATGGCATAAAAATTGATTTTAAACAGCGGTTGACATGCTTCGAAGTACGGTAATGAAATATTTAGAAATCTTTTGTCACGAAATGCGCCGTGCGCACGACCGTTATTTACCATTGGGATAGTGTCTAGAACGCACGAACAAAACGTCGCTGTTGGAACATAACTATGGATTATTTTGGACCAAACCTACATTTGTTATTGAAGTAGAAGTCCTGGGTGTGCATTCTGACGAAGAACAGGAAAGGTAATCAAACTTTTCTAATAGAAAATCTGACTTTGGTGAAGGCTAAACTTGGTGGGTGTCTAAATAGCTAGCCCTGTGATGGCGAGCTATCTACTCAGAATATTGCAAAATGTGCTTTCACCGAAAAGCTATTTTAAAATCGGACATATCGAGTGCATAGAGGAGTAATGTATCTATAATTCTTAAAATAATTGTTATGCTTTTTGTGAACGTTTATCGTGAGTAATTTAGTAAATTGTTAGTAAATTCGGCGGAAGTTTGTGGGGGGTATGCTAGTTCTGAACGTCACATGCTAATGTAAAAAGCTGGTTTTTGATATAAATATGAACTTGATTGAACAAAACATGCATGTATTGTATAACATAATGTCCTAGGTGTGTCATCTGATGAAGATCATCAAAGGTTAGTGCTGCATTTAGCTGTCTTCTGGGTTTTTGTGACATTATATGCTGGCTTGAAAAATGGGTGTCTGATTATTTCTGGCTGGGTACTCTGCTGACATAATCTAATGTTTTGCTTTCGTTGTAAAGCCTTTTTGAAATCGGACAGTGTGGTTAGATAAAGGAGAGTCTTGTCTTTAAAATGGTGTAAAATAGTCATATGTTTGAGAAATTGAAGTAATAGCATTTCTAAGGTATTTGAATATTGCGCCACGGGATTCCACTGGCTGTTGAGTAGGTGGGACGATTTCGTCCCACATACCCTAGAGAGCTTAAAATGCAAGTGCTCACTGTAACTACTTCAAATACAGGCTGGAAGTGCTGAAAAGTAGAACTATTCATTTAATTAAATCAACAGATTAAACACCATCAAAAGACGATCTTTTGTTTTACTTATCTATTATCTCCATAAACTAAAGATCATCATTAATTAAAATAATAACTCTAGATTAGTATGAAAATAGTGGGGTTAACAGACTATTTTGATGGTCAGAGTCATCGGACGTTAAACTAGTTAACGTTACGTTACTTCGTTAACTTCTTATGGGCAGGTGGGATGGTAGCGTCCCACCTGGCCAACATCCGGTGAAATTCCAGAGCGCGAAATTCAAACTACAGTATTATAAATATTTAACTTTCATAAAATCACAAGTGTAATACATCAAAATAAAGCTTAACTTCTTGTTAATAGGTTAAACATTTCACTTTTAATTCCAAGGCTTCTTTTCAAGATACAACAGGTAAGTCTATTATTTTTTATACATAATGCATATTTCCCATCACCTAAGGAACAACAACAATACCAGTCTGGTGTTAAGCTTTCTGTGCTGTATTGACGTATTTTGAAAATGACATCTGCTGCTTTAGATTGAACAGTCATATCTCAGTTATTGTTTTCATATCAACAAAAAATAAGCTATTTTCTTTACTTTCAGGGTGCGAGCTGATCAAGGGGTCGAAAATGTAGATATTGCCAGATGTTCACTGTCCGAGGAACATGCCGTGAAAACCTTTGCTGGCAAAAGTGTCCATAACCAGAGGTAATTAAACTGCTCTGTGTTATTTTTCTCTCTTCCTCTCTGCCTGTCTTGTTGTACATGGAACCTGTCTCACATGCACAGTTTGGAGGAGGAAGGATACCTTGACCTGTTGAATTCTATCCACCTCTTCTGTGTGGGATATGTGTTCCTACCTCGTCTGCGGGCAGATCTGCAGCATTTCAGAGAGTTGGAATAATCACCCTAAGTATAGAGGCAAACCTGACACCTCACCAGCTGTGGCATATTGGAATGTTCCAAACACCTCTGCACATTTTTGTTTTGCCTTAGCACTACACAGCTGATTCAAATGATCAAGTTATCATCAAGCTTCAAGCGGTATTTATGTCTAATAATGACATTATCTTCTATTTTTGGTCCTCATGTGTCTGTTTTTCAGCATAAAGTACTCTGTAGTCACTTAGCGTGGACACTAGGTGAGACCACGCACACACAATAGCAGTCTCTCTCCTTCACTTCATCCCTCTCCCCCTTCTCCCTGAATCCTCTAGGTTATATCAGCTGTGTTGGTGAACCCCTCCCGCATCTGAACTTGCTGATACAGAGGGCACATCATGATCATGAAAAAAAAACAAGGCTTAATCATGCTCTCTCTATCCATCTGTCTCTCATCTGCAGGTATGTTTTGATGTGAGAGAGGAAGCCAATCCCGTCATCGCCACCTCACTCGCTCTTAAACAACTGAACACAAATAATAACAATTATATATACTGTAACTGTAACTGAAAATGGAGAGTGACTGATCGCCTGCTTCATCAGAATGCCCAGCCTGTAAGGAGCAGAGGACGGGGCAGACTGAGTGCCAACCAAGCATAGGTGTCGGGCACGGACAGAGGCCCAGCCGGGCACAGGTGTGGAGGTCATGAACGGAGGCCCAGCCGAGCACTGGTGTCGGGCACAGACAGAGGCCCATCCGGGCACAGGTGTGGAGATCATGAACAGAGGCCCAGCCGGGCACGGGTGTGGAGATCATGAACAGAGGCCCAGCAGGGCACAGGTGTGGAGATCATGAACAGAGGCCCAGCCGGGCACTGGTGTCGGGCACAGACAGAGGCCCATCCGGGCACAGGTGTGGAGATCATGAACAGAGGCCCAGCCGGGCACAGGTTTGGAGATCATAAACAGAGGCCCAGCAGGGCACAGGTGTCAAGGCCACGGACAGAGAACCAGCTGGTGGTGGAGTAGTCCGTACAGGAACGGAGGACTGATGCGGTTAGAGGTGTGGAATGGATGCTGGATGGTGGGACTCGTACAAAGTCATCTGATTGGCAGCATGTTTTTTTGCATCACTCTTCATCAATGCCACCAAATACCCAGCATACCACAGAGCATTTTCAACAACCTACTTGATGGTCTGTTTCCTCTAAAGGCTGAACTGCATCTCGTGTTGACACAACAAGTGTGCCTTGTTGCTGGTTTGCCAACTCTGAGCAATACAGCCCTCCTGGCCAAATTTATCCGGAAATATAGCCCTGGTGTACTCTCTTTTAGAACTATGTCTCCTGAAATGGCAAGCATCCTTACTGTCAAAAATCGAATCCAATTTAATTCATCATATATACAGTATACAGTGGGGTGTAAACAGTGCTATGAAATGCTTACTTGCAAGCTACCTCTCAACATAACCCTTGTCATACAGCATGCCTTGGGGGTATGATATTTGTGCGTCTATAACTTTCTCATTCATCATTATTCACAATTCATCAGGACTATCCGTAATCCTGGTAGCATACAAATTCATGTAAGTGTTTAGAAAGATATTCTATTCTTATTTATGTATTTACTTCGAAGTAAGTCAGCTTATATGCGCAATTTATAGATAATGATTTAATACAACAAAATGTTTTTTAAATGCTGAGCGCTTTATGAGCGCTAACAGCCTATTGTCTCAGACTTGCAAATGCTTCACAATGTATTTCTTTGTAGGCTTTAGCCTTGAAATAATTTAAATAATATAGCCTAAATAATTCATTTTTGTTCCTTCTTAGCCTCTTTAAAATGACATGTAGCCAATTTGAAATGTCTCAGTGTCCATTCTCCAGCATCTATTCTGCAATAGTCTATGTGTCGGGGGGCTAGGGTCAGTCTGTTATATCTGGTGTAATTCCCCTGTCTTATCTGGTGTCCTGTGTGTATATATAAGTATGCTCCCTCTAATTCTCTCTCTCTCCCTCCCGTCCCGAAGGACCTGAGCCCTAGGATCATGCATCAGGACTGCCGGGCCTGTTTTCGACTCTCTCTCTACCGCACCTGCTGTCTCGACCTCTGAATTCTCGACTATGAAAAGCCAACTGACATTTAATCCTGAGGTACTGACCTGTTGCACCCTCTACAACCACTGTGATTATTATTTGACCCTGCTGGTCATCTATGAACGTGTGAACATCTTGATAGTATATATGGCCTTAAATGCCATGTATTCTTATAATCTCCACCTGGCACAGCCAGAAGAGGACGGGTCACCCCTCAGAGCCTGTTTCCTTTCTAGGTGTCTTCCTAGGTTCCTAACCACCGTGCTTCTACATCTGCATTGCTTGCTGTTTGGGGTTTTAGGCTGGGTTTCTGTATAGCACTTTGTGACATCTGCTGATGAAAAGGGCTTTATAATTACATTTGATTGATTGATTGATTGATGTGTGCTTCTTACTGTACGTTCACCTTTTCATGTTTATCCAATACTTTTCATTCAAATCCATATAGTTTGGTTTCAATACTTCAAAACCAAATTGTAGGTCCAGGTAGTCACAAAAATAGATGGGGTTTGGTTAAAATTGTGATTTTAATGAATGGAGCGAATTTTTAGTTTTTTTTGCTGTGAGCATGGAGCAGTTTTTAGCGGAGAGGTTGGAAAGGACATGGAGCACTGGAGAGGTGCTTGAGCAAGGCTCCATGAGCAATGGGTGGGATTTCCAAATGCTCAACTCCACTCACATGCTCTGGTCAAACTGTATCTTTAGATCACATAAGAAAACGTGCAAGCGTACCTGTAGTTACTATACTTCTATAACCATATTTATTTTCACACAAAATGGCGGTGACCTTTTTCTCCTTGTGTACTGCCTGGGAGTAGCATTGGCTCTCTCTCTCATCCTGATCATTGTCCTTGATTGCATCATGTACAATAGGAACCAGAGAAAGTGTCTGCAGTGCAGAGGTAAGTGACTCCCTTTTAGAAGTTGCTCTTCTTTAAAAACTTGTTAGGGCTAGGGTGCTTTTTTCAGAATTTCCGCCTGACTGACGTGCCCAAAGTAAACTGCATGTTACTCAGGCCCAGAAGCCAGGATATGCATAATATTGGTAGCATTGGAAGGAAAACACTTTGAAGTTTGTAGAAATGTTAAAATAATGTATGAGACTATAACACAATTGATATGGCGGGAGGAAATGCAAAGAAAAACCAACTGGAATATTTATGTTTTTGAGATCCCAGGCTCTTATAATGGCAAGCTATGGGTCCTATGCAATTCCAGATCCCAGATTGCAATTCCCATGGCTTCCACTAGATGTCAACAGTCTTTGTTCAAGGTTTCAGGCTTGTTTCTTCCAAAACGAGGAAGAATTTGGAGTTTTGGAAATCAGTCTGTGGGCGAAACGAAGAGGATGGGCGAAACGAAGAGGATGCGCACTTGCTAATTTTACTTTTCTATTGAACATACTTCTTTCCGTATGAAATATTATAGTTTATTTACATTTTAGGGTACCTGAGGATTAAATACAAACCTAGTTTGACTTGTTTGAACAACGTTTAGCGGTAGCTTTTTGGATTCCTTTGTCTGCATATTGAACGAGTGGATTACTGAAATTGATGGTGCCAACTAAACTGACTTTTTGGGATATAAAGAAAGATTTTATCTAACAAAACGACCATTCATGTTGTAGCTGGGACCCTTTGGATTGCAAACAGAGGAAGATTTTCAAAAAGTAAGTGATTATTTAATCGCTATTTGTGATTTTATGAAGCCTGTGCTGGTTGAAAAATATGTTGATGTGTGGGGCCGTCCTCAAACAATCGCATGGTGTGCTTTTGCTGTAAAGCCAATTGTAAATCGGACAACGCAGTTAGATTAACACGAATTTAAGCTTTTAACCGATATCAGATACTTGTATGTTCAAAAATGTTTAATATTACGAATATTTAATTGAATTGCATGCCCTCTAATTTCACCGGATGTTGTCGACAGGTGTCCCGCTAGCGTGGAAGAAGGGGTTGTATTTTTATCTTTGGGGTATTTCTTTTCAGGACCCGTCTCTCTGACAACATGTCCAGTAGTGTCTTGTACGGATGCAGGGGTAAGTAGAAGACCTTATATTTTGTATGTGTGATAATTGTTACATTTTATAGTAACATATAGTAATATTTCCCCCATTTTCTCATTGTTCTTCACAGGCCCAAGATGCAGACCATCTCCATTACGTTGCTCTGAATCTGAGAAACAAGAAGAACAGGTCTAGAAGACAGAGAAGCAACATGGAGGAAGAGACAGGGTACTCTGGAATATGACAGTAAAAGTGGATAGATTAAACAGCCTTATTAAATAGCTATTTATTAGCTTTAGCTTTATCAACTGTATTAGCTTTATTACTGTAACTGTAGCTACTAATGAATTAAGTACATTGCTTCTCTACCAAACTCATTTGAAATGGACTTGCTTGTGATAAGATGAATAAAGCACGTGTTGTGCTTTATGAACATGAATAAAGCATGTTCAGAGGAACAGAAAAGCATACTCTGAGTTGTCCTTATGTTAGGCCCTGATCTAGCTATGCCATACGGCTGTGGGCTACACTAGTTCATTTAGCAGACAAGATTTGCTTAGAATTCTGTGGAATTATTTTATATTATTTTAAAGTATGAAGAATACAATTGAACATAGCTAAATAAAATAGAAAGGATATTTTCTCCAAACAATTTGATGGAGTGTGCACATGTGGCTATTCTGTGTTGAGCAGTTAACAAAGAAACAGGTCCTCCTATATGCTTAATTTAGATTTACTAATGCAACATTAGTTGTGATACAAACATTTGGCTATATGTTTAGATTTTTTATACATTCTAAGGCTGCATGATGTGACTCTAATGATGATTTGAAAAAAGTCACATGAAAGGCACGAACTCTGCTTTGTTTGTTTTACACAGGCTGCACACAGTTCATCAGTCTCTCATTCACAATTTGACAAGCACTTGAAAATGGCTCGGATTTCCCAGCAGCATCCCCTTTGTGTGGTCGTAATGCCCCCCAAAACAATCCATGTCTTTTGCAGCCAGTGGATGTTGTGTCCTTGGGATGAATATAACAATTCCTCACATGGCTCTTTCAGATATCTCAATTGTTATTAGCTAATATACAGTATTTTATTTTGTTTAACACTTTTTTGGTAACTACGTGATTCCATATGTGTTATTTCATAGTTTTGATGTCTTCACTATTATTCTACAATGTAGAAAATAGTAAAAATAAAGAAAACCCTTAAATGAGTAGGTGTGTCCAAACTTTTGACTGGTACTGTATATATTTCTATCGCTCTTTTTTTCTCTATGTCTCTCTCTCTCTCTGTGTGGTTCTCTGCAGACTGTCTCAGGTGTGTCACAATCTACTGGCTCTTCAAGTTGACCATTTATGCAACCGTAGACCACTATTTTCATGAGGCAGTTTGTTATCTATTCATAGTAAACTGAAATCTGTGAAAAACCATAATGAACTATCTATTGGGTAATTTAACCTAGATATCTGAAGTACTTTGCCCCACACACATGACAGAATTAAGTGTGATGTAAAGTATTATCAAAATCTGGGCCAAGAAGAAAGAGCCTCCTCATATTTATATGATGGGAGGGCTTATATCCGTCCATACATTGGACAATAAATTGTGTATGAGATATTGCTGGTTAATAACCTGTTGAGGACCCCTTCGAGATAGGATCCCGTTAACGGGATTGATTTTGACAACAGCCAGTTAAAAATCAGAGCGGCAAATTCAAAACAGCAAAAATGTCATAATTAAAATTTGTCACACATACAAGTATTATACACCATTTTAAAGCTAAGATTCCCCTTAATCTAACCACATTGTCCGATTTCAAAAAGGCTTTACGGCGAAAGCAAAACATTAGATTATGTTAGGACACCACCTAAACAAGAAAAGTCACACAGCCATTTTCCAAGCAAGGAGAGACGTCACAAAAACCAAAAGTACAGCTAAAATTAAGCACTAACCTTTGATGTTCTTCATCAGATGGCACTCATAGGACTTCATGTTACACAATACATGTATGTTTTGCTCGATAAAGTTCATATTTATATCCAAAAACCCCATTTTACATTGGCGCGTAATGTTCAGAAATGTTTCCCTCCAAACCTGCCGGTGAATGAGCACAATGAGCACACATATTACAGAAATACTCATCATAAACTTTGATCAATATACAAGTGTTATGCACAGAATTATAGACAACCTTCTCCTAAATGCAACCGCTTTGACAGATTTCAAAAAAGGTTCACGACGAAAGCACAATTTGCAATAATCTGAGTACAGCCCAGAAGACACCAACAACAAGCAAACAGAAACCCGCCATCTTGGAGTCAAAACTAATAAATTACATTACAAATATTCACTTACCTTTGATTATCTTCATCAGAATGCACTCCCAGGAATCCCACCTCCACAATAAATGTTCGATAAAGTTTATATTTTTGTCCAAAAACATCCATTTTGTTCGCTCGTTAGGTTCACTACCCAAATCCACAACGCGCGTGCTTACTTAGTCCAGACGAAAAATCAAAAAAGTTATACTACAGTTTGTAGAAACATGTCAAATGATGTATAGAATCAATCTTTAGGTTGTTATAACATATATCTTCAATAAAATTCCAACCGGATCTATCCGTTCTCTTTAGGAATAAATATGAACTCAGCTTGCTCCAAGTCTCTGCGCATGACTGAACCCATGCCTTATAATGGGACACCTACTTCCTTGGGCTGTTATTCCCTTCAAATTCACCATAGAATCCTCAAACAAGGTTCTAAAGACTGTTCATCTAGTGGAAGCTTTAGGAAGTGCAAAATGAACCCTAAGTCACTGTATACTGTAAAAACAATCACTTGAAAAAACTACAACCTCAGATTTCCCACTTCCTGGTTGGATTTTTCTCAGATTTTTGCCTGCCATATGAGTTCTGTTATACTCACAGACATCATTCAAACAGTTTTAGAAACGTCAGTGTTTTCTATCCAAATCTACTAATAATATGCATATCCTACCTCCTGTGCCCGAGTAGCAGGCAGTTTAATTTGGGTACGTTTTTAATCCGGCCGTGAAAATACTGCCCCCTATCCCTAAGAGGTTTTTAAGTAAAGACTATTATCATGTTTTCTGTAGATGTTTCTTTGTGTTAGAAACCCTACATGATGACAGTGTCATAGCATGTGGCCAACAAGGTCACAACTACTGTATGACTCCCATGGACAACAATGGCAAGAACAACAGATTAAGTAAAGTAATCCATTGATGCTTGTGGTTATGTCTTATACTTTCAGGTGGACAAGCCCTCAGGTGGACGGCTGTAGTACATAGTATTGTAGACAGTATGAGCTGTATTTAGGTCTAATAAAGGATAAAACACAGTAGTCACATTCAGTTTAAAAATACAACTAAACATTCAAACTTGCAATGTGATAAAGTTGTGCAACACATGTTCAAGCTATACAAAAACATTAATGGACAGTGTTTGTTGCAATCGTGACCTACTGGCCAGCCAATCAAATCTGAACATCCAGATCAGACGGTATCGGAGATCGACCAATGAAAGCAAATGCAAGTTTCCTTTCTGTTCTGTAGAGAGACTGAATTTCACACAGGTCAATCTCATCACTTGAAGAAACAAGCAAGATGAACAAACTCTTCATCTTTCTTTTCATCCGGAAAGCTTGTAAGTAACATCTAGCTCAATTTACTAGGTTATCCAGATGGATGGCCATCGCGATGAGTGCGTCCAAGGAGAGGTGGTCGTCACAACATGCCAGTACCGTCTGGACCTCCTCACGCTGTCCTCTTCTGAATAGCATACGGAGCACCGGCTCATTCCATCCTCTGTTTGCTGCTACAGCCCGGAGGGTGAAAGCGTACTCGGCAGTGGTCTGGTCATCCTGCTGTAGTTGGAATTGGCGCTCACCCCCCTCTCTGCCCTCCAGCGGATGATGGAAGATACCTCTGAACAGAGCCATGAACCCCTCATATGGATCCAGCTCCTCCTCTCCTCTCTCCCAGACGGCTGTAGTCCACTCCAACACCTGTCCAGTCAGCAGAGAAATAACTGTAGCAACCGTGGACCTCTCAGTGGTGGGGGCTCCCATCTGGTGCACAAAATAGAGGGAGCACTGGACTAGGAAGCCGCCGCATTTAGATGGGGTTCCATCATATTTATCCGGGAGGGACAAATGGGCATTGCTGACCTGGGCGGACTGCTGAATGGACTGGTGTGCTGAATCGCTGGGTCGTCTAGTGGCAGATTATCCTCCGTTAGTTGAAGGCAACGCCTCTTGGGTATGTTTGAGACGTTGAAGACTGCAAAGGACCTCTTCCACAGCCTTCCCCAGTTGCGCCAGCTGGTCGTGGTGTTGACGAAGTAGTAGGTATCTCTGTTCATTGACCGTCTGGGAGATGTCCTGATTTCCTGCTGCTTCCATTTGTTGAGGCAATATTCTGTAACATAGATGCTGGGAGTTGGGAAGCAAGTGCAGGTGGTGAGTTTAGGAATAAAAAACGGAACAATACAAGAAACAAGGGTAGCGTACGGACATAAAACAACATCAATAATGCCTGGGGAATAAACCTAAGTTAGTGGCAGATATAGGGGAGGTAATGAGTGAGAAAATGAAGTCCAGGTGTACCTCATCATGAGGAGTAGGTGCGCGTAATGATTGATGCCAGGTGTGAGTAATAATGGTTGCCAGGACCGGTGGTTAGTAAACCGGTGACGTCGAACGCCTGACAGGGGGAGCAGGAGTAGACCTGACAGGAGCCTAGAGGCATGTCTTTTTGAAGTGATTGTTTGACAATCAGATGAAAACATCATGACTGGTTGTGTTTATGCTACATTAAAAGGTAATAAATGTTAACCTTTTCAAATGTGAGTTCCAAATATGTCTAATGGGTGCCCCAGCGTGAGTTTTTTTATGCATGTGATGTCAGAATGCCCTCACTGTTCCAAAATGTGATTGTTATGCAACACATTGTATTTCAAGATTGAACCGAGCTAGCCATTAACGTCCCTTATCGCTCAAAGACAGATTTAATGGCTGTAACATAGCATATTCGACTGAATGATAAGCTAATAAATATTTGGGAAATTATGAATAATAAGCATATGCTTTTACCTGATAATAGACTACTAATGATAAAACAACTTCAAATACCGAGCTAGTAACGTTCAGTAGCCTAGGTTAACTTAGCTGACCTTCAATTGAGAGAATTCAGCAGAGTTTTCTAAGAAATTTTAACAGCTCATTGAAACTCTGAAAGTAAGTACATGGGCAAATGTTACCAAGCATGATAATAATAGGCCTGCATTACGGTAGGCAGCTAATTGTTAAATTACACTTTCCATCCTTACCTTGGAAGGTTACTGTCTCTGCGCTGATTGCCTGTGAGTGAGACAATGCTAGCTAGCCAATAGGAGCGTAGGTGAACGTCCCTCTGAATAACGGGGCGTGGTTTTGGCATAACTGCGTTGCGAAAAAGGAAGACGCGCCCCAAACCAAGGCACGCTGCCTGCTAATTATCTATAGGCTGTTTCAACTTGTCAATTTCTAATTATAATTAACCACTCACATTGAGGACATAACGTTGTAAAGACTGTGTTTGTGCAAAATGTTTCAGTATAAAAACAGTGTGGCCAGCTCAAACGCTGACTGTTGCGTCAATCGTAACTGGACGTTCTAAATAAGTGTTCTAATCACAAAGGCTTGAGTATAAGCTGCAGGGACCACTGTAGAATGATCACACCCCTGTGTTCGTACATATCAAAACGTTAAAAGTGATATGACAAATCTTTTACTAGGCCAAGGCTTCTAGGCCCATAGAGATCATATATTAAATTAATAGGGATTCTATATGTAATTCTATAATTACACCTTGGCTATAAAAAAAATTGTGCGCACTTGGGTGTCCCGTACTGGTTAGAAATTGAATCTACTTTCACCCCTGACCGCGATAGCTTGAAAATGTAATGTGTTTTCATCTTGTTTTTAATTTGAAGATACAACTGATAGGTCACCAGTCGGTCAGGTAAACTATTTGTTGTATCACTTTTTTCTCCATCTCAAAAGGGTTTATCTAGGAGATGTGACCAGTATAATGTCTTATGGCTCCACCTCTCTCACACAGAACCAAGACAGTGACGTGGTAAACTATGCAGCTGTGAGTTTCACCACCAAGAAAAGCTCCTCCTCCAGAAGACAGAGAGCCCAGACCAGCAGAGAGGATGCAGAGTACTCTGAGGTCAGGTACCTTCAGCAGGAGTGAGATATGTGAATAACCTTACCACATTGAACGGAAACCACATCCATATACATTAGAGATAACTTTGAAGGCTTTGTGATGACTGGTAAAAAAAATAGATTTTAGTACGTAACTAATAGCTAAATAAAATAGGAAATATCTCTACTTGTAACCCATAAAAGCAACTTCGATGAGTAGGCTTTCATTGTTTCTCTAATGTCTTAAATATTCAAATTGCCTCATAACTGAATAAATGATATAGGACTCTCAATCAGAAGCAACTAGAAAACACCTGCCTCCAATTGAGAGTCCAACCCCAATAAACTAGACATAGAAATACAAAAGACTAGAGACCACATAGAAATACAAACATAGAACATAACCCCAAAAACCCGGAAATAATAAATCAAACACCCTACTACATAAAACACCACCCCGAACCACATAAACAAAATACCCTCTGCCACGTCCTGACCAAACTACCATAACAAATAACCCTTATACTGGTCAGGACGTGACACTTTCCTTCAAAATGTATCACTGTACCAATTCGGCCACTTGGGTACATTTGGGTACATTTGTGTGGGACACCTGGGTGACTTCATGCTCAATGTCATGTAGCTTGCTCATTTTTGAAGTTATCTGTCTAAAACTTTGCTCAGCTATTGTTGCCATCTTATGTTCTTCATTCAAATCATCCCAGCACCCTATCTGTATGTTTGGCTGTTCTTGTTCATTTGAAACATGATGCAGCAACAATAAAAAACAGAAAACGTATGTTTATTTCCTTGTATTTTCTTCTACCAGATCTATTGTGTTATATTCTCCTACATTCAATTCACATTTCCACAAAATTCAGAGTGTTACTTTTGAAATGATACCAAGAATATGCATATCCTTGCTTCTGGGCCTGAGCTACAGGCAGTTAGATTAGGGTATGTCTTTAGGCGGAAATTGAGAAGAAGGGGGGCTACCCCGAAGAAGTTAATTAACCCCACATCAACGGGTCCTTGTGACCATAACACGAAGGGTACAGCTTCTAACTCCTCTTTCTGTTCCTAAGCTGAAAACAAATCATCCTGTCATTAATCGGGCCCCACATCTAAGTGGACCCCAGGTTAAGTTCTCACTTCTCCAATTCAGTTTTCATCTATACCTGTCTTTAATTTAACTATGCTGGTCTCCACTCAGTAACTGTTATCTAACCATTCTGTGTCACTTCTATCTTCTCTCAATCCTGGCTTATTTTGAGATTATAACCTTCTGCTCTCTATTTTGCTCTCCTCCTGGCCCCCTCTCTTTCTACTACTCCCAAACCATCAAAGTCTCAGCATAGTGTGGGGGAGCCCTTCTCCGTCTGCCTTTCCTACTATCTGTCTGACGCTCTTTCTCTCTGTTCTTTCTTACGTATCTTTTCTTTCCCATAACAGTCAGTGTCAAATATGGTTTCTGTTTCCAAATATTGACTAACTGTCTCACTGTCTCTCTGTTAACATTCGTGGACCTTGGAAAAATGAACATGTCTATGGTAGTAATCTCTAAGATTATTATATAGTTGATTAAGTTCATCTCGATACTATCAATGATCCTGGATCACCACAGATGCCATATATCCCTGTCAACTTTCTACTATTTAAATAAAAATCTTCTGATAATTAAATAAAACTAAAATGAATGCTAAACATAGCATATGTTTTATCTGTGCTAATGAAATCTCTCCTTCGGGAGTCCACTGTATTTTATCTAACAATAACATGGGTTAATCTTAAATCAGTCCCATCAATAATTTAATATATGTTGCATAGTGTGGGATCCATTATCTACAGTAATTTGCCATCCCTAAGAACTGTAATATATTTATTTTCATAATGAATTTTAACGCTTATAAAATCACTGTTTTTTCAATCTTTATCTATTTTCTTGTCCTGTTGGCTTAGAATATGTCTTAAATACTTAACAAAAGTCTACCATTATTAAAACTTATTCTTTCTAACCTTATTCAACAACAAAATATAATAATACTAGTATATCAATTTCACAGCCTTGTGTTAAATTTCTCACAAAAATATAATCTACATACAACAACAGCTAACTACCTAAGGGAAATAAAACTTAGCTAGGTTACTAAACATTCCTTAAGCCAAAATAGTGGGAGTGTCAAAATAACCTTATAACAATTTCTTATAAATCTATCTTCGCCCCATTTTTAACACTTAATTCTCCATGAGAGTAATGTATATAAAAAAAACTACTACTGGTCAAAAGATAAGACAACATTTCAAATAACATAATCAAATTAAAATCACTACCCTGAAAAACTCCCCAAAGAAAAATTATTGTACCCTTATGGTCATAGGAAAATAGACTTAAGGAAGCCTATCCTTAGTCAAAGGCAATGCCCTTTCTTTCTTCTCATTGGTTCAAATTACAAATATGTCTAAGAACTTTAAACTCCATCATAATTATCAATTACACAAATTACCTTAAAATCAGTATTAAAAATGACCTTAAATTCATTATCCAAATGGCTTTCCAATGAGGCTGATCAAACCACAATGGAAAGTCATGATAGAGGTCATACAAACCCTTCAAAGAAGTGTTTCTTACTATAGTAGACAAATTAAAGAAAAACCGTCAAACATTTCCTACATGTTGTATCCCAGGTTCCTAGAACAGTCCTTTATCAAAAGAATTCACGTGTTTAATTAAAACTCAGGAAATAAAAACATATAAAATGCCATGTGCGTGCCCCTTTAAGATACCTTGGCACTTAAGACAAATGGAAATCTCACCAAACCCAAAGGAAATAGAACACACAAATCAAAACACAGTATTTTGAAAGCACCAACAAATAGTAATACACTATTTGTTGTGTGGGTATTTGCAAACCCCAAGGTAAAAACAAACAAAAACTTGCCAGGCCTTTTCAATTTGGTAGTTTATGGCCTCCATCTCACTCACTCTCCCCAAGATTATAGCCCCAGGAAACATTCCAAAGAGAGACAATGAAACCCCCATTTTCCCAGAAAAAAAACACAAACACTTCGTCAGCATTCATTATACTACACCGATTCAGAAACCCAAAGGTTAACTACAAACAAAACCTAATAATAATGATAATTCCACTGTACTCCCTCAAATCATTAGTTTTAAACGTCCTCAATGTTTATATGTACTTAATTGAACATGCGCTACCCTTAGATACAATTACCCTGGTATCATTCCTCGTCCCATGTCCAACAAATATGTAATAGCTTTTTCTCCTTAGATTGTTCCTGTTACCCCACTAAATGCAACACATTTTGTTTTCTGTCGCAAATGTAGTACATTTCTCAGCGTAAGGAATCAGTGATATTTTTCCCAGGCTTTTAATAGAAATGTAGGCGTGTTCTCCTATGCCTCCTTAATAAACATACATGCTTTAGATGACTTCCATCTGTTCCGGAAGAAAGAATCCTGTTGTTTAACAAATCTAAAACCTTTAAAAAGTTGGTGCTGTCTCATCTCCATATCTCTCTACTCTCGCTGTCTCTGTCTCTCTCCATCTTGCTCTCTCTGTCTCTCTCTGGAATTTAGGAATAATTACTAGTGTGACTTTTGATAAGTTATTAGGTCTCACGTGAGCGAATTATCGTTTTTGTGACTCTCGACTGATTAATATATCTATCTCTACTTTTAATAGTCTCAGACTATTTCCCATATACAATAGACTATTTAGGTCTCACACGTATACGAGTTACCGCTTCTTATGACTTTTGACTGGTTAATAAACCTCTCTCACACACACATAATTTTTCCCCTGCTGATATCCTTCTTGAAACTTTCTCAATCTCTTTCTATGCATCTGTTTAATCATAGACTCTAACACAACACATTTCAGATGATACACACCACGAAAAGATTCAATCATAACACATTTCAGATGACACACACCACGAAAAGATTCAATCAGAACACATTTCAGATGACACACACCATGAAATGATTCAATCAGAACACATTTTCGGATGATACACACCATGAAACGATTCAGTCAGAACACATTTTCGGATGATACTCCCCCTGAAATGATTTAATCTTGTCTATATCGAGACGCCCAACAAAACCATACTTCTTTCTCCTTCACTCATTCTACTCTCTTACAGGCCTCAGACAGCCACACCCTAGTGGTGTCTAACCCCTCTACTCGTTACTTCCCTATACTATCTCCGCATGCCTTATGCATTTGCTTTACAATTAGTTCTAGCTTTTCTACATCTAGACGTCCATCAAATTCGTACTTCTTTCTCCATTTTGGGCCAAAATAAATGTTCCTTTTATCCTTAGACTCCATATATCTCTCATCTCCGGTTAATTCCAGGACCTCCTTTGAGAATTTACCACCCATGTTATTCAATTACTTTCCTTGTTATTATGCTTATTCTCACCATCTATTATGCTTATTCTTACCACATGCTGGCTCCTTGTACTTGCACATTTTACACAGTAAAAAAAAAGCCTGATATCATTACATATTATTTCTTAACAACTGTACTTACCCTCATGCATCAAAAACACACAATTTCCAAATATGATGGTGTCATAATCGCATGCAGCACAGTAATACATCCCCACATCTGCCGGTCTGGCATCTGCAATGGTTAGCACAAAACTAGTTCCACTCTTCTCTGCAACTAACTCAGGGTTGATAAACACTCCAACGTTCTATGGGGAACGTTGGAGTGTTTCCCACTCTCAGCTTGAACCAGTTGAAGTAGTTATTTTTGTCTCCTAAGATGAGGCATTCCAAATCCACTGTGTCTCCAACAATAAAGGTCTTTAATATATGTGACCCTTTCAGGAAACTATGCATATGCCGTGGGTCACTACTTCACAGGAGAGCCATTTGAATGTAAAAAAAAATATCAAGATTTGTTTTTTCGAACATGTGAACAATCATGTGCCTTAATAACAAAGTTTAATTTCAAGTTAAAGTGTCCTTTAGTCAGCTAATGTTAGCTAACTAATGTTAATGTTACATGTACGATCTTATTATTCATATCTCAGAGCCATTGCTTAGCTATTTATAGCATAATGTTGGCTAGCTAACATTGAACCTGGTAGGTTAGCTACCTGCAGATTCATGCAGGGTAGTAATGTCATACATTGGGATTATGGTTCATTGTTTGCCTAGCTAGCTAGATAAATATCTTAACAAAATAATCCGCTATGCAAGTCACCATTTCAGATGCGTTCGTAAATTCTGTCTGGCCATATACTCCGATGAGCACTCAGAATAACTGATGAATTTACGAATGCTCAACACCCATTGAATATGGCCGGTGTAACTAAAAGTTGACAAAAAAGCATAAGTAAATTGTTGCCAGCAGCACCGTTACAGTCACCAATGCGCTGGATAACATGAAAACAGCCTAACCAGCTCTGCTAGGGCGAGCAAAATGGTCAGTGAGGTGTTCTCTCATTTGTGTCTGGAAGTAGCTAGCAAGCTAGCCAATGTTAGCCAGTTAGCTTGGGTGCTTGAATGCCATTGTGAGGTCAGAACGTTCGGAGCAACCCTACTCATCGGCCAGAGCGTCCAGTGTGTGCTCTGAACGCTCCAAGAGCGAAACGCTCTGAATTTACAAACTGACAATCTGACAGCACAGTTGCAGTCAACAATGCCCTGGATAACATAACCAGCTCTGGTAGGGTGAGTAATGTTCAGTGAGCTTTTCTCTTATTTGTGTCTGGAAGTAACTAGCAAGTTAACCTGGGTGCTTGACTGCTGTTTTTAGTACAGAATGCTCGGATCAACCCTTAATTGAGGACACCTTCAAGATAAAATCCCGTTAACGGGATTGGTTGGACAACAACCAGTGAGATAGCACGGCGCGAAATTCCCCCCAAAAATAATCTCAAAATTAAAATGTAAGTATTATACGGCATTTTAAAGATACTCTACTCGTTAATCCAATCACATTGTCCGATTTCAAAAAGGCTTTACGGTGAAAACAAAACATTAGATTATTTAGGATAGCAAAACCAGATATACAGCTAAAATTAAGCACTAACCTTTGACAATCTTCATCAGATGACACTCCTAAGACATCATGTTAGACAATACATGCATTTTTTGTTCGATCAAGTTCATATTTATATCCAAAAACCCAATTTCTACATTGGCGCGTGATGTTCAGAAAATGTTTTCTCCCCAAAACTTTTAATTTACAGAAGAACTCATAAACGTTGACAAAATTTATAACAATTATTTAAAGAATTAGAGATCATCTACTCCTTTATGCAACCACTTTGTCAGATTTCAAAATAACTTTACGGAAAAAGCACATTGTTCAATATTCTGAGTACAGAACTTAGCCTTCAATGCTAAGCTATACAGTTAGCCTACAACCACTGCATCGACAAACCTCTAAAAATATGTTCAAAATATTTTCTTACCTTTGCTGATTTTCGGCGGAATGCACTCGGAAGGGGTCCCACTTCCACAAGAAATGTTCATTTGTTCTGCAAAGTCCATCATTTATGTCCAAATACGTCTGTTTTGTTGACCCATCCAGAACACTTTACAATGCCATGTGGCGTGGATGCAAATCCATAGACGAAATGTTCAAAAGTTCCATTACCGTTTGTAGAAACATGTCAAACGATGTTTACAATCAATCCTTTAGGCTATTTTTTTACATAAAATTGCAATAATTTTACACCCGGGCAATAGGTATTCATCCCAGAAGAAAAATTACAAACAACGAAGTCACGTGCATGCGCGTCATAAGATACCTCTCCTCAGACTGGCCAGTGATTGACTGAGCCACAATGTTCTGCCCGGTAACAGGTGACGGATGAAACCAGTTCCTAAAGATTGTTGACAGCCAATGGAAGAGTTAGGAGGTGCAACGTAAATCCTATGTCACTGTAGTTTTTCAAGGGATTCAAAAGAAAAACTACATTTCTAATTTCTCCCACTTCCTGATTGAATGTTTCTCAGGTTTTTGCCTGCCATATGAGTTCTGTTATATTCACAGACACCATTCAAACAGTTTTAGAAACTTCAGAGTGTTTTCTATCCAAATATACTAATAATATGCATATTCTATTTTCTGGGCCAGAGTAGTAACCTGTTTAAATTGGGTACGTTTTTCATCCAGCCGTGAAAATACTGCCCCTAGCCCCAAGAGATGGTCAGGGCTAAATCTTAAAGAGGGTTTGAACGATGTTGAATGGATGTAGACAAAGGGCTCTCCAGTAGTAGTACCAAAACATTTAAAGACTTCAACTTTCAAAGCAGATTTATTTTCCAAATGTAAAAAACACAATTTCAAATTTTGCTACATATGACCGATTTGAGCCGGTCGGTCACATATCAGACTGTCTGACGGTTGCAAGAGACCAGCATTAAAAAATATATGAATACTTGAATATCTTCACATTGTTTTGTAACTTCCTCATCTGTACACTGTATGTTATTTCCAGGCAAAGTTCTGCCATACATATCTAATGCTAAATGCTAAATGAAAGAATTGTTTTTATACAGAACTGGAGTGAGGGACTACATGCCTGATTTGCTGCTGTGGCATCAGTAAACACACGTAACAGGACAGATGCAGATACTTTTTTGCATGACTGCAGATGGCTATATCGGTCCGCTAATACAGGACTAGGAAAGGCCCAGTGCACTACTTTTGTGTAAAGAATTATTTTTTTTTTAGTTATTAGACCGCCTTCGTCAAGCGCTGGAGAGAGGGAGTGAACGTGCAGGGTGGCAATTCCCCCCCGCCCCCTCAGCTCCAGCCGCAGGACGACTGCGGCAGAGATGAAAACACCGGATAATGTTGGGGTCCAGGATGTCCGCCACCTGAACACAAGAGCGCTCCTCAGGACCGTACCCCTCCCAGTCCAGCAGGTACTGGAGCCTACTTCTACAGCCTTGATGTCCAGGGGAGGTGGAGGGGTGTCGCGGGGGACGGCATCAGCCAGGTAACCAGGAACCACTGGCCTGAGAAGGGAAACTTGAAAGGAGGGTGAGATCCGGTAGTTAGTGGGGAGTTTTAGACGATAGGTTACCTCATTGACCCTCCGAAGGACCTCGAAGGGCCCCACAAACCGTGGGCTCAGCTTTCGTCAGGGCAGGCGGAGTGGGACTCCTTAGAAACCTCCCCAGCTCCTGGTTGGTCCTCTCCACCTGCCGTTGGACTGAGGCCGCTCCCGGATATGAGGCTGACCGTGACCCCCAGCTTCGCCATGAAGGACTTTCATACCTGCGACGTGAATTGGAGACCAGAGTGCTGGAAAACCTGCTGGAATAATACCTCAAGCAACCTGGAGAGCGTTAGGTAGACCAGAGAAAGCGATAAAACGGCAGGATTTAGAGAATCTGTCAACAAGCATAGTGGACTGGAAAGGTAAAACCATCAGAAAGGGAGAGATCAGTTACGAAGTCTATAGACAGATGTGACCAAGGCGGCTGAGGCACGGGAAGGGGAAGTAGATTCCTAACAGCAATGCAGGGGAGATTTGGATTGTGCACATACAGAGCAATAGTTGACATAGAGGGCGACGTCCTGCGCCAAGGTGGGCCACCAGTACTTATCGGAGAGGGATTGGATGGTGTGGGTGATACCTGGGTGTCCAGCGGCGAGGGATGTGTGTGCCCAGGTCAACAGCCGATATCTTACCCCCATGGGCACGTAGATGCGATCACGTACAAAACGCGCGAGAAACAATACTACCTAATGATTGAGGGGGAGTAATCAAGGAGATAATGATGACCAGGTGTGCGTAACGATGGGGAGCAGGTGTGCGTAATAACTGTTGCCAGGGCCGGTGGTTAGTAGACCTGACAACGTCAAGTGCTGGAGGGAGTAGGTGTGACAATATGTACGATATGGATATATACTTGTTCTCATTTCAGTTTTTGAATTAGAATGTTTATGGGATGGCATGATTTTGATTGGCCATCTCATATGTACACGGTCAAAGGTATCAGTATTATTATTCTGCTTATGAATGCCTTCTCAGAGAGCACACTAGTCATGCACTTTTCTGTGATATTATACTGTTGAATGTATAAACCGAAGAGTGCTTTTACATTTACATATTGTCTCATTCTGATGCTCTGAAAATTAACAATAATACTGTAGGTCCTGACTCTGTACTTCCTCATACCTACTACATCTCCATACAGCTCACAGAAAGAGATTGTATCCATATAATTTGTATATCCTCTCAATACTTTCTCAAGTTATTGAAAGCATTCTGATAGATGTCAGGCATTGCATGTTAAATAAAGTATTTTTTTCCCGTTGTCTGATGAGTATAGTGACAACAACAGGCTGTGGTCTGCATATAAACATGTGGTATGAGTGTGGTTCAGAAAGAGGGTTTGGTGAAGGAATGCACTATATATTCCCTATATAGTGCACATACTGTACCGTACCTCTGACCAGAGGCACTTCTTTTACCATTTCAAAGCACACTTGTTATTTGGTTGATGCTGTAAAAAGATAACAGTTCTGTCAGCGAAAAGTAAACTAAGCCTTGATGTGTGCACGGTCCACTCTCCTGCCTCCCTGAAATGTAACAATATAAAAACTATGGGCTGAAACTGTTGGACCTGAGGGTTTGTTATCAACCTCCTCAGAAATTTTGACCAAAAACACAACAAGGCGTGTCCAAGACCGTAGCAACACAATTAGCAACATGATTATTTGTATACACATCAAATTGCCTTGGTAACAAACCATAACAAATATATCATGGAAGAGATGAGGTGTGAAATCAAAAGTACCAAAGAAAAAAACGTATGCTTGGTTGTTCAGTGGAAACTTCTCACCACAAAGACCATCCCTGTTCACACCAGCAAGGTGACACTGACTAAAGGTCGAGGATGTTGTGTCTGCAGCGAATCCATCAGATGAGAGTTTGCAGAGAGGCTCAACCTGGACTCAAGGGTAGACGTAACATAGTAAATGTAAATCTGGGCCACTCCAATTAGTATGAAATGTTATCGTTTCATATGGTATGTATTAATTTGTGGATGTCCATCATCCATTCCGTATGATATGTTACGAAATACAATTCAAATGATATGTTACGAATTTCAATTCAAACAATATGTTACGAATTTGCAAAACATACTATTTGTTACAAATTCCAATTTATTGTGGCTAACATTAGCTAGGCAGCTAGGAGGCTAATGCTAAAGTTAGCTAGGATAGGGGTTAGGGTTAGTGGTAAAGGTTAGGGTCAAGGTTTGGGTTAATGTTAATGTTAGGGTTAGGAGTTAGGGTAAAGGGTTAAGTTTAGAGGAATGGTTAGCTAACAAGCTAACTAGTTGCTAAGTAGCTAAAAAGTAGTAAGTAGTTGTGAAGTTGTTAATTAGCTAAAATGCTAAAGTTGTCCGTGATGAGACTGGAACACGCAACCTTCGGGTTGCTAGAGGTTCACATTAAATGCCTAATCATCCCTCCCACCCTACTTTTGTCTTGTCTTAAGTAACCTTCTGTCTTACGTAACCATACCAAATGTAACATATCATACTAATTAGAACTTCCCTGATTTACATTTACTATGTTACGTCTAGTGTATGAGACCAGGCTGAGAGCATTGACACCTGCCTCGGCACACTCAACATTAGTGCAGTAGGCCTATTGTTTATGGATGCGTTCCCTATGCATGCAAACACATAATGTATGCAGTATGATTGAAGTATGCCTACAAGTGAACAAAAGTGTTCAAGAAGTTGAAAAAAACTAACATTTTATGGACTTTTTGAACATTGCCCACTCACCTTTATTGGCGGTGTACAAGTGGCGGTATACAGGTGGTGTACAGGTGTCCCAAACCCCAGATGTCCACACATATCATTGTGCATCATGTATTCAAATAAATTCAACCATACAATTATGATAACAACAGCAGATAATGTTTGGAAGTATAATAGTGTTTGTCATTGTACACTTCACACATTGTGCACGTCTCTAGTCTAGAGCCTGAAGGAGTTTGGTTTTGGTCAGGTATTTTCTGTCTGGCGGTATGGATGGAAATTGATGTGGGGCCTGATTGTTGAGAAGAGAGTGTGTGGTTTAATGCAGAGACAGAGAGAGAGAGAGAAACAGAGAGAGAGAAAGAGAGAGAGAGAGATAGAGAGAGAGAGACAGAGAGACAAACAGAGAGAGAGCTGTAGGCCAGTCTTCCTGTGGTGCAGGTTGCTCGTCTTCAGCAGAGAGAGAATAAGAGGACTTTACCTCAGTGGAAAATAACAAGGCCTATCAGTGTCACCATTATCATAGACATACAAATATATTATACAAACTAGTGCCCCTATTTTGTTGCGGTTTGCATCCTAAATCTTATTTACACAGAATTAGAGATATACGCCCAGGGCTACGTCGTCTTTAATATAAAAAAGTAGTCAAATATTGGTAATCCCCCCCAAAAACTATAATAATAATATTACACTAGCTTTCTGTCAAGACTATGATAGGCCCAGTGATGTTCACCTCAGCAGGTCTCACTCAACACTGAGCTGCTCTGTCCTGTCACTCACAACACAGGAAGTGATGCGTTCCTCACTACCTTAGCACTCAATCATGATGGCTGTCACAAGGGGATTTTTGACAACTACTATTCAATATATTGCATCAGTTCTTTGTCGGTGCTACAGTACACTGATATCAACATTAAAACATTTGACATTATCTTGTGGCAGCATAAACAACATTCGACTCCATCTCCATCATTTGACCTTTAGCTGTCTTCTTATTTCTGGACCTCTTCTGACGGAAACTCAGTGCTGCGTAGTTCAGAGAGTCTGGATCCTGATCTGGATCCTGTAGAAAACATATAATAAGGTTAGAGGTATCAAACCAATCTCAATTAAACACACAATTCTAATCAAGTACAGTTATCTGGATGTCATGTACGAAAATCAAGTAAATATAATAGTTTCTATTACCTGGCTATTTTGTGGCTGCAGTTGAGCCTCGATACCTGAAGAAGGAAAGAGTAATTTGGGTCAGTACACAAACAGTTATTCAAACATACATTTTACATTGTGTGTTAATGTAAATACATTTTGTCAGAGAGAAATACCCTAAGCATGGGTGTGTGTGGTTTGCGTTCAATTGATATAATCTGAGATATACACCTTTTAGAAAATGTTTATGGTCCTCCATTATACCTGTGTTGTGTGTTTTTGTGTCTCGTCTGATCTTGAGGACCAGGATGAGGATGACTATCAGTAGAACAGCAGTCACAACACCTAGGATCACAACCAGGGAAGGGAGGTACGTCGTTCCATCATCATCCTCTCCTACTAGACTGATAGTTCCATTACAATGTTTTGGTTTTGCTTCGGCAGTGCCTTCAGAAAGTCAATGTGAAAATATGTTTTAGAAATCTTTACAAATTAATAAAAAATTAAAAGCTGAAATGTCTTGGGTCAATAAGTATTCAACCACTTTGTTAGAGCAAGCCTAAATAAGTTCAGATGAATGTGATTAATAACAAGTCACATAATAAGTTGCATGGACTCACTCTGTGTGCAATATTAGTGTTTATTAACATCTCTAGGGTAGGGGGCAGTATTTTGACGTCCGGATGAAAGGCGTGCCCGTAGTAAACTGCCTGCTACTCAGGCTCAGAAGGTAGGATATGCATATTATTAGTAGATTTGGATAGAAAACAGAACTCATATGGCAGGCAAAAACCTGAGAATAATCCAACCAGGAAGTGTGGAAATCTGAGGTTTGTAGTTTTTCAAGTGATTGTATACAGTATACAGTGACTTAGGGTTCATGTTGCACTTCCTACGGCTTCCACTAGATGTCAACAGTCTTTAGAACGTTGTTTCATGCTTCTACTGTGCCTAGGGAGAGAATAAGAGCTCCTGGAAGTAGATGAGTGAGAAAATGACATGAGCTCAGTGGCGCGCGCTCACATGAGAGTTAGCTGTGTTCCTTTTCTTTTTTGAAGACATTGGAATTGTCCGGTTGGAATATTACTGAAGATTTATGATAAAAACATCCTAAAGATTGATGCTATATATTGTTTGACATGTTTCTACGAACGTAAATGTAACTTTTTTTGACTTTTCGTTGTGACATTTTGCGCGCCCTTCCTGCATTTGGAGTAGTGGACTAATCGCGTGAACAAAAAGGAGGTATTTGGACATAAATTATGGACTTTATCGAACAAAGCAAACATTTATTGTGGAACTGGGATTCCTGGGAGTGCATTTTGATGAAGATCATCAAAGGTAAGTGAATATTTATAATGTAATTTTTGTCGTTTCTGTTGACTCCAAAATGGCGGGTATCTGTATGGCTTGTTTTGATATCTGAGCGCTGTACTCAGATTATTGCAAAATTTGCGTAAAGCTTTTTTGAAATCTGACACAGCGCTTGCATTAAGGAGAAGTGTATCTATAATTCTTTGAATAACTGTTGAATATTTTATCAACGTTTATGATGAGTATTTCTGTAAATTGATGTGCTCATTCACCGGAAGTTTTGGGAGGCAAAACATTTCTGAACATTACACGTCAATGTAAAATGGGGTTTTTGGATATAAATATGAACTTTATCGAGCAAAACATACATGTATTGTGTAACATGAAGTCCTATGAGTGCCATCTGATGAAGATCATCAAAGGTTAGTGATTCATTTTAGCTGTATTTCTTTTTTTTGTGACGCCTCTCCTTGCTTGGAAAATGGCTGTGTGGTATTTCTTGTCTCGGCGCTGTCCTAATATAATCTAATGTTATGCTTTCGCCGTAAAGCCTTTTTGAAATCGGGCAATGTGGTTGGATTAACGAGAAGTGTATATTTAAAATGGGATATAATAGTTGTATGTTTGAGAAATTAGAATTATGAGATTTTTGTTGTTTTGAATTTGCCGCCCTACTATTTCACTGGCTGTTGAATAGTGTGTCCCGCGGGTGGGACGCTAGCGTCCCACATACCCCAGAGAGGTTTTAACATGATTTCTGAATGACTACCTCATCTCTCTACCCCACACATACAGTTATCGGTAAGGTCCCTTAGCAGAGAAGTGAATTTCAAACACAGATTTAACCACAACTACCAGGGAGGTTTTCTAATGCGTCACAAAGAAGGGCACCTATTGATAGATGGGTAAAAAAAGAAGACGTTGAAAATCCCTTTGAGCATGGTAAAGTTATTAATTACACTTTGGATGGTGTATCAATACACCCAATCACTACAAAGATACAGTCATCCTTCCTAGCTCAGTTGCCGGTGAGGAAGGAAACCACTCAGGAATTTCACAATGAGTTACAGAGTTTAATGGCTGTGATAGGAGAAAACTGAGGATGGATCAAAAACATTGTAGTTACTCCACAATACTAACCTAAATGACAGAGGGAAAGAAAGTCTGAACAAAATAAAACAAATACTATTGTTTGCAATAAGGCACTAAAGTTAAACTGCTAAAAATGTGTCAAAGAAATTATTTTCATGTCCTGAGTAGAAAGCATTATGTTTGGGGCAAATCCAACATAACACATCACTGAGTATCACTCTTCATATTTTCAAGCATGGTGGTGGCTGCATCATGTTATAGTTATTCTTGTCATCGAGAACGACTAGGGAGTTTTTTAAAAGCTAAAAATATACATAATAGCTCTAAGCACAGGAATAATCCTTGAGGAAAACCTGGTTCAGTCTACTTTCCAACAGACAACGGGAGACAAATTCACCTTTCAGCATGATAATAACTTAAAACACAAGGCCAAATATACACTGTAGTTGCTTACCAAGATGACATTGAATGTTCCTGAGTGGCTGAGTTACAGTTTTGACTTAAAGTGGCTTGAAAATCTATTACATGACTTGAAAATGATTGTCTAGCAATATGTTTGTCATTGCTAGACAGACATCTTCAAGTCGTTTCATAGATTTTCTAGCCGATTAACAGAGCTTGAAGAATTAAAAAATATATAATGGTCAAATATTGTACATTCCAGATGTGCAAAGCTCTTAGAGACTTACCCAGAAAGACTCACAGCTGTAATCACTGCCAAAGTTGATTCTAACATGTATTGGCTCAGGGGTGTGAATACTAATGTAAATTACATTTTACAGGGGTGGCAGGTAGCCTAGTGGTTAGAGCATTGGACTAGTAACCGAAAGGTTGCAAGATTGAATCCCTGAGCTGACAAGGTAAAAATCAGTCGTTCTGCCCCTGAGCAAGGCAGTTAACCCACTGTTCCTAGGCTGTCATTGAAAATAAGAATGTGTTCTTAATTGACTTGCTTAGTTAAATAAATGTATTTCATCTTCAATAAATTTGCTAACAAGTCTAAAAACATGTTTTCATGTTGTCATTATGGGTATTTTGTGTCAATCTATTCAATCAGTTTTGAATTCATGCTGTAACACAACGAAATGTGGAATAAGTCTAGGGGTGTGAATACTTTCTTAAGGCACTGTACATGAGAAAGACAGAGAAACTCTTTAGACAACTCTGGTATTTCCTCACCTCCGTTGTGCCCTATAACATCGAGATTAGTAAGAAAAAATGCAAAAAAACTATAATGATGAAAAATATGTCCAGCAATGGTTTGCGTTTGTTTCATGATAACACCTGATTCGGTTGATAGGCATTTTTTCTTTGTCATTATAGGGTATTGTGTGTAGATAGGTGAGATAATAATTTTTTTTATCCATTTTGAATTCAGGCTGTAATCCAACAACATGTAGAATAAGTCAAGGGGTATGAATAGTTTCTGAAGGCGCTGTACATGAGAAAGAAAGAGAAACTCACTTTTTGTCGATGACTCTGGTCTTTCCTCACCTCCGTTGTGCCCTATAACATCGAGATTAGTCAAAATAAATAAATCATTTTTTCTCACAATTTTTATACTAAACAATATGTCCAGCAAAGGTTTGCCTTTGTTTTATGACAACTCCTGATTAGGTTGTTACTCATTTTCAAATGTATCAAAAGCCAGATAAATAGTTGAAAACTAACCTTTAACTTTTAGATAGGTTGCTTTGATAAAGAACATGTGACTATGTGGAAACAATCCACAGAAATACAGACCACCGTCAGCTATTTCCACTTTAGTGATTTTGAGAAAGATAGTGGTGTTGTTGCTGAACATTTCAAAATGGCTCCTTTGAAAACAATTGTGGAGATCAGGTGTTGAATTAAAGCCGTACATAGACGAGATACACACAGGCTCTGATCCGTTGACTTGCTTGAACCATGCTGTGTGTCCCACAACCGTTGTAACATTGGAGCACTGCAAGGTGATGGTATCCCCAGTACGGACCTCCATAGTCTGAGACTGAGAAACCAACACAGAGACCAAACCTGAAACAGATAGAACAAAGTTAATTACTATATTCATTGAAATCACATTAGAAATCAGGAAAAAGTGCTGCACTGAACATTCTGGTTATACTTGACGGATGCAGTCAGTCTTACTCTCCATGTTAGATTCAGCGGTAGCTTACTTACTCAATCCATAGAGCAGTAGAGCTGGTAGGAAGGTTCTTGCCATTCTGTGTGTAGATCTATTCTGCTCTGTCTGGTTGTGAATCAGAGAACACCTCTTCATTCACGCTGAGATCACAGTGAGATCAAAGGGGATTTCATTGGTAGGGGGCGTGATAGTTAGTACTGGACCACAATATCTATTTACAGAGAGCAGAATTGACAGAGACATTTTATGTGGAGTGTAAAAACAGAAGTTTAGCAGAGTTATGTTGAATTAAAATGGAGATAAGTGTTTGGGTTCATATACAGTAGGTGTTTGGGTTTAGTGGGGTTAATAGGTGACCATAAGACTTCACCTTATCAGTGTTAGTGCTCGTAAGGCTTTATTTGTATTGTCCCCTACAGATGGATTATACATGTTCAAACTAACTATCTACTACCCAGCTAGAAATGAGGATTCTGCCCAGAAGCGGCCCTCTTCCGGGGGACCGGAACTGATTGAATCGGCCCGGAATCTGGTGTCGGACTCGGCCAGGAATCAAAATGAATGACTGCCCAGAATCGGCCCAAGTACATCGGGTCGTTTCCTTCTAACGGATTTCAGCTGACTTTGCTGGCATCTTACCAGAATCCCCTCAGAAGCGTCCCGATGCAATTTTAAATAAATGTATACAAAATTACCCGATTTACTCATTTTAAATATTACTATTATTCATTTTTTACATACAAATTATACCCATCCACAATTCTTTTTAAATAATTGTATTTATTTATTATTTATTTATTACACCCTTTTCGTGATATGAAGTTGTCTTGTCCCATCGCTGCAACTCCCGTACGGCCTCAGGAGAGGTGAAGGTCGAGAGCCGTGCGACCTCCGAAAAACAACTCCGCCAAGCCGCACTGCTTCTTGACACAATGCACACTTAACCCGGAATCCAGCCGCACCAATGTGTCAGAGGAAACACTGTACACCTGGTGACCGTGTCAGCATGCATGGCCTGGCCCACCACAGGAGTCACTACAGCGCGATGGGATAAGGACATCCCAGCTGGCCAAACCCTCCCCTAACTTGGACAACCCTGGGCCAATTGTGCATTGCCTCATGGGTCTCCCAGTCACGGCCGGCACGGGTATCGAACCATCATCTGTAGCAACGCAGTTTGTACTGCAATGCAGTGTTTCAGACTGCTGTGCCACTCAGGAGGCCCTATCCACAAAGTTTTTAATGCTTATCAACTTGAACAAAGTATCAAAATACTAAAACACTACGATTTTTGGTCCCAGTTCGCCCCTGTATTTGCACATGGTGTAAATCATTCAGAGTAAAGGGCTCAAGTTTGGCTAATTGAAGTAGAAGTAAAATGTATAAATTCTCAGTTTGCATAAGAGTTACAGTAAAGCCATGTCAGTAAGTTGAGCCAAGGTAGAAGACAATGTCAGTTATTTTTTCCTTAAATAGCTACTGAAACACATGAGAAATGGACTAGGCAGTCTACTGTAGATGTGCACATACAGTACTTACAAGTGAGATGCAGAATCACCATACAGATGAATAGTGGGGTCATCTTGCAGTCCATCCTGAGTGGTTACTCTCGCCTGCCCTGAACCAAATGGACTGGTGCAGTACTGTGATCAGTAGGCTTCTTGCCTGACAGTTACAGAGAAAGGCAGAAAGTCACCTATTCTCTCTGATTGGTGGAAGATTCATCAAATAACACCCTTCCTGGTAGGTGTGTGAACAGACACAGCACTTCTTACAAAGAGAGCATTTACTGTAAATCATATACGTATATGTATCGGACTATATATGTATATATATATATATATATATATATATATATATATATATATATATATATATATATATATATATATATATGTGTGTGTGTACAGTTGAAGTCGGAAGTTTACATACACCTTAGCCAAATACATTTAAACTCAGTTTTTCACAATTCCTGACATTTAATCCTAGTAAAAATTCCGTCTTAGGTCAGTTAGGATCACCACTTTATTTTAAGAATGTGAAAGGTCAGAATAATAGTTGAGAGAATGATTTATTTCAGCTTTTATTTCTTTCATCACATTCCCAGTAGGTCAGAAGTGTACACACACTCAATTAGTATTTGGTAGCATTGCCATTAAATTGTTTAACTTAACTTGGGTCAAAAGTTTCGGGTAGCCTTCCACAAGCTTCCCACAATAAATTGGGTGAATTTTGGCCCATTCCTCCAGACAGCGCTGGTGTAACTGAGTCAGGTTTGTAGGCCTCCTTGCTCAAACACGCTTTCTCAGTTCTGCCCACAGATTTTCTATGGGATTGAAGTCAGGGCTTTGTGATGGCCACTTGCAAGCCTCCCCCTTTTTCTTCCAAACATCATGATGATCATTATGGCCAAAGGACACTTCTCCAAAAAGTACGATCTTTGTCCCAATGTACAGTTGCAAACCGTAGTCTGGCTTTTTTATGGCGGTTTTGGAGCAGCGGCTTCTTCCTTGCTGAGCAGCCTTTCAGGTTATTTCAACAAACTACTCGTTTTACTGTGGATATAGATACTTTTGTACCTGTTTCCTCCAGCATCTTCACAAGGTCCTTTTCTGATGTTCTTGGGTTGATTTGCACTTTTCGCACCAAAGTACGTTCATCTCTAGGAGACAGAACGCGTCTACTTCCTGAGCGGTATGATGGCTACGTGTTCCCATGGTGTTTATACTTGCGTACTATTGTTTGTACAGATGAACGTGGTACGTTCAGGTGTTTGAAAATTAATAATCTGTCTGTAAACAATTGTTGGAAAATGTACTTGTGTCATGCACAAAGTAGATGTCCTAACCGACTTGCCAAAAGTATGGTTTGTTAACAAGAAATGTGTGGAGTGGTTGAAAAATGAGTTTTAATGACTCTAACCTAAGTGCACAGTGAGGGAAAAAAGTATTTGATCCCCTGCTGATTTTGTACGTTTGCCCACTGACAAAGAAATGATCGGTCCATAATGTTAATGGTATATTTATTTGAACAGTGAGAGACAGAATAACAAAAAAAATCCTGAAAAACGCATGTCAGAAATGTTAGAAAATGATTTGCATTTAATTGAGGGAAATAAGTATTTGACCCCTCTGGGAAACATGACTTAGTACTTGGTGGCAAAACCCTTGTTGACAATCACAGATGTCAGACATTTCTTGTAGTTGGCCACCAGGTTTGCACACATCTCAGGAGGGATTTTGTCCCACTCCTCTTTGCAGATCTTCTCCAAGTCATTAAGGTTTCGAGGCTGACCTTTCGCAACTCGAACCTTCAGCTCTCTCCACAGATTTTCTATGGGATTAAGGTCTGGAGACTGGCTAGGCCACTCCAGGACCTTAATGTGCTTCTTCTTGAGCCACTACTTTGTTGCCTTGGCCGCGTGTTTTGTGTCATTGTCATGCTGGAATACCCATCCACGACCCATTTTCAATGCCCTGGCTGAGGGAAGGAGGTTCTCAGCCAAGATTTGACGGTACATGGCCCCGTCCATCGTCCCTTTGATGCGATGAAGTTGTCCTGTCTCCTTAGCAGAAAAACACCCCCAAAGCATAATGTTTCCACCTCCAATTTTGACGGTGGGGATGGTGTTCTTGTGGTCATAGGCAGCATTCCTCCTCCTCCAAACACGGCGAGTTAAGTTGATGCCAAAGAGCTCCATTTTGGTATCATCTGACCACAACACTTTCACCCAGTTGTCCTCTGAATCATTCAGATGTTCATTGGCAAACTTCAGACGGGCATGTATATATGCTTTCTGGAGCAGGGGGACCTTGCGGGCGCTGCAGGATTTCAGTCCTTCACGGCGTAGTGTGTTACCAATTGTTTTCTTGGTGACTATGGTCCCAGCTGCCTTGAAATCATTGACAAGATCCTCCTGTGTAGTTCTGGGCTGATTCCTCACCGTTCTCATGATCATTGCAACTCCACGAGGTGAGATCTTGCATGGAGCCCTAGGCCGAGGGAGATGACAGTTCTTTTGTGTTTCTTCCATTTGCGAATAATCGCACCAACTGTTGTCACCTTCTCACCAAGCTGCTTGGCGATGGTCTTGTAGCCCATTCCAGCCTTGTGTAGGTCTAAAATCTTGTCCCTGACATCCTTGGAGAGCTCTTTGGTCTTGGCCATGGTGGAGAGTTTAGAATCTGATTTTGATTGATTGCTTCTGTGGACAGGTGTCTTTTATACAGGTAACAAACTGAGATTAGGAGCACTCCTTTTAAGTGTGCTCCTAATCTCAGCTCGTTACCTGTATAAAATACACCTGGGAGCCAGAAATCTTTCTGATTGAGAGAGGGTCAAATACTTATTTCCCTCATTAAAATGCAAATCAATTTATACAATTTTTGACATGCGTTTTCTGGATTTTGTTGTTGGTATTCTGTCTCAAATTCTCTCTCACTGTTCAAATAAACCTACCATTAAAATTAAATACTGATCATTTCTTTGTAAGTGGGCAAACGTACAAAATCAGCAGGGGATCAAATACTTTATTCCCTCACTGTATGTAAACTTCCGACTTCAACTGTATATCTATGGGGTATGTAGAGTCAGAGAGATTCTTGGGGTGTGCAAGCACAAGGTCTCTCTTGAAAAAAATTAAAAAATACAAATTTCAACTAGACTAAACATAATTAAATAAACGTTTAATAAAAAGGCACTTCATCTGTGATAAGAAATAGATGTGTCTTGGTGTTCCTCCATTTCTAATGGTGTGACGGAGCTGACACATTTAGCTAAACTGCTATTACTTTTAATCATATTGTATATTTGTATATGTGGTGGCACAGATGTTCTGTAGACAGAGAATAGAGATGTATGGAGTAAAATTGTATGGTTTATTATGTTATGTCTTAAAATAAAAAAAATAATGACGGCTGACTATGGCCTGTGCTCCTTCTGTGGTGCTGGCTGTTGTGCAACTTTCACTATGAGTAGATCTATTGCAAGAGGCCTAAATCATTTACCGTAACATGATGTGGTACTGTCACATAATTAAGTAAACTTTGACCTACACATTTGTGTTGAGAGGTCCTTGTTGCACTAAGGTGCTGTTTCACACCAAGGGGTGTGAACAATACAGGGCCCTAAGGGACAAAGTAGAGAGTAGTGTGGGTGCAGGTCAGAGAGTAGTGTGGGTGCAGGTCAGTCTTCCTGTGTTAAATGTCTATAAGAGGTTAGTTTCCATCAGTGGAAAGTTACTGCAACACCTCCACCTTCACCACAAAGCTTTGTAAACAGACCATAATGTCTGAGACAGTTAAGAGCATCCGTCTGTAAGAAGCTCCATATCATCATAGTATGCATTGAGTTCACCTGATTCAAACACTTTATTTTTCTTTACACAAGTAACTAGTTTACTGTTGCTAAAATGGGCACAACAAATACAATACAAATAATAAAAATCTGTCGCTGTGCCCTTGAGCATGGCACCCCAATTGCTCAAGGTGTGCTGTACAATGGTGACCCTGGCTGTGAACCCACTCCCTGTGGGTGCCTCAGGGGGAGTTGGGATTAGCAACAAAAAAACATTTCCATTACACACTTGTGTACCAAGACAAATATAAGCACCCCCCTAATTATTATTATTATTATTATTCAACAACAACAAAAAAAAGCAATGCATTCAATTATTTCAACATTGAATAACAAAAAAGCTATGACCACTGTTTTCATCACATTTGACTGCTTATGCATTCATAGATAGTTAAGGAAGCTAGAACTAGTTATTAAAGAGGTATCTAGTATAAAAGGATCATTGGTTCATTCATCCAGTTCTACTGTCTAATTCCAGCGTACACCACTGTCTCCATGTGACCTCTCTGTCGTCTAGACCTGTTCTTCTTGTTGCTCAGATTCAGAGCTACGTAATGGAGACTGTTTCCATCCTGGTCCTGTGAAGCACAAAATAGCATTGTTGACATTCAATTATTTTAAATGTATTTTTTTTTACCCACAATAGTGAAGTTGGTTAAAGACAGGCTTCACAATAGACTTCAAACAATATACAATTATTTCTGCTTACCCCTGCATCTGACTGGGTAACTGCAGGACCTCTGGTCTGAGAGACGAGTCCTAAAAAGAATGACACAAAAGATTAGGATACTTCTACTTCTTCCACTGCTGAAACAACAACAAATGGTGACATCAATGTAGCAAGGGATAGTAACTTACCTCTGCACTGCACACATGTTGTGTTGTTCATCTTGTACATGATGCAAACCAGGACAATGATCAAGGTGAACGTGACACCTAATGCTACACCCAGGCAGGACACCAAGACAAGAGGATCTGTTCTATGGTCTGTTGAAATTCAAACAGTAATAAAGGAAACTAGAATAGCAAGTAAATGTATGTTCTACACAGTAGACTATACAGTAGATATAAACAAAAATGTAAGCTGTATCACCTACCGTCAATGTCCAACTTGGTCCCGTTCCCAAACAGTATCTCCCCACATGACGTCACAGCACAGTAGTAAGTCCCAGCATCAGAGAGGCTGAGGTTCCTCTTGGGGAGGTTGAAGACACAGCTCTGTGTAGGAGACCCAGCCTCAGTGCTCTGCTCACACTGATCACTCCTGTCTCCATGGGTGTAAATGATTCCTGGACGGGATTCTCCTGAGCCATGTCTGAACCAATAGACACTGTGTTCTCCTGCACAGGTCTCAGTGTGTATTGTACAGTTCAGAGTCACAGAGTCTCCTGGCTGGACTGACACAGACACAGGCTGCTGGAGCACAATCTTACTGTTGGACTCTGAACCTGAAGAGTGAGTAACTAAAGTAAAACTAAGGTGTGGATGAAAAACATTAAAAGCCATGTATTCATTACTAGCATTTGATGAAGCAGTTCTGCTAACATACCAACATACAGGCCCACACATTTTGAAATTGAAGAAGCAAATGTTTAGTTACTTTTGACAATTAAAACAGTTCCCTCTCCATATGTGAGCTCATAGATGGCTGTAGTGGAACAATAGTATGTAGCTGAGTCCCCTGGCTCTGTCTTGGATATGGTCAAGTTACAGCTGTAGTGTCCTCTCCTCACACCCAAACGTTTGGTCTTGGTAAAGTCCTTGATAAAGTTGTTGGAATAATAACTATCTTTGCCAACATAAAGAGATGACGTCATGTGGAGGGGTTTCTGTCCAAAACTCTGCTTGAACCAATTAAAACTGGTCACTGACACATTAGGACAAAAGCAAGTGAGAGTCACAGTTCCTCCCAGCTCAGTAACCATCACAGGGGTTGGCTGGATTACGTTTGGTTTGGTAAAAGCACAAACTGTCAAAGCAAACAAACAAAATGGATCAAAGTCAAACGCATTTCTACCCATTACAGACAACATCCACTTCGCATATCATATTCAAAATACATACTACAAAGGAAATGTATTAAAATGTCTTACACTTACCCAAGTTGATGTAAAACATAAATACTTCTCTATTCATCATTGTAACATTAGTTCCTTCTGCACTGTATAGTGTGTGGGTCTGACAGTGGGAGACTTTATATGCACCTTATATATGATGGCACTTTACATGTACCCATCATACAGTAGGAGGGAACACTGAAACTACAGATTTTATTGGCTAACTACAATCTTAGAAGTGTGTCCTCTAGCTTACCATAGTTTGAGCTTCACGGGAGTGACTTTTCAAGAAGACATTATAAAGCGATTCAGAGTTACTAGATCAAGGCAATCAAATATTTGCCAGATACGGCTGTTTCTTTTTTGAGAAAAATTAAACATTTTCTGAAATGAAATTGATGTTTGGACAAGAAACAGTGAAATAAATCTAGTGCTGCTGATACTACCGACACCAACCCAGCCCAGCCCAAGGGTTAAAGTAATCCATAATGTAAATGTACCCACCATTGCATAGAAGCCACATTTCTGGCTAATGGTTTTCATATTAAGCCTCCAACATTAAATACTAATATTATTTGTAACTGCAATAGCATTGAATAATATACAGTACCAGTCAAATGCTTGGATACACCTACTCATTCAAGGGTTTTTCTTTTTTTTACTGTTATCTATATTGTAGAATAATAGTGAAGACATCAACACTTTGAAAGAACACATATGGAATCATGTAGTAACCAAAAAATTATTAAACAAATCAAATTATATTTTAGATTCTTCAAAGTAGCCAACATTTGCCTTGATGACAGCTTTTCACACTCTTGACATTCTCTCAACCAGCTTCAGCTGGAATGTTTTTCCAATAGTCTTGAGTTCCCACATATGCTGAGCACTTGTTGGCAGCTTTTCCTTCACTCTGCAGTCCAACTCATCCCAAACCATCTCAATTGGGTTGAGGACGGGTGATTGTGGAGGCCAGGTCATCTGATGCAGCACTCCATCACTCTCCTTCTTGGTCAAATAGCCCTTGCACAGCCTGGAGGTGTGTTGGGTCATTGTCCTGATGAAAAACAAATGATAGTCCCACTAAGCGCAAACCAGATGGGATGGTGTACCGCTACAGAATGCTGTCGTAGCCATGCTGGTTAAGTGTGCCTTGAATTCTAAATAAATTACTGTCAGTGTCACCTGCAAAGCACCCCCACACCATCACACATCCTCCTCCATGCTTCACGGTGGGAACCACACATGCTGAGATCATCCATTCATCTACTCTGCGTCTCACAAAGACACAGCGGTTGGAACCAAAAATCTCCAATTATGACTCATCATGACCAAAAGACAGATTTCCACCAGTCCAATGTCCATTGCTCGTGTTTCTTGGCCCATCAAGTCTCTTCTTCTTATTGGTGTCTTTGCAGAAATTTGACCATGAAGGCCTGATTCACGCAGTCTCCTCTGAACAGTTGATGTTGAGACGTGTCTGTTACTTGAACTCTGTGAAGCATTTCTTGGGCTGCAATCTGAGGTGCAGTTAATTGCCGATTTCTGAGGATGGTAACTCTAATGAACTAATCCTCTGCAGCAGACGTAACTCTGGGTCTTCCTTTCCTGTGGCGGTCCTCATGAGAGCATGTTTCATCATAGCGCTTGATGATTTTTGCACCTGAAAGTTCTTGAAATGTTCCATATTGACTGACCATTCCTGTCTTAAAGAAATTATGTACTGTCATTTCTCTTTGCTTATTTGAGCTGTTCTTGCCATAATATCGACTTGTTCTTATACCAAATAGGGCTATCTTCTGTATACCAACCATACCTTGTCACAACACAACTGATTGGCTCAAACGCATTAAAAAGGAAATAAATTCCACAAATTAACTTTTAACAAGGCACACTTAATTGAAATTCATTCCAGGTGACTACCTCATGAATCTGGTTCAGAGAATGCCAAAAGTGTGCAAAGCTGTCATCTATGCAAAGGGTGGCTATTTTGAAGAATCTGAAATCTAAAATATATTATGGTTTGTTTATCACTTTTTTATTACTACATGATTCAATATGTGTTATTTTATAGTTTTGATGTCTTCACGATTATTCTACAATATAGAAACTAGTAAAAATAAAGAAAAACCCTTGAATGACTAGGTATGTCCAAACTTTTGACTGGTAGTGTATGTTTTTGTTGCCTTAATTTCCTTTTTTTCATGAAGGAAGAGTTGACAAAACTATTGAGATTACACTCAATCTTTATCTGCACTATGTCCTCTTCCTGAATGCTTTTGGGTACTTAAATGTTGTCAACTCGAGACCCAAATGAGAAATTGACTGTCCTGCCGTGACCCAAATCAACTTCCAATGACTCAAAATAAGAATAAATAGTGTGTGATTATACATGTATTCTCATAACTCAGAAGCCATAGTTTAAGAAACCCTGTACATTTTAGGGTTTGGAAAATGCTTCAGCTTGTTGCTAGTATTCTTGACATGCTTGGCACATCTAACTGAGTGGCATGGGTCTGGTGTTAACCGTTCAGATGAAGAGAGGTGTGTAAAGAGTCCCACACCCTCAAATCACCCAGGCATTTACTCTTACACACAACTATTTTGCACATTCTATCTGTTGGCAGGTGGACTGGAAATCTGATGAGAGAGAGAGGGAGAGAGAGAGAGAGAGAGAGAGAGAGAGAGAGAGAGAGACATTTCATCCCACAGTGTTAGTCTATGAGAGACCCAGTGATGTTCACCTCAGCAGGTCTCACTCTACACTGAGCTGCTTCTTACTGTCACTCACACCACAGGAAGTGATGCGTACCCTCACTGGCTCCTCCTGTACCTCAGACCCCAATCACAATCACCTTATAAGGTGCTTCTCGGAATAGGGGGCTGTGATTAGTGCAAAGCCAAGACAGGAAATACTAAGGGAAGAATAACATCATGACAAAGGCAATTTTGTTTTAACTCTTTATTTGTCTTTAGAAGTGATCAGTATAATGCAATTCTCTGCTGCTGGGTACTTTGACCCTCAGGGACACCCTATAAAAAATAACCAAATCACTAACACACACAACAGAGATCTAAGTTAAGAGAGGCCAACAGAGGCAACTCCTCTACAGCCATTAAACAGTTGTGTTTTGACTTCTAACTCCTCCTCTCTAACCACACCCTGTACCACTGAGCTGTGTGGCCTAACTGAGTTGGAGAGAGCTACAGTGGCCCTGGGGTACAACTCACAAACACTACAGAGATATTTACTGATTTACATTTCAATACATTTAATTTAACTACACATACAATATAGAAGGATTTAAACTTACATTCAAAGATATGGCAAATCAATGTATTCAAAGATATGGCCAACCAAACTTCCATCCTCCTCCACTTTATCATCTTGTGGCAGCATACACTACATGGGGGTCCAGCTCCTTCTCTCTTCTCCTCTCCATCTTCCTCTTCTTGGAGGTAAAATTCAGAGTGGCATAATTCAAACACCATGAGATAACCAACATATGTTATTTCCACGATTTCTGAACTGCTTATATTTCAGTATTTAATCATGCACTATTTACCTGATCAGTTTTACCTGATCATTTTGTGGTTGTCTTTGAGAATCAGGTCCTGAATATGATATAAAAGAGAGACGAGAAAACAGATTTATGGATCATCCTGATTCGATTGATAACATTTTCAAATGTATCAAAAGCCAGATAAATTGTTGAAAACGTACGTAGAATTTTTCTGTTTCTGTTGACAAAGAACATGTGGCTAAGTGGATACAATCCACAGAAATACAGGCCACAGTCAGCTATTCCAATTTTGTGATTTTGAGAAAGATAGTGATGTTGTTGCTTAACATTTCAAAATGTCTCCTTTGAAAACCATTGTGGAGATCAGGTGTTGAATTAAAGCCGTACATAGACGAGATACACACAGGCTCTGATCCGTTGACTTGCTTGAACCATGCTGTGTGTCCCACAACCGTTGTAACATTGGAGCACTGCAAGGTGATGGTATCCCCAGTACGGACCACCATAGTCTGAGACTGAGAAACCAACACAGAGACCAAACCTGAAACAGATAGAACAAAGTCCAACATTAATGACTGTAATCGGTGATATCACATGTACATGTTAGAAATCAGGAAAAAGTGCTGCACTGAACATTCTGGTTATACTTGACGGATGCAGTCAGTCTTACTCTCCATGATAGATTTAACAGTAGCTTACTTACTCAATCCATAGGACAGTACAGCTTGTAGGAAGTTTATAGCCATTCTGTGTTTAGATCTATTCTTCTTTGTCTGGTTGTGAATCAGAGAAAACCTCTTTATTCACGCTGAGATCACAGTGAGATCAAAGGGGATTTCATTGGTAGGGGCAGTGGTAGTTGGTATTGGACCACAATGTCTATTTACAGACCGCAGAACAGACACAGACGTTGAATCAAAATGGAGATAGCTGTTTGGACTCGGTTGGGTTCATACAGGTTAGCGATCCCCAAACGGGAGGTTTCGACACCATGTAGTGTCTGTCCCCTGATTTAAAAATAGGGTCAGGAGAAAAATGTGTTAATAAAATGTACAATATCTCTTCTGGTTCATAGAACCGGGGTTACGTCAGTAAGTGCAGTAAGTGCAAGTTGCGGTTCTAATAAACAGAGCGGTTTCTGTTTTCTTCCTTCGAGCGTGTATCTATCTTTTGAAAAATGTTTAAGTTACAAAACATTCTGACCCCATCCCTGAAAGATAAGACTCTTAGGAACACGTATGTGTCTTCTGTTTCCCTCTACAATGCCCACAAGCACTCAGGACTCAGTAGAACAGAGTGGACAAGACCAGATATAAAAATGGGGTCCCAGGCCAAAAAGGTAAGTGAACAACTGATATAGGTGTTTGGGTTAGGTGGCATTCACATAAGTGTTTGGATTTAGTGGGGTTCATAGAGGACCACAAGGCTTCTCCCTATCCCTATTAGTCCTGGCAAGGCTTTATTTGTATAGTCCCCTACAGATGGATTATATGTGTTCAAAATAACTATATTCTAGCCTTAACCCTAAGCCTTACCCCAACCCCAGGTCTAACCCTTAACTCCAGCCCTAGCCTAACTCTAACCTTTGCCCCAACCCCAGCCCTAACCCTAGTCCTAGCCGTAACCCTTACCCTAACCCTAAACTGACTGTAGATACAGCTACAAAGGTGTTTTTGCGAGAAGGGGGTAGCTGCAGTCCAGTATGGCAACTGATGAGTGTGTGTCGAAAGGAAAGTAGTGGGTGTGTGGAAAGGAGTTGGTGTGTCGAGAACTCTCTGCTATAGGTTAGACTGTTTTGATTGAGTGGTATGTTTTTTTTTCTCAGTTTCTGACCAATCAACTACGATACATTGAGCTACCATACCGCGAGAGTTTGGACATCTGTTTTGAAGCCAGGGCATGAGTCTGAGTCGTATTTCTGTGTTAGTGTTACACAAATAATTGTACATTTTCAGTTATAAAACAGACGATTGTTATTTTTTATTAGAAGTACTGGTGATGGGTGTACTGTTGCTTCATGTGTTGTATGTGTGTGCTTACTGTGACTGTCACCCTGATATTGGCTACTACAGTAGGTAGCTATTTCCTACGCCTTTGCTGGACATTATTGCTTGACCGGAGCAGAGGGCACTGTGTCCTGGTGTTGTTGCCTTTCATACCCTCCCCATTGAGTAGTATAGTGTATGTACTGTGTGAATTAAGGTCACATCTAGATGGTTTTTAATATTAGTTATTGTGTATGCTGCTATCCTACTTGAAATAGAATAATGGGATGGTAAAACATGGCCACGTTAGCAATCGCAGGCGACACGACCATGATATAGCTGTTCACTGTTCGCTGGCTTTGTTCCACAGTCTGATTTAGTGCCTGATCTTGTCCAGTCTGTTCTGGCTTCTGGGAACTGTCGAGGGAAACAGAAGATGCATATGTGTTCCTGAGAGTATTATCCTTCAGTGATGGGGTCAAAATATGCTTTAGTTTAAACCATTCCTAAGATAGTCACATTTGTAGGAAGAAAACTGAAACCGCTCTATTTACTCCAACCGCATCTAGCGGCTACTAGAGGTTACTGACGTAACCCCGGTACTATGAACCAGCGGCTATGTTTTTATTTTATTTCAGAGTTTCTCTGGCGACCCTTAGTTTAAAATCAGGTGACCCCACATCAGGCGACCCCTAGTTTGGGAAACGCTTCACTAACCAATAATATCAGGTCAACACTGGCTCCAGCCTCGTAGTTCCTGTCACCTCACACTGTGGTTGATGCATTTGTCACCTTTCTAATGTCAGTTAAAAAAACAACAGCAGGAAATGGCCATTAGCTGACACCTATGAAGGACTCTTTTCACGCTTGAATCAAACTCTGCTGGCGCAATAAACTGCGGTTGAAGTGACCGATCACACATAGGCATGTTGTTCCTGGTGGACTTTGGAGAAAACGTACAGTAATTATTACTCTTCTACTTAATTTCACTTGAAAAGATTGTTCGCTTGCGTCCCACCTACTCAACAGCCAGTAGAATCCCGTGGCCGTTATTCAAATACCTTAGAAATGCTATTACTTCAATTTCTCAAACATATGACTATTTTACACCATTTTAATGTACAAATAAGTGTAGATATAGTGTAAAAATCTGAAACATGTTAATGTTAATCATCATCTGATTATTTTGGAGTTTATTATCTTCAGAGTTCACAGTTAGAAGCAGGACTGATGATACAGTAGGCTGTCCTCTTCCTTCTCTCTGCTGGTCTCAGAACAGCCAATCAGGCCTAGGGACCGTCATTGCAGTCATGTAAGACAGCCAACCCCCTGCCTCTCACTCTAATCTGACAGACAGACTAGTATACACCAGTGGCGGTCGGTGCTGTTTAAGATTAGGGAGGATGATAAGTTTTTGAATGAACATGGCCTTACTTCTATAACAGCATATTGGATGACTGTCATTCATATTCCATTCACCCAGCTCAATGTAAAATCAATATGTTTTGTCTACTACATGATTCTAAAATGTTCCCTGTACTCATCATGAGGTTGCTACAATCTAGCCTATGAATGAAAGTTTACAACGTAGGTTCACTGGTCGAGAGAATTTGGAGTAATCAAGATGCCAGACAGTGACACATTCAATACCGCCTTGCACACTGTTTCCTGCATCTAGCTGATCAAGGGTGTAATCATTAGTCCAACAGTTGCAAACAAGAGTTTTTATTGGACAAATTCAGGTATGTTTATCCCCATTTTGTTCCGTTTGCTTCCGTTTTAGAGTTTTTCAACAGAATAGGTGCAATGAATACACCCCTGATCACACGCAAACACAGTTCACTTTCATAGCATCCACGTACAAACAGCTCGTTGTATATATAATTCCTTCTTGTATCTATCTATCATTGGCTAAAGAAAACCACATAACATTTCGACATTCTGATGGGAAAAAAACTGAAATTCAAATTGGAAACATAGTTTGCTACTAAACTTTCAGTTTCTTCACTGACCTTCATGGCATATGCACCATCTCCAAAAAATGATTCATTATACCAGAATATTCCACAGTGATACAAACCAACATCAGTATGGGCAAATTAAAACTCAAGTCATCCTTCGCAGCTCAAGACAAGATGTATTTGCGAAATCTCCCTAGAAATACACTTTTTCATAGTAAGTTGGTACATGGGTACAAGTCCATGTCCTGGTGATCGCAATATTGGAGATAGCTTCATGAGATTAGACATGCCCCCTGAGCCCACTCAGACACTCTTGACACACATTCCAAATGGGAACTACAAATGTGTCTCATGCGCACAGTGCAATATCAAATCAAATCAAAATCAAATCAAATTTATTTATATAGCCCTTCGTACATCAGCTGAAATCTCAAAGTGCTGTACAGAAACCCAGCCTAAAACCCCAAACAGCAAGCAATGCATGTGAAAGAAGCACGGTGGCTGGGAAAAACTCCCTAGGAAAAACTCCTGAGAAAGGCCAAAAACCTAGGAAGAAACCTAGAGAGGAACCAGGCTATGAGGGGTGGCCAGTCCTCTTCTGGCTGTGCCGGGTGGATATTATAACAGAACATGGTCAAGATGTTAAAATGTTCGTAAATGACCAGCATGGTCAAATAATAATAATCATAGTAATTGTCGAGGGTGCAACAAGCACGTCCGGTGAACAGGTCAGGGTTCCGTAGCCGCAGGCAGAACAGTTGAAACTGGAGCAGCAGCATGGCCAGGTGGACTGGGGACAGCAAGGAGTCATCATGCCAGGTAGTCCTAAGGCATGGTCCTAGGGCTCAGGTCCTCCGAGAGAAAGAAAGAAAGAGAGAAAGAGAGAATTAGAGAGAGCATATTTACATTCACACAGGACACCGGATAAGACAAGAGAATACTCCAGATGTAACAGACTGACCCTAGCCCCCCGACACATAAACTACTGCAGCATAAATACTGGAGGCTGAGACAGGAGGGATCAGAAGACACTGTGGCCCCATCCGATGATACCCCCGGACAGGGCCAAACAGGCAGGATATAACCCCACCCACTTTGCCAAAGCACAGCCCCCACACCACTAGAGGGATATCTACAACCACCAACTTACCGTCCGAAGACAAGGCCGAGTATAGCCCACAAAGATCTCCGCCACGGCACAACCCAAGGGGGGGGCGCCAACCCAGACAGGAAGACCACGTCAGTGGCTCAACCTACTCAAGTGACGCACCCCTCCCATGGACGGCATGGAAGAACACCAGTAAGTCAGTGACTCAGCCCCTGTAAAAGGGTTAGAGGCAGAGAATCCCAGTGGGAAGAGGGGAACCGACAAGGCAGAGACAGCAAGGGCGGTTCGTTGCTCCAGCCTTTCCGTTCACCTTCACACTCCTGGGCCAGACTATACTTCATCATAGGACCTACTGAAGAGATAAGTCTTCAGTAAAGACTTAAACGTTGAGACTGAGTCTGCGTCTCTCACATGGGTAGGCAGACCAATAAACACATCCTTCAGACACCCACATACAGATCGAAAAAACCCTGTTTGGGGTATCATCTCATCACCTGTTCATGTGGGAAAGCCTATGTAGGACAAATGAAAATACAATTAAAACAACGCATAGCTGCACACCGCAACTCAATCAGGTGTAAGAACATTGACTATCCAGTAGCAGCTCACTTTGTTGAAGCTAACCATCCGTTCTCCTCCCTCAAATACACAGGCATGTAGCATGTTGCTCTACCAAGGAGAGGAGGTAACATTGAGATCCTACTACTACAAAGGGAGGCTTACTGGATATCCTATGTAAAAACATTGACCCCTAGTGATCTGAATATTGACTGTGATCTCAGGCACTTCTTATGAACAATTATATTTTTTATGAAAAAGTCTTATAAATGTATATATTCTTTCTAGAGCTAATCAGTGTACACCCAGTATGTTCCCCCTGTTGTTGATGCTTATTATGCATTATGGTTGAACCAAAATAACAATTAAATATGTGAAATTGAATTAAACTATAATGTATGTTGATGCTAATTGTCACGTCCTGACCAATATTTAGGTATTATTTGTATTATATTTGGTCAGGACGTGGCAGAGGTATATTTGTTTTGTATTATGGGGTTTTGTGTGTGGTGTAGTGGGGTGTGTTAGTTTTGGTATAGGTTCTAGGTTTGTTTTTCTATGTGTAGTTTTGGGTGCTGGACTCTCAATTGGAGGCAGGTGTTTCTAGCTGCCTCTGATTGGGAGTCCTATAAGTAGGTGTGTGTTTGTTTGGTAGGTTGTGGGTAGTTGTATTTTGCACTGCGTTTATTCTGCCTGTGAAACTGTCACTAGTCTTTATTCGTTTTCTTGTTTTTTCACGTGTTCACATTCATTTAATAAATTAAGATGATGAGCACTAACTCCTCTGCGTATTGGTCCACGTTCTCCGACGATGATTTCGCTATATCGTCTGACGACGACGAAGAAATCTGTGACACTAATATTATGTACACTACCATTCAAAGGTTTGGGGTCACTTAGAAATGTCCTTGTTTTTGAAAGAAAAGCACATTTTTTGTTCAATAAGAAACATCAAATTTATCTGAAATACAGTGTAGACATTGTTAATGTTGTAAATGACTATTGTAGCTGGAAACGGCTGATTTTTTTAATGGAATATCTACATAGGCATACAGAGGCCCATTATCAGCAACCATCACTCCTGTGATCCAATGGCACGTTGTGTGAGCTAATCCAAGTTTATAATTTAAAAGGTTAATTGATCCCTTTTGCAATTATGTTAGCACAGCTGAAAATTGTTGTTCTGATTAAAGAAGCAATAAAACTGGCCTTCTTTAGACTAGTTGAGTATCTGGAGCATCAGCATTTGTGGGTTCGATTACAGGTTCAAAATGGCCAGAAACAAAGACCTTTCTTCTGAAACTCCTCAGTCTATTCTTGTTCTGAGAAATGGAGCTATTCCATGCGAGAAATTGCCAAGAAACTGAAGATCTTGTACAACGCTACATACTACTCCCGTCACACAACAGCGCAAACTGGCTCTAACCAGAAGAGAAAGAGGAGTGGGAGGCCCTGGTGCACAACTGAGCAAGAGGACAAGTACATTAGAGTGTCTAGTTTGAGAAACAGATGCCTCACAAGTCCTCAACTGGCAGCTTCATTAAATAGTACCCGCAAAACGGTGTTAAAACAACAGTTTCTTTGATACATTGAAAATTCCAACCAAATGTTTGTTACTAAAAGCAGTTTAATTATGCTACAAATAGTAATATTTCTTCTTGGTGTCTTTGTGACAGTGGTGATATCCTTCACTGCTGCTGAAGGTATATGACATCAGAGTACACTGCATCCTCTCTGCTGGTCTTCTCTCTCACTCTTCTAGAGGAGGAGTTGTTCTTGGGGGTGAAACTCACAGCTGCGTAGTTCAACACGTCACTGTCTTGATTCTGAGGGGGGTGGAGCCATGAGGAAAACCATTATGATGACAGCATTATCTACTATATAATGTTTCTATTCTCCTGTGGAAGAAAACACTACCAAAGAAATGACTGTTCAGACGTTACACCCACTACAATGACCTGACAGTCAGTGGAACAGTGACAGACAGAAGTTCCACAGAAAAATAAACAATGATCACAAATATAAGTAGGCTACATCTAGTACAGTGACATATTACTTGCAAGAAAGCTTAATAAAAAAAAATGCACAAATAAGTTGAGTACTAGCTGTAAGGAAAGTTAAATGGCAGTTTCTTGTAAAAACTATAAATATTATATATTTATAAATGTTGACAAGTTTATCTGATTTCTCTGAGACATTGGGACATCAGTCCTCCCTTCAAAGAGATTGAAATAGAGAAAGGCCAGCTATTATTTTTTATGACAATCCATCTCTTTTTAACCTCATGTAGTTAATTAACAATGCTTATATTTTGGGCATTTAATGAATATTTACAGAATGTACATTGCATAGAGATGCATGTAACATTAGACACATCAGTTGTAACATCACATACATTGGATACATTAGATATAACGTAATACCTCTGCTATCTCTGTTCAGAGTCTTGCACAGCGCCCAGACAAGTAGAAGGGTCACTATCCCCAGAACGATGTTGGAGACGACCAAGGGCAGAACAGTAGGACTCAGATCAAATGGAGAATCATGCTCTGGAACTGTGGAAAGGGTATCAGAGAATTCATGTTGTATTCATGAGCGCTTAGGAAGATCATCAAACAGTAAAGTATGACATCAAAAGCTAATGGTGATATTGTATAGCTTGTTGAGACAAATGAGGTCATTTGGAGGTAGGCTGCTTGCACGAATATACTGTATTGTTGGGGATATTCACAGATTAAATGGGATTTACCTTGAATGTTCAGCTTGGTCCCATTCCCAAACTGTATCACCCCACATGAGGCACAGCACAGTTTGTCCCAGCATCAGAGAAGCTGAGGTTCCTCTTGGGGAGGTTGTAGACACAGCTCTGTATAGGAGACCCAGCCTCAGGGCTCTTCTCACACTGATCACTCCTGTCTCCATGGGAGTAAAGGATTCCTGGATGTAGAAGAGACTGCTGTACATGCTGTCAGAGAGATGGATCCTGAAAAGAAACACCCCAAAGATAAAGATGCAACTCCTTCTTCCACTGCAGATACATCTGTAGATGGTGATATTAAAGAAGAGCAACTTCTAAAAGGGAGTCACATACCTCTGCACTGCAGACACTTTCTCTGATTCATCTTGTACATGATGCACGCAAGGACAATGATCAGGATTAACGAGAAAGCCAATCCTACACCCAGGCAGTACACCAAGAGAAGAGGGTCTGCCCTATGGCCTGTGGACATTCAAATATTGATGGAGGACACTCAGAATAGCAAGTAAATGTATGTTCTACACAGTAGATTAGTAAAATAAAGAAAAAGATTCAAGCCGTATCAACTACCTTGAATGTCCAGCTTGGTCCCATTGCCAAACAGTATCTCCCCACATGAGGCCACAGCACAGTAGTAAGTCCCAGCATCAGAGTGGCTGAGGTTCCTCTTTGGGAGGTTGTAGACACAGCTCTGTGTAGGAGAGCCAGCCTCAGGGCTCTTCTCACACTGATCACTCCTGTCTCCATGGGAGTAAATGATTCCTGGACGGGATTCTCCTGAGCCATGTCTGAACCAATAGACACTGTGTTCTCCTACACATGTCTCAGTGTGTAGTGTACAGTTCAGAGTCACAGAGTCTCCTGGCTGGACTGACTCAGACACAGGCTGCTGGAGCACAGTCATGTTTCTGGACCCTAAACCTGACAGGAAGGTTTATAAGTCAGTAAATCTGTTCCCTATGTTGTGTCCCAACTTATATTGTTGAAATCATACACAGTCATATCTGATTATGCAAATACAGCATAATTAAGCCATTGTATCAAAAACGCAAAGATGAAAAGCCCTCAGATTATAGTCGCAGAAAATGTGTTACAATTTTCTTTCTTTGTAAATTCAGATGTTGTCCCTTTCACAATGAGAATTGCTCCTTCTTCAAACTCCACCTGGTTGGCATAAGAGTTCCCACAGTAATATGTGGCTGAATCAGAGAGCTGCATGTCTGAGATCTTTAGGTGATTCATTCCTTCACCGCTTTGCACTGAGAAGCGAGTGTTACCCTTAAATTCATGGTAAAATGTTGCATTCTTGTTATACTTGTAAAAGACTGATAAGATTTGAAGATTGTCACCCAATGTTTCCTTGTACTACATAAAGTACAGTGCCCTGTTGCCTATAGAAGCAGTGCAAAGTCACTGTCTCTCCAACATTGGCTGTAACAAGATGAATTTCCGAGGATTGTGCAGCAGCTAGAATACACACAGAGACATGATCCGTTACTTCCACAAGTCCTTTATATACCCAAAAAATCTATGAATTGCAAAAATAAAGTATCTGAGTGTACATCCCTTAAGCAGACAAGAAGTGCCAGTATCAGACACAGTGATATCATATTTGAAGATGTCCTCTTCACAACCTTTGTCTTGAGTGGAAAAGTCCACCCATGTAGACCCCACTTTAACTATGGTGTTATTGGTGATTGGACGAACTGGACGTGTCATTTTTGTTAACATCTTATTCAGCCAACCGTGGTCTTCGTAACTAAAAATCACTCATAGAATCCATGCAAAGTGAACCAGTGCTTACTGTATAGGATATTATGTTGAGGGTGGGTGAAGCATAGACACTTCGTGGTGTCTAACTGAATCTTTTTTTTGTGGGGGAAACGTATAGTTTGCTATGTGGGCACCAGCTGAATCGAAGATGTCCAACAATGAGGCAATGTGTAAAGAGAATATATGAATATCCTTCATTTAATTGGGTTAAAAGTATAATATTATGTGGTAAGTATGCAGTAGATTTTCAAGCATACCTTACAAATTCATGTACCTGTATCCTCTTGTTGTCAAACTCAGTTGTGTGCCTTAGATAGATTTAGCCCCACCCCATGCAACAGTTACAGGGAGTACTACTGATGACCTATAGGGGGACTGTTATACATACTTTTACATTTTAGTCATTTAGCAGACACTCTTATCCAGAGCGACTTACAGTAGTGAATGCATACATTTCATACCATTCGTTTTTTTGTACTGGCCCCCCGAGGGAATCAAACCCACAACCCTGGCATTGCAAACACCATGCTCTACCTACTGAGCCACAGGGAAGGCCACAGAACATATCCTGATTTGTAGGGTGAACAGGGGTGGAGCATTACTGTGAGGGTATGTGGGGAAAACACCTACAGAATGAAAGTCAGTCTTATCCCTGTCATTGATGTACTAACTCAAGTGTAGGCTACTAGTTGAGCGTTTAGTAGGGGTGTACCTCAGTGGGTAGGCCTCTTCACTGTAGCCTAGTATACATTAATACCATTTTTAACTCAGTAAACAAATGATTGTAGTTTGAATGAATTAAACCTATGATCTTGTAAGTGACAAGATACAGACTACATGGCATACAGTATATAAATAGACTATGATGCTTATTGTCATGGTTGTGAACAACATTGAAAGAATGAGAGAAAACAGAGTGACACCACATAGACATCCTGCTGAAAACCACATAGAGACACAGAGTGTGTAAAAGGCCAGCAGGCCTGTCCAAAGCGTAGAGACGGACTTGTTTTGTGCTCACAGCAGACCACAGTGTGCAGGTACCTGTGAACATCTCGCTGTGTGGGTGCATGCATGGGTGGGTTTAGCATTTCTCAGTAGGTTGGTTCTGCAGAAGCCCTCTGCACACATTTATACAGACATACTGTATGTACAGAACTCAAGAGAAGGAACAAGTCTATTTTAGCCAGTATCAGTTGTTTAAATGTATATTAATTAATACTAAAAGAAGCAACTTATACATGGATTTCAGAAGAGCAATTTAATCAACTGATACACAACTTTTTAAACAAGGTCACTGGCCATTCATTTTTAGAATGCAAAACAACTCAGCAATCTCAACAAATTTTTCAATACAAGGTGATGATATTTCCAACATTTACTGCAAAAAGTCCATCGACATTTGTCTTAGATTGATCTATTTCCTGGTGGTGGAGATGATGATGAAGATGGTCAGACAGCAGACGAGAACTCCAGTTCTTATGATGGAGAGAAGGACCAGGATTCTCATCTGTTGATCATCAGAGTGACCACACTCAACATCCAGCTTGGTCCAGTTCCCAAACAGTATCTCCCCACATGAGGCCACAGCACAGTAGTCCCAGTATCAGAAAGGCTGAGGTTCCACTTGGGGAGATTGTAGACACAGCTCTGTGTAGGAGATCAATCCTCATAGTTCTTCTCACACTGATCACTCCTGTTTCCATGGGTGTAAATGATTCCTGGATGGGATTCTCCTGAGCCATGTCTGAACCAATAGACACTGTGTTCTCCTGCACAGGTCTCAGTGTGTATTGTTCAGTTCAGAGTCTCAGAGTCTCCTGGCTGGACTGACTCAGACAAAGGCTGCTGTGCAACAGACATGCTGTTGGACTCTAATTCTGAAAAGAGTGACCGAGTAAGATCATGGTGTGTCAATTGTATTCTCGTACTAGATTTTTTTATGAACAATTTATTTTGTATATTTAGAATTTCATGAATGCAAAATGAAAATCCAAAACAAAGACCTAAGTTAGTTATACTTTGACAATCAAATCTGCTCCTTGTCCAAATGTGACCTTGCCCACTTCAATAGCAGCACAGTAGTATGTAGCTGAGTCCCTTAACTGTGTCTTAGAGATGGTCAGGTTAAAGCTGTCAACTCCTCTCTTCACAATCAGATGTTGAGTCCCAGTGAAGTCCTTGGTAATGTTATATAACTTACTTATTTGTTTGAGAATTTGTAAGGGCTGACGTGAGAGAGAGTGGACCAAAACGCAGCGGAGTTAGTGTTCATCATATTTAATTAAGAAAGAACACTATACAAACAAAACAAGAAAAAACCGACAGCCAAACAGTCCTGTCAGGTGAACCACAATGACAGAAACAATTACCCACAAAACCCCAATGGAAAAACATGCACTTATGTGTGACTCCCAATCAACAACAACGAACTTCAGCTGTGCCTGATTGGGAGCCACACACGGCCCAAAACACAGAAATGCAAAAACATAGAAACAGAACATAGAACGCCCACCCAATGTAACACCCTGGCCTAACCAAAATAAAGAACAAAACCCCTCTCTATGGCCAGGGCGTTACAGAATTAGAAATATCATAAACAGTGTCACCATCTTTGAATATAACATATTGAGTGGAAAAGGTCTACCCAAGTGTACAACACTTCAACAATGGTCTAATGGGTGATTGGTTGAACTGGACCTAATCTTCTTTGTTGACTCCTCATTCAGACGGACATGGTCTTGTTGTCTATTGCAACCTACAGAGTCACACAGTATACTGGCTGGCCTCACTGAGACACAGGATGCTGTAAAATGCAAGTAATTGCCTTGAAGACTTTACTTGTTTGGTGGTTTGTGGTTTTCTCACCTCTCTGGAGAACCCTGGTTCAAAATAGGAGGCTATTTGTTTTCTCACACTTACTTTAGTTTAATCAAGTGGATCTTGCCTTCGTTGCAGAAGACAAGAAAAACCAAGTGTACCTAAAGTATTTGAAAGAGAACAAAACAATTATTATTTTGAACAGGTCATTCAGCAGTCAGAATACTCCAGATTACCCTTAGGAGGGCTGTTTTACATCGACCATGTCTTGTCGAACGGTTAACAGCATTGGGCCAGTAACCAAAATGTCGCTTGTTTAGATCCACGAGCCGACTAGGTGAGAAATCTGTGGCACTTAACCCTACTTGCTCCGGTAAGTTGCTCTGAATAAGAGTGTCTTCTAAATTACTCAAATGTAAGCGTGAACAGGAGTAGAGCATTGGAAGTGTTAATGGGATAAACACCTACAGCATGAAACAAGTCAATTGTATGTCAGTCTCATTCACAGAAACATGCATTAACTTTAGTGTAACACCTGTGAGTGCATCACTGATTGGACACCCCAGCCTAATGTAACTAGTACACATGACACACTTTATCCACTCTATATCACTCTTTGGTTGGTGTGGTTCTCATAGGAGGCAATCTATCAGAAGGAGGATCCTCCTCTATTGGTCTCCTTACAGAGAACCCTGCAGTAGTCCTAGAACACTTGTCTGATTGAGAACGCACTAGTTCTCCCATGACATCATCTTAAAATGACCCCTCACCCTGAGCCCATAGATGTAGAATAGATGGTTCTGTATTATGACATGAGATGCTTAACTTGGAGAGTTCAATAGAGTTCATAACCAGTTCTTTGTGGTTTCTAACTGATTTCAGATAACTATTTATATCTGAGTAAGTTTATAAAGAACTGGTTTGCTGTGACTGCAAGCTGTCAGTAGGAACATAAACAACAGTAACAAATGCGAAAACAACTGACTGACACCAGATAGACATCCTGCTGAAAACCACAGAGACACAGAGAGCAGGTAGGAGGGTCCTGTGTGTACAAGGCCAGCAGGCCTGACCAAAGAATAGATATAGCCTCGTACTTAGAGCAGACCGCAAGTACCTGTGAACTTGTTAGATGTGTGTGGGGGGATGTGAGTGTCATGCTATCAACTCGTCTAAAAGAAGGTCAAGACATTTCATTGGAGATATGACTTTAAAACAATAGGTTGTGTGCCTTACTTATGCAAAGACTCCCTGGAACTGAATTAAAAAACTACACACTCAAACAAATGAGTCATTGTCTTCAACATACAGATCACTCTACTACCTGTTTCATTTTGAGTGATTGTTGTTCCTTGTTACTAAGCTACACTTTATTATAACTATGTTGAGGTTAGTAGTAATGACCCAGTGATGATGACTGTCTGGCCTGTTTGGTAGCTGCTATTTAAATACGCTGGAAATGATTTCTAACATGTTATAGATGTGTAATAAGCATGTAACAACTATATTACCTTGTTATAGATTCTTCATAGCTACAAGTTACTGCCAACTCTACTGTTGAGGGAGTTATGGGGACTTCCATGTTCACTGCTGCTCCCTGTTGAAAAATAAATGGATTAGAGTCCTGCAAGGTGCCCTTATTCATATTCACATTTTGTCAATAGTTTGTGAAAACTGCTCAGTTACAATGTGAACATGGTCATATTTGAAATCAGTCTCTCAACCATATCAATTCTGTTCAAAGTATATTCAGCTAACAAGTTTATTTTTAGTTCAGTCTTTTGTTACGGAGAGAGAGAGTTGGGCTCTTAGTGACATGGATGCTGGTGGTTTTGATGGTGTGTGAAAAGTGAGTGTGGTGAGGACTGACGGTGATTGCTGGGGGTTAGAGTTGAGTTTGCGGAAGTGGAAAATCTATTCAGGGCAGTCAGAACACCAGAGTGCTGTGATACAGGGTACAGCTAAAAGAAGACAGTTTGAGAGGCTAAAACACCAGCAATAGAAACATATTTACAGTTATTATGCAACCAACCATATGTTTTACATTGAGCATAGGCTTGATATGGTTGTTGCACACTGAATCCGTGGGTGAAAGTGTTTACAAATTTAAGGACAGAGAAATATATGAATGAAAATCAAACAATTCCTCTCTATGAAAGCGGTAGAATGTTTTATTTGATCAAAATGGAACATCAGTATCAATGTAAGTAATTGTATCTTACAATGAAAAAGCCACAGTCAAACATACAGTGTAAAAAACACAGAATCAATGCAAGTTAATAAAGAGGAAAAGTTTACATTTCAGTCCATGTTTTGGCGTCTCACACCAGAGTACACAGTGTCTGTCTCCATGGCGCTCCCTTGTCTCCTGGCCTTTGGTTTCTTGTGGACGACGTTCAGAGCGGCGTAATGGAGAGTATCAGGCTCTTGATCCTAAGAGGAATAACAAAAATGAAAATATTTGCAATTAGACTAAATATAACAGTATTGTGAAACAATCCTGTAATAAAATTTATATTTTCATATTTTGATTGAAGGAAAAACACATTGATTCAGCAACAACTAAATAAGTGTTAGGTCAGGTTACCTGGTTATCATGACTGGGGACTGCAGGAGCACTTGGCTGAAGGTGCGTTCCTTTTAATCAAACACAAATAATTAATACAATCATCATCATCCTTCAATGAAGATCTTTTACGACCAATTTTGACCAAAACATGTCAACTAATGTAACAGTACCAACAATTGATAAGCATACTGTATCTTGCACAATAATATTGCTTACCTATGCACTTGCTCATCTTGTACAAAACACAAGTAAGGACAATGATGAGGAGGACACACAGACCCAACGCTACACCAAGGCAATACATGAACAGAAGATGGTCCTCCTTACAACCATCTGTGAAATATCAAATAGGGATAGAGACATTGAGACACTGAGGAATAAAGCTATGACAATGTTAGAGACACCAACAAGACTCGGCCTGATCTGAGAGTCAAACTTTCTTCTCTCATATACAAAGATAACTGAATGATATAGGAAAGACAAAGATATCTGAATGATATAGAAAAAACAAAGATATCTCAGTGATATAGAAAAACAAAGATATCTGAATGATATAAAAACAAAGATATCTGAATGATATAAAAACAAAGATATCTGAATGAATTAAAACAAAGATATCTGAAGAATTAAAAAAGTATATAAACGATACCTTGCCTGCAATCTAAAGAACTTTGATTATATAGATGTCAGAAGTATCACTTACGGTCAATGTCCAGCTTGGTCCCGTCTCCAAACAGTATCTCCCCACATGAGGCCACAGCACAGTAGTAACTTCCAGCATCAGAGAGGCTGAGGTTCCTCTTGGGGAGGTTGTAGACACAGCTCTGTGTAGGAGACCCGGCCTCAGAGCTCTTCTCACACTGAGCACTTCTGTCTCCATGGGTGTAAATGATTCCTGGACGGGATTCTCCTGAGCCATGTCTGAACCAATAGACACTGTGTTCTCCTGCACAGGTTTCAGTGTGTATTGTACAGTTCAGAGTCACAGAGTCTCCTGGCTGGACGGACTCAGACACAGGCTGCTGGAGCACAGACATGCTGTTGGACTCTGAGTTTGAAGAGAGTGAGTAACTAAAGTAAAACTAACTGGGTGAAAAACATGAAAAGCCATGTATTCATCACTAGCATTTGATGAAGTAGTTGCAAAAACATACTAATATACAGTGCCATACATTTTTAAAATGAAGAAGCAAATGTTTAGTCACCTTTGACAATTAAAACAGTTCCCTCTCCAAATGTGAGCTCATAGCTGTCTGTAGTGGAACAATAGTATGTAGCTGAGTCCCCTGGCTCTGTCTTTGATATGGTCAAGTTACAGCTGTAGTCTCCTCTCCTCACACCCAAACGTTTGGTCTCAGTAAAGTCCTTAATAAAGGGTTTGGAATAATAACTATCTTGGCCAACATAAAGAGATGATGCCATGAGGAGGCGTTTCTGTCCAAAACTCTACTTGAACCAATTAAATAGCATTGCAATTAGTAATAATAGAGAAGTATTCTTTTTCAAAATTATAATGCTAAAAAATATGTCCATCAATGGTTTGCCTTTGTTTCATAACTCCTGACAAGGTTGATAAAAATGTTCAAATGTATCAAACGGCAGATAAATAGTTGAAAACGTACCTTTAACTTTTAGATATGTTGCGTTGACAAAGAACATGCGGCTATGTGGAAACAATCCACAGAAATACAGGCCACAGTCAGCTATTTCCACTTTTGTGATTTTGAGAAAGATAGCGGTGTGGTTGCTGAACATTTCAAAATGTCTCCTTTGAAACCCATTGTGGAGATCAGGTGTTGAATTAAAGCCGTACATAGACGAGATACACACAGGCTCTGATCCGTTGACTTGCTTGAACCATGCTGTGTGTCCCACAACCGTTGTAACATTGGAGCACTGCAAGGTGATGGTATCCCCAGTACAGACCACCATAGTCTGAGACTGAGAAACCAACACAGAGACCAAACCTGAAACAGATAGAACAAAGTCCAACATTAATGACTGTAATCGGTGATATCACATGTACATGTTAGAAATGAGGAAGAAGTGCTGCACTGAACATTCTGGTTATACTTGATGAATGCAGTCAATCTTTCTCTGTCTCCATGATAGATTTAACAGTAGCTTACTTACTCAATCCATAGAGTAGTAGAGCTTGTTGGAAGGGTCTTGCCATTCTGTGTGTAAATCTATTCTGCTGTCTGGTTGTGAATCAGAGAACACCTCTTTATTCACGCTGAGATCACAGTGAGATCAAAGGGGATTTCATTGGTAGGGGGCGTGGTAGTTGGTATTGGACCACAATGTCTATTTACAGAAAGCAGAATATACACAGATGTTTTATGTGGAGTTTAAAAACAGAAATGTAGCATATTTGTGTTGAATCAAAATAGAGATAGGTGTTTGGGTTCGGTTGGGTTCATATAGGTCAGTGTTTCCTAAACTGAAGGTTGCGACCCCATGTAATGTCTGTCCCCTGATTTAAAAATGGGGTCATGAGAAAAAATCTGAAATAAAATGTACAAATTGCTCTTGGTTCATAGAACTAGGGTTATATCAGTAACCTACGGTAGCTGCGAGTTGCAGTTGTAATAAACAGAGCATTTTTTGTTTTCTTTCTACAAATGTGTCTCAATCATTTGAACGGTTTAAGTTAAAAAATATTATGACCCCGTCCCTGAAAGATAAGGCTCTTACGAACAATTATGTGTCTTCTGTTTCCCTCTACATTGTCCACAATCACTCAGGACATATTAAAACAGAGTGGACAGGACCAAACACTAAATCAAGATGGGGTGGACACCATCCATTGTTTTCTACACAGAATATAATACCACTGATATAGGTGTTTGGGTTTTGTGGGGTTCATAGAGGATCACAAGGCTTCACCCTACAGATGGATTGCACATGTTGTTACGTTCCCCAGTTTCTGTGTTGTTTTAGGTTTGTATGTGTGTCTATTTCAGGAAATGCCTTCCTGGATTCCTAAAGCGGCTGATTGGTCGGCCCCATCGCTGATTCGAGCTCTGACCCCTCCCTCTCGTCAGGGGATACAGCTGTTTCTTCAATTACCAACTTCTTCTCCAGCTTGATAAAAGCCAGTGTTCCAATGTCAGAGAGCTTTTTTTCTGTCCTGTGTTGGTTGTTGTGGTGGTCAGTGAAAGTTTTTCTGATATTATTTTGTAGCTTCTCCTTCAGATGTATGTGTATGACAATAGGACTTAGTGTTTGTGGTTATTGAAATTTCACAATTAGAGTATTGGTAAATTATTCTCTTTCATTTGCTCCTGGGGGGGGAAGGGGAATGCACTTTGGAAGTGTTTAGGCAAGAGGCCTGCGGGCATATGTAACCCGTAGCATTTAATCTGTCTATGCACACTAGGTAAGACCTGGGCGGACCACCCCCTGTATTTTGGTTAGCGCGCCAGGTGGTGCTAAAGGTTAGGTTAGAAGGCAGGTAAGGTGGGAGAGGGGATTCCTTAATGTTTACTTTCTTTGCTTTAGTTCCGTCCAGCCTGTTTTCCCCCACATTATCGTGTGTTAGGAATAATAAATTCCCTGTAAACGGTATTCTCTGCCTCTGTTGTCCATCCCCACACCTACGATCACATACTTTTTTCACTTCACAGGGAGTTGAAATGTAGCGGGGTCTTGCGTTCCCTCCAAGAGGTGTACGCAACAATGTTCAAACTAACTGTTCACCAACCCTAACCCTTAACTCCAACTCTAGCCTAACTCTAGCCCTAATCTCAGCCCTAACCCTAGTCCTAGCTGTAACCCTAGCCTAGCCAAACCCTAACCAACCCGAACCTTAGTCTTTTTATTTATTTAACTAGGCAAGTCAATTAAGAACAAATTGTTATTTACAATGACAGCCTACCAAAAGGCCTCCTATGGGGGCCTGGGTTTAAAAATAAAAACAATATAAATATTGGACAAAACACGCATCACAACAAGATACAACACTACATAAAGAGAGACCTAAGACAACACAGCAAAGCAGCAACACATGACAACACAGCATTGTTGCAACACAACATGGTAGATGAACAAAACATGGTACAAACATTATTGGGCACAGACAACAGCACAAAGGGCAAGAAGGTAGAGACAATACATCACACAAAGCAGCCACAACTCAGTAAGAGTGTCCATTATTGAGTCTTTGAATCAAGACTAACCCTAACTGTCTAGTTTGAGTGCTTTTTGCAGCTCATTCCATCGCTAGCTGCAGTGAAGTGAATAGAGGAGTGACCCAGGGATGTGTGCTTTGGGGATTTTTAATAGAATGTGACTGGCAGTGTGGGTGGAGAATGAGGGCTGCAGTATATATCTAAATAGGGGGGAGTGATGCCTAAGAGGGTTTCATAAATAAGCGTCAACCAGTGGGTCTTGTGACGGGCATACAGAGATGACCAGTTTACAGAGGATTATAGAGTGCAGTGAAATGTCCTATAAGGAGCATTGGTGGCTAATCTGATGGCTGAATGGTAAAGAACATCTAGATGCTCGAGAGCACCCTTACCTGCCGACCTATAAATTATGTCTCTGTAGTCTAGCATGAGTAGCATGGTCATCTGAATCAGGGTTAGTTTGGCAGCTGGGGTGAAAGAGGAGCAATTACGATAGAGGAAACCAAGTCTAGATTTATCTTTAGCCTGCAGCTTTATGTGCTGAGAGGACAGTGCACCATCTAGCCATACTCCCAAGTACTTGTATGACGTGACTACCTCAAGCTCTGCCTGTCACTCACTTGGTGACAGGCAGTGGCTGAGACAGCAAATTTTCTGACTCTGCACTCTTTGAGAGGTAGTTAGCAAACCAGGCCAAAGACCCCTCAGAGACACCAATACTCCTTAGCCGGCCCACAAGAATGGAATGGTCTACCATTTCAAAAGCTTTGGCCAAGTCAATAAAAATAGCAGCACAATATTTCTTAGAATCAAGGGTAATGTTGACATCATTGAGGACCTTTAAGGTTGCAGTGACACATCCATAACCTGAGCGAAAACCAGATTGCATACCCGAGAGAGTACTATAGACATCAAGAAACCAGTCAGTTGATTATTGACACGTTTTTCCAACACTTTTGATAAACAGGGCAAAATAGAAACAGGCCTATAACAGTTAGGATCAACTTGATCTCCCCCTTTAAATAAAGGATGAACTGTGGCTGCCTTCCAAGCAATGGGAACCTCCCCAGAAAGGAGAGACAGGCTTGGCGACGATAGGTACAGCAACGTGAAAGAAGAAAGGGTCTAAACCATGTGACCCAGATGATTTTTTGTGGTCAAGTTTAACCATTTTCCAGAACTTCTTGGGGTCAGATCCACAGAAAGAGTACTGCTCTTAAAGTAACTAACGATAGCCAGTCAGCCTGAGTATGCGTGTGCCGAGCCTTTCGCCAAATGCAATTCTTGAGGTGGAGTAACTCTGTAAGATCACAGGCGAACCAGGGGCTGAACCTGTTTTGATTCTCATTTTCTTTATGGGGGCGTGTTTGTTAACCTCTTATGACTAGGGGGCAGTATTTTCACGGCTGGATAAAAAACGTACCCGATTTAATCTGATTATTAGTCCTGCCCAGAAACTAGAATATGCATATAATTATTAGCTTTGGATAGAAAACACTCCAAAGTTTCTAAAACTGTTTGAATGGTGTCTGTGAGTATAACAGAACTCATTTGGCAGGCCAAAACCTGAGAAGATTCCAAACAGGAAGCGCTCTCTCTGACCATTTCATGGCCTTCTTGATCATCTCTAACCAAAACAGGGGATCTCTGGCATGACGTCACATTTTCTAACGCTCCCATAGGCTCTCAGAAGGCGCCAGAAATTTGAATGGTTGCTTTGGAGCCCCAGGCTGAAACACATTAGCGCCTTTTGTAAGTGGTCTATCAGAGGACAATGAGAATGGAGGGGCGTGCAAGGGTCGACACCATGTTTACGTTCTCTCTCTTTGAACGTATACAGGGTTTCCCGGTCGGAATATTATCGCTTTTTTACGAGAAAAATAGCATAAAAATTGATTTTAAACAGCGGTTGACATGCTTCGAAGTACGGTAATGGAATATTTAGAATTTTTTTGTCACGAAATGCGCCGTGCGCGTGACCCTTATCTACCTTTCGGATAGTGTCTTGAACGCACGAACAAAACGCCGCTATTTGGATATAACTATGGATTATTTTGAACCAAACCAACATTTGTTATTGAAGTAGAAGTCCTGGGAGTGCATTCTGACGAAGACAGCAAAGGTAATCAAACTTTTCTTATAGTAAATCGGAGTTTGGTGAGGGCTAAACTTGGTGGGTGTCAAAATAGCTAGCCTGTGATGGCCGACTCAGAATATTGAAAAATGTGCTTTCACCGAAAAGCTATTTTAAAATCGGACATAGCGAGTGCATAAAGGACTTCTGTATCTATAATTCTTAAAATAATTGTTATGTTTTTTGTGAACGTTTATCGTGAGTAATTTAGTAAATTCACAGGAAGTTTGCGGTATGTCTGCTAGTTCTGAACGTCACATGTTAATGTAAAAAGCTGGTTTTGATATAAATATGAACTTGATTGAACAAAACATGCATGTATTGTATAACATAATGTCCTAGGATTGTCATCTGATGAAGATCATCAAAGGTTAGTGCTGCATTTAGCTGTGGTTTTGGTTTTTGTGACATTATATGCTAGCTTGAAAAATGGGTGTCTGATTATTTCTGGCTGGGTACTCTGATGACATAATCTAATGTTTTGCTTTCGTTGTAAAGCCTTTTTCAAATCGGACAGTGTGGTTAGATAAAGGAGAGTCTTGTCTTTAAAATGGTGTGAAATAGTCATATGTTTGAGAAATTGAAGTAATAGCATTTCTAAGGTATTTGAATATCGCGCCACGGGATTCCACTGGCTGTTGACTAGGTGGGACGCAGGCGTCCTCTTGCAGGAACTGCTGACACACTCCAGCCACATGAGGTCTAGCATTGTCTTGCATTAGGAGGAACCCAGGGCCAACCGCACCAGCATATGGTCTCACAAGGGGTCTGAGGATCTCATCTCGGTACCTAATGGCAGTCAGGCTACCTCTGGCGAGCACATGGAGGGCTGTGCGGCCTCCCAAAGAAATGCCACCCCACACCATGACTGACCCACCGCCAAACCGGTCATGCTGGAGGATGTTGCAGGCAGCAGAACGTTCTCCACGGCGTCTCCAGACTCTGTCACGTCTGTCACGTGCTCAGTGTGAAGCTGCTTTCATCTGTGAAGAGCACAGGGCGCCAGTGGCGAATTTGCCAATCTTGGTGTTCTCTGGCAAATGCCAAATGTCCTGCACGGTGTTGGGCTGTAGCACAACCCCCACCTGTGGACGTCGGGCCCTCATACCACCCTCATGGAGTCTGTTTCTGACCGTTTGAGCAGACACATGCACATTTGTGGCCTGCTGGAGGTCATTTTGCAGGGCTCTGGCAGTCCTTCTGCTGCTCCTCCTTGCACAAAGGCGGAGGTAGCGGTCCTGCTGCTGGGTTGTTGCCCTCCTACGGCCTCCTCCACGTCTCCTGATGTACTGGCCTGTCTCCTGGTAGCGCCTCCATGCTCTGGACACTACGCTGACAGACACAGCAAACCTTCTTGCCACAGCTCGCATTGATGTGCCATCCTGGATGAGCTGCACTACCTGAGCCACTTGTGTGGGTTGTAGACTCCGTCTCATGCTACCACTAGAGTGAAAACACCGCCAGCATTCAAAAGTGACCAAAACATCAGCCAGGAAGCATAGGAACTGAGAAGTGGTCTGTGGTCCCCACCTGCAGAACCACTCCTTTATTGGGGGTGTCTTGCTAATTGCCTATAATTTCCACCTGTTGTCTATTCCATTTGCACAACAGCATGTGAAATTTATTGTCAATCACTTTTGCTTCCTTAGTGGACAGTTTGATTTCACAGAAGTGTGATTGACTTGGAGTTACATTGTGTTGTTTAAGTGTTCCCTTTATTTTTTTGAGCAGTGTATATATGAATTACAAATCAGCCTTTACTTAAATCTTGTTTCTAGTCTATTGCATAGTTACTATGTGTAATCATTGATGTCCCATGAGCAGGAGTGGTAAACACTGTTGAAGTGTATAGTTGTAATACATACATGCAGACACAACATCATTCAAAGAATGGAGTTTGATACACCTGGTATTGGATATGACTGAAAAAGAATGTCTCACAGAGATTCAAACCTGAAATGCACCTTTATTTGCCAAGGAAGAGTACATGATCAATGAATATATTCAATGTACAAGCTACAATGTGGGGATCTTTTGCGTGGTAATAACTACAGTACATGTATACAGGACTTGCATCCTTGGCACAATAAAGTTATTATATTCTACTCAATCCATATGCTTCATTAATGCCATTCAGACTTGAAGTTGATACAACAACTAGGATAGCTGAGGTTCATAGATAGGTTCTGAACTAATAGTCATAACAAATATTTTAGGGTCCATACACAGATTGGCTACATACTGTTGCTAGCTACACATCCATAGGCATACAGTTATTTTCATCCTCCACTATAAATATAAAATATAAGCAAGGCAAGCTAACACAATTGTACTTTCAATATGCAGTAAATGCTTTAGCTAGCTATATTCTTTAAATCCACTGTTTCACAAAACGACAGCCTGGTTTGCTGGATTTCACAGGAGTCCCTAAAACATTAAACAACACGAATAACAAATTCATTCTCATGTCATAACAATAGCAAGCTAGCTGGCTAATGTTAGCTAGTCAGCTAACTTGCTAAATAGCGATTTTCATAAAATTAACTTTATGACAAAAAAATATGCACAAACATTTGCCTCAACATTAACTTAGATCTCTGTTGTGTGTTAGAGATTTGGTCATTTTTTTATAGGGTGACCCTAAGGGGCAAAGTACCCATCAGTAGACAATTGCATTGTATTGATCACTTCTAAAGACACATGACGAGTTTAGCCAAAATAGCCTTTGTCATTATGTTTTTCTTCCCTTAGTATTTCCTGTCTTGACTTTGCACTAATCACAGCCCCCTATTCCGAAAAGCACCTTATAAGGAGAATATGATTGAGGTCTGAAGTAGAGGAGGGGCCAGTGAGGGTACGCATCACTTCCTGTGGTGTGAGTGACAGTAAGGAGCAGCTCAGTGTAGAGTGAGACCTGCTGAGGTGAACATCACTGGGCTTCTCATAGACTAACACTGTGGGATAAAATGTCCCTTATGCTCTCTCTTTCGCTCTCTCTCTCTCTCTCTCTCTCTGTGTGTCTCTGTCTCTCTCTCTGTGTGGAAGAGTAAATACCTGAGTGATTTGAGGGCGTAGGGGGTCTTTACACACCTCTCTCTCTTCATCTGAACACCAGACCCCTGCCATTCAGTTAGATGTGCAAAGTATGTCAAGAATACATACAACAAGCTAAAATCATTTTCCAAACCCTAAACTGTGCAGGTTTTCTTGAACTATGGGTCCTGAGTTATGAGAATACATCTATAATCACACACTATTTCTGCTTACTTTGGGTCATTGGAGGACGATTTGGGTCATGGGAGGACAGTCAATTTATCACTTGGGTCTCGTGTTGAAAACATTTAACAACCCTAAAGCATATAATTAGAGGACAAAGTGCAGATAAAGATTGAGTGTCTCAATAGTTTTGTCAACTCTTCCTTCATGAAAAAAAAGAAGGTATGGGTAACAAACAAATTAAGCCAACATATATTATTCAATGCTATTGCGCTTACAACTAATATTAGTATATATTGTTGGAGCCTTATGATGAAAACCAACAGCCAGGAATGCAGCTTTTATGCAGTGGTGGGTAAATTGACATTATGGATTACCTTAACCCTTGGGCTGGGCTGGGTTGGGTCGGTAGTATTAGCAGCACCAGAGATCATTCACGGTTTCCTGTCCAAACATCAAAAGAGAAATAATTTCACAAAATGTTTAATTTCTCTAAAAAAGATGCAGGAGTATCAAGCAAATATTTGAGTGTCTTGATCAGGTAACTGAATTGGGGCGGCAGGTAGCCTAGTGGTTAATCCCCGAGCTGACAAGGTACAAATCTGTCATTCTGCCCCTGAACAAGGCAGTTAACCCACTGTTCCTAGGCCGTCATTGAAAATAAGAATTTGTTCTTAACTGACTTGCCTAGTTAATTAAAGGTAAAATAAAAATGTAATTAAATTGCTTAATAATGTCTTCTTAAAAAGTAATTCCCGGGAAGCTCAAACTATGGTAAGCCAGAGGACACATTTCTAAGATTGTAGTCAGCCAATAAAATCTCTCCTTTCAGTGTTCCCTCCTACTGCATGAAAGGTACATGTAAAGTGCCATCATATATAGGGTGCATGTAAAGTGCCCCACTGTCAGACCCACACACTATACAGTGCAGAAGGGACTAATGTTACAATGATGAATAGAGAAGTATTTATGTTTTACATCAACTTGGGTAAGTGTAAGACATTTTAATTGAGTTCCTACATTTATAGTATGTAGTTTGAATATGATAGGTGAAGTAGAATGTTCTGTCTGTAACGAGTGGAAATGGTTTATCCATGTATTTGTCTTTGATCCATTTTGTTTGTTTGCTTTGACAGTTTGTGCTTTTACCAAAACAAACGTAATCCAACCAACCCCTGTGATGGTTACTGAGCTGGGAGGAACTGTGACTCTCACTTGCTTTTGTCCGAATGTGTCGGTGATCAGATTTAATTGGTTCAAGCAGATATTTGGACAGAAACCACTCTACATGGCATCATCTCTTTATGTTGGCCAAGATAGTTATTATTCCACCAACTTTATCAAGGACTTTACTGAGACCAAACGTTTGGGTGTGAGGAGAGGACACTACAGCTGTAACTTGACCATATCCAAGACAGAGCCAGGGGACTCAGCTACATACTATTGTTCCACTACAGACATCTATGAGCTCACATTTGGAGAGGGAACTGTTTTAATTGTCAAAGGTGACTAAATATTTGCTTCTTCAATTTCAAAATGGGTGGCCCTGTATATTGGTATGTTCGTATGACTGCTACGTCAAATGCTAGTTATGAATACATGGCCTTTCATGTATTTCACCAACACATCTTAGTCTTACTTTAGTCTCTCTCTCTCTGTCTTCAGACTCAGAGTCCAACAGCATGTCTGTGCTCCAGCAGCCTGTGTCTGAGTCAGTCCAGCCAGGAGACTCTGTGACTCTGAACTGTACAATACACACTGAGACCTGTGTAGGAGAACACAGTGTCTATTGGTTCAGACGTGGCTCAGGAGAATCCCGTCCAGGAATCATTTACACCCATGGAAACAGGAGTGATCAGTGTGAGAAGAGCTCTGAGGCTGGGTCTCCTACACAGAGCTGTGTCTACAACCTCCCCAAGAGGAACCTCAGCCTCTCTGATGCTGGAAGTTACTACTGTGCTGTGGCCTCATGTGGGGAGATACTGTTTGGGAACGGGACCCAGCTGGACATTGAGGGTATATGATACAGCTTATATTTTATTTTATATCTACTGTATAGTCTACTGTGTAGAACATACACTTACTTGCTATTCTGGTTTCTTCTATTACTGTTTGAATTTCAACAGACCATAGAACAGATCCTCTTGTCTTGGTGTCCTGCCTGGGTGTAGCATTAGGTGTCACGTTCACCTTGATCATTGTCCTGGTTTGCATCATGTATAAGATGAACAAGACAACATGTGTGCAGTGCAGAGGTGAGTTACTATCCCTTGCTACATTGATGTCACCATTTGTTGTTGTTTCAGCAGTGGAAGAAGTAGAAGTATCCTAATCTTTTGTGTCATTCTTTTCAGGACTCGTCTCTCAGACCAGAGGTCCTGCAGTTACCCAGTCAGATGCAGGGGTAAGCAGAAATACTTTTATATTGTTTGAAGTCTATTGTGAAGCCTGTCTTTAACCAACTTCACTATTGTGGGTAAAATAAACTACATTTAAAATATTTGAATGTCAACAATGCTATTTTGTGCTTCACAGGACCAAGATGGAAACAGTCTCCATTACGTAGCTCTGAATCTGAGCAACAAGAAGAACAGGTCTAGAAGACAGAGAGGTCACATGGAGACAGTGGTGTACGCTGGAATTAGACAGTAGAACTGGATGAATGAACCAATGATCCTTTTATACTAGATAACTCTTTAATAACTAGTTCTATCTTCATTAACTCTATCTATGAATGCATAAGCAGTCAAATGTGATGAAAACAGTGGTCATAGCTTTTTTGTTATTCAAAGTTGAAATAATAGAATGCATTGCTTCTCTGACAAACATTTTTTTTTAAATAATAATAATAATAATAATTAGGGGGGTGCTTATATTTGTCTTAGTACACAAGTGTGTAATGGAAATGTTATTTTGTTACTAACCCCAACTCCCCCTGAGACACCCGCAGGGAGTGGGTTCACAGCCACTTATGGTTAAGTGCCATGCTCAAGGGCACAGCGACAGATTATTATTATTTTTATTGTATTTGTTGTGCCCATTTTAGCAACAGTAAACTAGTTGCTTGTGGTAAAGAAAAATAAAGTGTTTCCAACTGTTTGAATTTGAATCAGGTGAACTCAATGCATACTATGATGATATGGCGCGTTGTACGGACGGATGCTCTTAACTGTCTCAGACATTATGGTCTGTTTACAAAGCTTTGTGGTGAAGGTGGTGGTGTTGCAGTAACTTTCCACTGATGGAAACTAACCTCTTATAGACATTTAACACAGGAAGACTGACCTGCACCCACACTACTCTCTACTTTGTCCCTTAGGGCCCTGTTATTGTTCACACCCTTTGGAGTGAAACAGCACCTTAGTGCAACAAGGACCTCTCAACACAAATGTGTAGGTCAAAGTTTACTTAGTTATGTGAAGTCTAGCAGTACCACATCATGTTACGGTAAATGATTTAGGCCTCTTGCAATAGATCTACTCATAGTGAAAGTTGCACAACAGCCAGCACCACAGAATGAGGACAGGCTTTAGTCAGGCCTCATTCTGTTGTAGTGTTATTTTTTAAATGATGTCTTCTGCCTACTTATTGCATGTGACACACCCCCTCACATACACAGCAACCTATTTAAAGGTAAGCTTTGTTCTGCTATGAACAAAACACGAGGTTGTAACTAGCTACACTTTGGTGAGGCCTGCTGGACTTTTGCGCAGGACCATCTCTTTCTCTCTCTCTCTCTCTCTCTCTCTCTGAGTCTCTCTCTCTCTCTTTATCTTTCTCCTTCATTCTCTGAGTCTCTCTCTCTTTATCTTTCTCCTTCATTCTCTGAGTCTCTCTCTCTCTTTATCTTTCTCCTTCATTCTCTGAGTCTCTCTCTCTCTATCTGTCTCCTTCATTCACTGAGTCTCTCTCTCTCTTTATCTTTCTCCTTCATTCTCTCTCTCTCTCTATCGTTCTCCTTCATTCTCTGAGTCTCTCTCTCTCTCTCTCTATCTTTCTCCTTCATTCTCAGAATCTCTCTCTCTCTCTCTCTTTCTCTCTATGTGGTTTCCAGCAGGATGTCTCAGTGGTGTCAGTCAGTTGTATCACATACTCTATACTTGCTCTTCAAGTTGTCCATTTTAGCAACAGTAGACCACTATTTTCAATGAGGCAGCTTGATATCTGTATATATATTCAACTGAACTGTCTATTGGGTCATTTGACCTAGACTTCTGAAGTACTTTGCCCCACACACATGACAGTTTTAAGTGTGATGTAAAATATCATCATCATCATCTGGGACAAGAAGAAAGAGCCTCCTCATATTTATATGATGGGAGGGCTTATATCTGTCCATACATTGGAGAATAAATTGTGTATGAGATATTGTAGACCGTATGAGCTGTATTTATGTCTTATAAAGGATAAATACACAGTCACATTCAGTAAAAAAAAGTGCAATTAACAGAGTCATTCAAACTTGCAATGTGATAAAGTTGTGCAACACATGTTCAAGCTGTACAACAACTTGAATGTACAGCGTTTGTTGCATTCATGAGCCAATCAAATTTGAACATCCAGATCAGATGGTACCGGAGATCAACCAATGAAAGCAAACACAAGTTTCCTTTCTCTTCTGTAGAGAGAATGCATTTCACACAGGTCAATATCATCACTTGAAGGAACAAGCAAGATGGACCAACTCTTCATCTTTCTTTTCATCTGGAAAGATTGTAAGTAACATCTAGCTCAATTTACTAATCTTATAACTGTTAAACATACATTACAGGTTCTTTACTATATTTGGTACATGTGTTTGCAACATTGTACATGTATTATTTTAATTCAGGTACATCTAAAATACTAATCATTGTTCAGCCTGCTTCTTTCCAGGAGGCAATGTGGCTATTGATTTCCACATGACCAGTGAGAACATGAACTACATGATGTGGTACAAACTCACCACCAGCACTGTGCTTCAATACATTGCTAAATCGTCAAAGTACGAGAGTGATGTGCAATTCTACAACGAATTTGATGATGGGTGATTCTCTGTGTTGGCTGGCAAAAACACATTTCACCTCAACATTTCTGCCACATGGCAAGAGGACCTTGGGACCTACAATTGTGGGAAGATTTTCTTGAATCATATGCTGTTTGCTGATGGAATCTTGTTAATGCTGACAGGTGAAAATATAACAAAATACTTTATTTTGTTTATATACACCACCGTTCAAAAGTTTGGGGTCACTTAGAAATGTCCTTATTTTTGAAAGAAAAGCACATTTTCTGTCCATTAAAATAACATCAAATTGATCAGAAATACAGTTTAGACTGCTAATGTTGCAAATGACTGCTGTAGCTGAAAACGGCAGATTTTTTATGGAATATCTACATCGGTGTACAGAGGCCCATTATCAGCAACCATCACTCCTGTGTTCCAATGGCACGTTGTGTTAGCTAATCCAAGTTTTTCATTTTAAAAGGATAATTGATAATTACAAACCGTTTTGCAATCATGCTAGCACAGCTGAAAACTGTTGTCCTGATTAAAGAAGCAATAAAACTGGCCTTCTATAGACTAGTTGAGTATCTGGAGCATCAGCATTTGTTGGTTACAGGCTCAAAATGGCCAGAAACAAAGTATTTTCCTCTGAAACTCGTCAGTCTATTCTATTCTGAGAAATGAAGGCTATTCCGTCCGAGAAATTGCCAAGAAACTGAAGATCTCGTACAACGCTGTGTACTACTCCCTTCACAGAATAGTTCAAACTGGCTCTAACCAGAATAGAAAGAGGAGTGGGAGGCCCTGGTGCACAACTGAGCAAGAGGACTAGTACATTAGAGTGTCTAGTTTGAGAAACAGACGCCTCACATGTTCTCAACTGGCAGCTTCGTTAAATAGTACCTGCAAAACACCAGTCTCAATGTCTTTCAATTCTGGTTAGAGCCAGTTTGCGCTGTTCTGTTCTCTATGCAATGTACATTCGTAAAGATCAATTAAATGCCCAATAAATAAGCATTGCTGATAGATTGTCATAAAAAATAATAGCTGGCCTTCCTCTATTTCTGTGAGGACAGACGCCGGGGACAAGAAGCAGGTACAGGGAGTGAACATTTAATGAATAATGAACATGAAACAGAACAGGAACTGAATACGGACAGCGTCTGGACAGGGGAAACGGAAATGACAACAATGCTGATACAGGGAACACACAGGGAAGCACACAGAAAGAGGGAAGGCAATCAACAAATTAAAGGAGTCCAGGTGAGTCCAATGACGCCCTGCTGCGTGTGCTGGTGACCGGTGATGAAGCACAGGTGCGCGTAAAGATAGTGACAGGTGTGTGTAATGAAGGCAGTCTGGCGCCCTTGAGTGCCAGAGAGGGAGAGCGGGAGCAGGCGTGACAATTTCAATATCTTTGAAGGGAGGACAGATGGCCAAACGTCAGGGCAATCAGATAAATGTGTCAACATTAAATAAATACAGTATATATATATTTTTTTTTACAAGAAACTGCCATTTAACTTTCCTTACAGCTAATATTCAGTTTGTTTGTGCATTTCATTATATTAAGCTTTCTTGGAAGTAATAGGTCACTGTACTAGGTGTCGCCTTCTGATCTTTGTGATCTTTGTTCTTTTTTTCCATGGAACTTCTGCCTGTAACTGTTCCACTGACTGTCAGGTCATTGTAGTGGGTGTACAGTCTGAACAGTCATGTCTTTTGTAGAGTGTTTTCTTCCACAGGAGAATAGAACCATTATATAGTAGATCATGCTGTTATCATAATGTACAGTGCCTTGCAAAAGTATTCATCCCCCTAGGTGTTTCCCCTATTTTGTTGCATTACAACCTGTAATTTAAATACATTTTTATTTGGATTTCATGTAATGGACACACACAAAATAGTCCAAATTGGTGAAGTGAAATGAAAAAAATTACTTGTTTCAAAAAATGTAAAACAAAAAAGTGGTTCGTGCTTATGTATCACCCTCTTTGCTATGAAGCCCCTAAATAAGATCTGGTGCAACCAATTACCTTCAGAAGTCACATAATTAGTTAAATAAAGTCCACCTGTGTGCAATCTAAGTGTTACATGATCTGTCACATGATCTCAGTATATATACGCCTGTTCTGAAAGGCCCCAGAGTCTGCAACACCACTAAGCAAGGGGCACCACCAAGCAAGCGGTACCATGAAGAACAAGGAGCTCTCCAAACAGGTCAGGGACAAAGTTGTGGAGAAGTACAAATCAGGGTTGGGTTATAACAAAAAATCTGAAACTTTGAACATCCCACGGAGCACCATTAAATCCATTATTAAAAAATTGGAAGAATATGGCACCACAACAAACCTGCCAAAAGAGGGCCGCCCACCAAAACTCACAGACCAGGCAAGGAGGGCATTAATCAGAGAGGCAACAAAGAGACCAAAGATAACCCTGAAGGAGCTGCAAAGCTCCACAGCGGAGATTGGAGTATCTGTCCATAGGATCACTTTAAGCTGTACACTCCACAGAGATGGACTTTACGGAAGGGTAGCCAGACTCCCCAAACATATGGAAGAAGGTACTCTGGTCAGATGAGACTAGAATGTAGTTTTTTGGCCATCAAGAAAAACGCTATATCGTTGCGCAAACCCAACACCTCTCATCAACCTGAGAATACCATCCCCACAGTGAAGCATGGTGGTGGCAGCATCATGCTGTGGGGATGTCTTTCATTGGCAGAGACTAGGAAACTGGTCAGAATTGAAGTGATGATGGATGCCGCTAAATTCAGGGAAATTCTGGACTTCCCTGGTCTAGGTGGCATTGTTTAACTTCACTGGGCTTGCGTCCCACCCTAGTCAACAGCCAGTGGAATCGCGTGGCGCGAAATACAAATACCTCAAATATGCTATAACTTCAGTTTCTCAAACATATGACTATTTTACAACATTTTAAAGACAAGACTCTCATTAACCTGTTTGGGATAGGGGGCAGTATTTTCACGGCCGGATAAAAAACGTACCCGATTTAATCTGGTTACTACTCCTGCCAAGATACTTTAATATGCATATAGTTAGTAGATTTGGATAGAAAACACTCTAAAGTTTCTAAAACTGTTTGAATGGTGTCTGTGAGTATAACAGAACTCATATAGTAGTCCAAAACCTGAGAAGATTCCATACAGGAAGTGCCCTGTCTGACAATTTGTTCTCCTTCTAGGGCATCTCTATCAAAAATACAGCATCTCTGCTGTAACGTCACATTTTCTAAGGCTTCCATTGTCTCTCTGAAGGCACCAGAAAGTGGAATGACGTCTCTGCAGTCTCTGGGCAAAAAACATCAGGAGTTTTTGTGAGTGGTCAAGCAGGGAACAATGACACTGGAGTGCGCGTGCACGAGATGACTCCATGTTTTTCTTTCAGTCTATGAATGAAAATAACGTCACCCGGTTGGAATATTATCGCTATTTTACGAGAAAAATAGCATAAAAATGTATTTTAACCCCTGTGCGGCCTCGGACATCCAGCAAAAAATCCTATCACCATTAGCATAACAAAATGTAGCTCTCAACAAGAGAGCCAATAAGATTCGAGGGGGACGAGCCGGCGTCATAATGGTGATGGCCCTCCTCATGTGACCAATTTCAACAGCGTCTCATTCATTTAGTTTTAACAGTAGGAGACTCAAACCACTTTGTAAAGACTGGGGACATCTAGTGGAAGCAATAGGAAGTGCTCAATGAACCTTTGCTCACGGTGTGATTTATAGGCAACGAGATGAAGTTGAGTCCGCAATTCAGAATTCCACTTCCTGTTTCGATCTGTCTCGGGGTTTTGACTGCCATATGAGTTCTGTTATACTCACAGACACCATTCAAACAGTTTTAGAAACTTTAGGGTGTTTTCTATCCACAAGTATTAATTATATGCATATCCTAGCTTCTGAGTTTGAGTAGGAGGCCATTTAAAATGGGCACGATTTTTTTTCAAAAATTGCTGTAGCGCTCCCTATCCTAGGGGAACGCCAAGAGGTTAAACAGCGTTTGACATGCTTCGAAGTACAGTAATTAAATATTTTGACATTTTTTGTCACGAAACGCGCCGGCGCGTCACCCTTCGGATAGTTACCTGAACGCAAGAACAAAACGGAGCTATTTGGATATAACTATGGATTATTTCGAACCAAAACAACATTTGTTGTTGAAGTAGAAGTCCTGGGAGTGCATTCTGACGAAGAACAGCAAAGGTAATCCAATTTTTCTTATAGTAAATCTGAGTTTGGTGAGTGCCAAACTTGGTGGGTGTCAAATTAGCTAGCCGTGATGGCCGGGCTATCTACTCAGAATATTGCAAAATGTGCTTTCACCGAAAAGCTATTTTAAAATTGGACACCGCGATTGCTTAAAGGAGTTCTGTATCTATAATTCTTAAAATAATTGTTATCTTTTTTGTCAACGTTTATCGTGAGTAATTTAGTAAATTCACCGGAAGTTTTCGGTGGGTATGCTAGTTCTGAACATCACATGCTAATGTAAAAAGCTGTTTTTTGATATAAATATGAACTTGATTGAACAAACATGCATGTATTGTATAACATAATGTCCTAGGAGTGTCATCTGATGAAGATCATCAAAGGTTAGTGCTACATTTAGCTGTGGTTTTGGTTTTTGTGACATATATGCTAGCTTGAAAAATGGGTGTGTGATTATTTCTGGCAGGGTACTCTCCTGACATAATCTAATGTTTTGCTTTCGCTATAAAGCCTTTTTGAAATCGGACAATGTGGATAGATAAAGGAGAGTCTTATCTTTCAAATGGTGTAAAATAGTCATATGTTTGAGAAATTGAAATTATAGCCTTTTTAAGGTTTTTCGTATTTCGCGCCAGGCGCTACCATTGGATATTGTCCATAAGAGGTTAATTAAGGGCATGAGACTGTTAAATAGTCACCACTAGCCGGCCCCCGACCAGTACCCTGCCCTGAACTTTAGTCACTGTCACTAGACGGCTACCAACAGGTTACTCTACCATGCACCTTAGAGGCTGCTGCCCTACAGTACGTACCTAGTCATGGAACACTGCTCACTTTATTAATGGAACACTGGTCATTTTAAGTTATGTTCACTTACTGTTTTACCCACTTCATATGTACCGTGCATTCTGAAAGTATTCAGACCCCTTGACTTTTTTTGATACGTTACAGCCTTATTCTAAAATTGATTCAATAAAAAGCTACAAACAATACCCCATAATGACATTGCGAAAACCAAAAAAAGAAGAGGAAAAAGAAATACCTTACTTACATAAGCATTCAGACCCTTTGCTATGAGACTCGGAATTGAGCTCAGGTGCATCCTGTTTCCATTGATCATCCTTGAGATGTTTCTACGACTTGATTGGATTTGGAAAGGCACACACCTGTCTATATAAGGTCCCACAGTTGACAGTACATGTCAGAGCAAAAACAAAGCCATGAGATCGAAAGAAATGTCTGTAGAGCTCCGAGACAGGATTGTATCAAGGCACAGACCAGGGGAAGGTTACCAAAAACATTTCTTCAGAATTGAAGGTCCCCAAGAACACAGTGGCCTCCATCATCCTTAAATGGAAGAATTTTGGAACCACCAAGACTCTTCCTGGAGCTGGCCGCCCGTCCCAACTGAGCAATCGTGGAGAAGGGCCTTGGTCAGCGAGGTGACCAATAGCCCGATGGTCACTCTGACAGAGCTCCAGAGTTCCTCTGTGGATATGGGAGAACCTTCCAGAAGGACAACCATCTCTGCAGCACTCCACCAATCAAGCCTTTATTGTAGAGTGGCCAGACGGAAGCCACTCCTCAGTAAATTGGAGTTTGCCAAAAGGCCCCTAAAGGACTCTCAGACCATGAGAAACAAGATTCTCTGGTCTGATGAAACCAAGATTGAACTCTTTGGCCTGAATGCAAGTGTCACGTCTGAAACCAGGCACCATCCCTACAGTCAAGCATGGTGGTGTCAGCGTCATGCTGTGGGTATATTTTTCAGCTGCAGGAATTGAGAAACTAGTCAGGATTGAGGGAAGGATGAATGGAGCAAAGTACAGAGAGATCCTTGATGAAAACATGCTCCAGAGCGCTCAGGATGTCAAACTGGGGTTCACCTTCCAACAGAACAACAACCCTAAACACACAGCCAAGGCAACGCAGGAGTGGCTTCGGGACAAGTCTCTGAATGTCTTTGAGTGGCCCAGCCAGAGCCCAGACTTGATTGAATATCTCTGGAGAGACCTGAAAATAGCTGTGCAGTGACACTCCCCGTCCAACCTCACAGAGCTTGAGAGGATCTGCAGAGAAGAATGGGAGAAACTACCAAAAGACAGGTGTGCCAAGTTTGTAGAATCATACCCAAGAAAACTTGAAGCTGTAATCGCTGTCAAAGGTGCTTCAACAAAGTACTGAGTAAATAGTCTGAATACTTGTGTAAATGTGATATTTCAGTCTTACATTTTTTATAAATTTGAAAAACATTCCACAAACCTGTTTTTGCTGTGTCATTATGGGGTATTGTGTGTAGATTGATGAGGAAAAAACAACAATTTAATCAATTTTAGAATAAGGCTGTAACGTAACAAAATGTGGAAAAAGTCAAGGCGTCTGAACACTTTCCGAATGCACTGTATACTGTATACTAGTCAAGGCCTATCCTAATGAACTATTGCTGGAGATATACTATTCTTCCGGTATACTACATATTCTATCCATATACTGTCCATATTGTCTATACATCCCATCATATATACATATTTATACTCCGCAATCCGACATTAATCGTCCCAATATTTCTATATTTCTTAATTCCATTATTTTACTTTGTAGATTTGTGTGTATTGTTGTGTATTGTTAAATATTACTGCACTGAAGGAGCTAGGAAGACAAACATTTCTCTACACCCGCAATAACATCTGCTAAATAGTCCAAGTGGTACCGGAGCATCAAGTCTAGGTCCAAGAGGCTTCTAAACAGCTTCGACCCCCAAGCCATAAGACTCCTGAACATCTAGTCAAATGGCTACCCAGCATATTTGCATTGCCCCCCCCCCCTCTTCTCCACACCACTGCCACTCTCTTTTGTCATCTATGCATAGTCGCTTTAATAACTCTACCAACATGTACATACTACCTCAACTAACTGTTGCCCCCACACATTGACTCTGTACCGGCACCTCCCTGTATATATTGTTATTTTTTAACTGCTGATCTTTAATTACTTGTGACTTTTATCTCTTATTCTTATCCTTATTTTTTTTAAACTGCACTGTTGGTTAGGGGCTCGTAAGTAAGCATTTCACATTTCACTGTTGTTTTCGGCACAAGTGAAGACTAATAAAATGTTATTTTATTTTATTTGATAAATATATGTATGCGACCAATAACATTTGATTTGAACCTAATGTAACTAATACACATGACACACTTTATCCACTCTATATAACTCTCTGTTTGGTGTGGTTCTCATAGGAGGCAATCTATCAGAAGGAGGATCCTCCTCTATTGGTCTCCTTACAGAGAACCCTGCAGTAGTCCTAGAACACTTGTCTGATTGAGAACGTACTAGTTCTCCCATGACATCATCCTAAAATGGCCCTTCCCCTGATCCCATAGCTATAGAATAGATGGTTCTGTATTACACATGACATGAGATGCTTAACTTGGAGAGTTCAAATAGAGTTCATTACCAGTTCTTTGCAGTTTGTTACTGATTTCAGATAACTATATATATGCGAGTAACTTCATAAAGAACTGGTTTGTTGTGACTGCAAGCAGTCAGTAGCAACATGAACAACAGTAACAAATGTGAAAACAACAGATTGACATCCTGCTAAAAACCACAGAGACACAGATAGCAGGTAGGAGGGTCCTGTGTGTACAAGGCCAGCAGGCCTGACCAAAGCCTAGATAAGGCCTCGTACATAGAGCAGACCGCAAGTACCTGTGATCTTGTTAGCTGTGTGTGGGTGTCACGCTATCAACACGTCTAAAAGAAGGTCAAGACATTTCATTGGAGATATGACTTGAAAAAATAGGTTGTGTGCCTTACTCATGCAAAGACTGCGTGGAACTCAATTACAAAACTACACACTCCAACAAATGAGTCATTGTCTTCATCATACAAATCACTCTACTACCTGTTTCATTTTGAGTGATTGTTGCTCCTTGTTACTAAGCTACACATTATTATAACTATGTTGAGGTTAGTAGTAATTTACATTTTTGGCATAAGTTTGACTGCTATTCCGGCTAGACATATGAACTATCACAGAAAAGCACGCTGTTAATGATACGTCATCAAATTTGTGGACATTTTGAACACTTCTACAAGTTGCTGCCAACTCTACTGTTGAGGCAGTTATGGGGACTTCCATGTTTACTGCCGCTCCCTGTTGAAAAAGAAATGGATTGCAGTTCTGCAAGGGGCACTTATACATATTCACATTTTGTCAATAGTTTGTGAAAACTGCTCAGTTACTACGGGAACATTGTCATATTTGAAATGAGTCTCTCAACCATATCAATTCTGTTCAAAGTATATTCCTCTAAGAAGTTTATTTTTAGTTTACTTATCTCATGGAGCAGTGGAGATTCCTCAGTGGAGGAAGGGGATGACCATCCAACTCAGTGGATTTCATAAAAATAAAAACATTTAAAAAGTTATAATTTTTAGATAAAACTATACTAAATATAATCACATGTCACCAAATAATTGATTAAAACATAGTATTTTGCGAAGAAGGTCTACAGTAGCTTCAACAGCACTCAGTAGGGTAACACCATGGTGTAGCTGGTGGACAGCTAGCTTCCGTCCTCCTCTGGGTACATTTACTTCAATACAAAACCTAGGAGGCTCATGGTTCTCACCCCCATCCATAGACTTACACAGTATTTACAATAACTTCCGGAGGATGTCCTCCAACCTATCAGAGCTCTTGCAGCATGAACTGACATGTTGTCCAACCAATCAAAGGATCAGAGAATGAATCTAGTACTGAAAGCATAAGCTACAGCTAGCTAGCACTGCAGTGCATAAAATCTGGTGAGTAGTTGACTCAAAGAGAGAAAGACAAGAGTTTAACAGTTTTGAACAAATACATTTCTTCCAAAATGAAGGATTTTTTCCCCCTTCACTTTTCAGTTTCACTTACATAGCTAGCAAATGCAACTAGCTAGTTTAGCCTACTGATACACCCTGCTCAAACAGCGGGATGCTATGTTAGCTAGCTGGCTATGACTATCCAATACAATACTGGAACTCTTCCAATCTTCCAAGTCAAGGTAAGCTTTTGGTTTTGGTAACTGCTTACTGACTGTACACTAACGTTACTCCATGATTGTAGAAAGTTTACTAACGCGTTAATTCTATTAGCTATGCTGACTATGGTGTTACTTTAGCTAATAACGATGTAGGCTGTGTGTAGCAGTTTGGCTTGGAAAGGTTTTTTCCCCTTGTCACATACAGCTGATGTGTTGTGCATTGAAGTCCACAAGCAATTCTGTTGAAAAATGTTTCTTAAATGGTAGCAAACAGAACAAAAAGGGGATTAACATACTTTAATATGTCCAATAGAAACTCTCATTTGCAACTGTTGGACTAATGATTTTCTCCTTGTTCAGCTAGATGAAGGCAAGAGTGTGCAAGGCGTATTGAATGTCACTGTCTGTCCATGGGTCACTGTCCATCACCTCAAATTTGTCTCTCAATCTGTGCGCACCTACGTTGTAAACTTTCATTCATAGGCTAGGTTGTAGCAACCTCATGATGGGTATAGGGACAATTTGAGTACCATGTAATTGCCTAAACCAATCGCTGTTACATTGAACTGGGTGAATGACAGTCATCCAATATGCTGTAATAGAAGTAAGGCCATGCTCATGAAAAAAAAGTCTGAACGCCACTGTCATGGAGAGGCAGAATTGTGTTCTTAGTGAAATGGATCTTTGTTGTTTGGATGCACAGAGGTGTGTAAAGAGAGAGTGTGGTTAGGATTAACGGTCATTGCTGGGGGTTAGAGTTGAGTTTACGTGAGTGGAAAATCTATTCAGGGCAGTCAGAACACCACAGAGAGCTGCGATACAGGATACAGCTAAAAGAAGACAGTTTGAGAGGCTAAAACACCAGCAATAGATACATATTTACAGTTAATATGCAACTAACCATATTTTTACATTGAGCATAGGCTTGAGATGGTTGTTGCACGCTGAATCTGTAACGACAAAAATATGAATGCTAATCAAGCAATTCCTCTTTATGAAAGCAGTTTAATGTTTTATTTGATCAAAATTGAACAACAGTGTCAATGTAAAAATGAGCTTGGCAGATTACAAGTCATTATAACACACTGAAAAACCCCTAATTATGCATACAGTGTAGAACATACAAAATCAATTCAGGTTATTAAAGAGGAAAACTTCACGTTTCAGTCCATGTTTTGGAGTCTCACAACAGAGTACACAGTGTCTGTCTCCATGGCGCTCCTATGTCTCCCGGCCTTTGGTTTCTGGTGGACGACGTTCAGAGCGGCGTAATGGAGAGTATCAGGCTCTTGATCCTAAGAGGAATAACAAAAATGAAAATCCAATATTTGGTATTAGACTAAACATTGTGGTATTGTGAAAGAAAACTTCTAATAAAATGTATATTTTCATATTTTGATTGAAGGAAAAACACATTGATTCAGCAACAGCTAAACAAGTGTTAGGTCAGGTTACCTGGTTATCATGACTGGGGACTGTTGGAGCACATGGCTGAGGGTGCGTTCCTTTTAATCAAACACATTAATCAATATAATCATTATCATCATCATCCTACAATGAAGAGACTTTATGACCAATTTTGACCAAAACATTTCAACTAATGTAACTGTACCAACAATTGATAAGCATACTGTATCTTGCACAATAATATTGCTTACCTATGCACTTGCTCATCTTGTACAAAACACAAGTAAGGACAATGATGAGGAGGACACACAGACCCAACGCTACACCAAGGCAATACATGAACAGAAGATGGTCCTCCTTACAACCATCTGTGAAATATCAAATAGGGATCAAGACACTGAGACACTGAGGAATAAAGCTATGACAATGTTAGAGACACCAACAAGACTCGGCCTGATCTGAGAGTCAAACTTTCTTCTCTCATATGCAAAGATATCTGAAGGATATAGGAAAACAATGATATCTGAATGGTATAGAAAAACAAAAGATATCTGAATGATGTAGAAAAACAAAATATATCTGAATGATACAGAAAACAAAGATTTCTGTATGAAAGAGAAAAACAAAAGTAACTGAATGACACCTTGCCTGCAATCTAGATTATAACAAAACACAATGTCAGAAGTATCACTTACGGTCAATGTCCAGCTGGGTCCCGTTCCCAAACAGTATCTCCCCACATGAGGCCACAGCACAGTAGTAAGTCCCAGCATCAGAGAGGCTGAGGTTTCTCTTGGGGAAGTTGTAGACACAGCTCTGTGTAGGAGACCCAGCCTCAGAGCTCTTCTCACACTGATCACTCCTGTCTCCATGGGTGTAAATGATTCCTGGAAGGGATTCTCCTGAGCCATGTCTGAACCAATAGACACTGTGTTCTCCTGCACAGGTCTCAGTGTGTATTGTACAGTTCAGAGTCACAGAGTCTCCTGGCTGGACTGATTTAGACACAGACTGATGTACAACTGTCTTACTGTTGGACTCTGAACCTGAAAATAAGTAAATATTTTTTATTTTTGTTATTATTTTACATTTTTTTACCCCTTTTTCTCCCCAATTCCGTGATATCCAATTGGTAGTTACAGTATTGTCCCATCGTTCCATAGAGGGGTAGGCCATAACAGTTTGTAGGCCAAACCGATCGAACACTACAGACAATTTTGTGAGAAGACGGATTTTCAGAATGTCTCATGGTCTGACAAACACCGCTCTAGCTCTGTCACCTTTCACCGCAGATGCGGAAGAGCAAGATAGGCAGTTGCAGTGGATTGAGACTCATCCAATGCAAAAAAACAGATATCTCTAGCATAAACTGAAGGATTTGTATGTTTTGTTTGTCTATTAGGCTAATTAGAGGACATCAACCTTTTATGTACGTTTGATTGTTACAATAATTCAATTTCCTTTAGCTATTATTCTACACTCTTTGTGTATAATCTAAGATTTTTAACTATCTGAAAATAAGAATTCTCTCTGTACCTTTTACAATGAGAATGGTTCCTTCTCCAAATTCTACCTTGTTTCAGTAAGAGCTCCCACAGTAGTATAAGGCTTAATCAGAGAGTTCTATGTCTGAGATCCTTAGGTGATTTTTTTCCTTTGTCACTTTCCACAGAGAAGCGAGGGTTACCTAAAAATTATTTTACATTTTTTTTACCCCTTTTTCTCCCCAATTCCGTGATATCCAATTGGTAGTTACAGCATTGTCCCATTGCTGCAACTCCCGTTCGGACTCGGGAGAGGCGTAAATCGAGAGCCGTGCGTCCTCCGAAACACGATCCCGCCAGGCCGCACGGCTTCTTGGCACAATGCCGATGTCAGTAAATCCTTTGAATATCCAAAACATCCCTACCTAACATTTGTTGAATAATGATAGAATCTCATTATGACAATACTTAACCCATAAGAAGACATTTTTTTACAACCCCTTTCTTTTTTTTACTAAAGTGTCTAAGCCCTGTCTAAGTCGGGGGAGGGGGTGGGGGATTCTACTAAGCTAAACGGAATTGTTTTAAGAAGGTTATACCAAGGATCATGTTGCTATTTGATTTTTAATTTTAAGACCCCTTGAAGTATCCCACAAAATATATGAAACATTTTTATTTGATTGAAAATTGTACTTGGCTTTACTGCTATTAGCACATACAAACACATTGAATAACATATTCACTACATGGAACAACATATAGTCCCCCCCCACAAAGATCATAAGGAAGTTTGCTCTGAAGTGTCTGTCCTCTGTCTGAGAGATATAATATATATATATATTTTTTAAACGTATTTAACCCCTTATTTTTGGCAGTAAACAGTCTCCATATATACCTCCATGCACTAGACTGCACTAGATTTTGTGAGAAGACGGATTTTCGTGAATTGTCTCATGGTCTGACAAACACAGCTCTAGCTCTGTCACTTTTCACTGCAGATGCGGAAGAGTGAGATAGACAGTTGCAGTGGTTTGAGACTCACCAAATGCAAAACAGATATCTCTAGCTTAAACTGAAGGATTTCTGTGTTTCTTGTGTGTATTATACTTATTAGATTAGACATTTGATTGTCACAATAATTCAATTTCCTTTAGCTATTATTCTACACTCTGTGTATAATGTAAGATTTTTAACTATCTGAAAATAAGAATTCTCTCTGTACCTTTCACAATGAGAATGGTTCCTTCTCCAAACTCCAGCTTGTTTCCATAAGAGCTCCCACAGTAGTATAAAGCTGAATCAGAGAGTTCCATGTCTGAGATTCTGAGGTAAATTTTTCCTTCGTCACTTTCCACTGAGAAGCGAGGGTTACCTTTAAATTCATGGTAGAATGTAGCGCCACTATCATACTTCAAAAAAAATGTTGACATGACGCGAGGAATATTTCCAAAGGGTTGCTTGTACCAGGAGAATGTTACTGCCATGTCACCTTCATAGAAACAGTGCAAAGTCAATGTGTCTCCAACATTGGGTGATATGAGACGAATGGCTGAGGATTGTGCTACAGCTGGAACATGATCTATAACACACACAACAACAACATGAATTGCTTTGCTACTCACATATATTAGACAGCACATACTTAAAAATGTTATCATTCTAGGTGGATTGCCTGAAATCGACTGTAATATCAGTACCCAATAAAACATGTTATGGTACACATCACACAAGCAGAGAAATAAAACAATTTGACTTACCCATTTGTTTAAGGAGGAGAAATATCACACACAGTGTGATCATCTTTGAAGGTATCACCTTGAGTGGAAAAAGTCTAGCCATGTGTACAACACTTCAACAATGGGGTTATTGCTGATTGGTCGAACTGGACGCGTCATTTTTGTTTACGCCTCATTCAGACAACCTTTGATCTTGTATTGTACCCTGACTCCTGAATGGTCGTGCAAGAAATTGTGGTTTGTATTTCTCCAATTCACTCTGGTCAGACCTTTGTGAAAATTTTATTTTCTATTTGTTTACCATTTGTGTTCTCAGTCACTTTTTTTTAGGTGCATTTGATGTAGGCTATCTTGTCTCCATTGCACTAGTTAAGATAAATCAAGAGCCCCTAAAGATAACATATACTCTTTTGACCATATCATTTAATCAGATGACAGGATAAAACAAATCAATTGTATGGCAGTCTCATTCCCTATCATTCACAGAAACATCCACTGCATCACTGATTGGAAACCTCAGCCAATCACTCTCTGGTGAATGTTGTTCTCATAGGAGGGAATCTATCAAAAGGAGGTTCCTCCACTTTTGGTTTTCTTCCAGAGGACCCTGCAGTAGACTTTGTGCTTCACAATAAATGTCTGATTGGGAATGTACTGAAAATTCTCCCATGACATCATCAGTAACTTGTCCCTCCCCCTGGACTGAGATTGTTAACTCAGAAGGTTCAAACAGAGTTCATTAGCAGGTCCTTGTGGTTTGGAACTGACTTCAGATAACTATAAACATATCAGAGTAGATTTACGGCTGCAAATTGTCAGTGGCAACAAGTAAAGATTGTAAGAACAACAAACTTACATCAAATAGACATCCTGCTGAAAACCACAAGGAGACACAGAGTGTAGGTAGCAGGGTAGATACGGCCTCATCTTGCTTAGAGCGGACCACAGTGTACCTGTGAACTGGTTCTCTGTGTGTAGGTGGGTGTGAGTGGCATGATATGGAGACGTCTGAAAGAGGACAAAACATTTCAGAGGAGAAACATCCACTGCATCACTGATTGGAAACCTCAGCCAATCACTCTCTGGTGAATGTTGTTCTCATAGGAGGGAATCCATCAAAAGGAGGTTCCTCCTCTTTTGGTTTTCTTCCAGAGGACCCTGCAGTAGACTTGTAGACAAGTTGGTGGTTGAAGATATCCCTCTAGTGGTGTGGGGGCTGTGCTTTGGCAAAGTGGGTGGGGTTATATCCTTCCTGTTTGGCCCTGTCCGGGGGTATCGTCGGATGGGCCACAGTGTCTCCTGACCCCTCCCGTCTCAGCCTCCAGTATTTATGCTGCAGTAGTTTATGTGTCGGGGGGCTAGTGTCAGTCTGTTATATCTGGAGTATTTCTCCTGTCTTATCCGGTGTCCTGTGTGAATTTAAGTATGCTCTCTCTAATTCTCTCTTTCTCTCTTTCTTTCTTTCTCTCTCTTGGAGGACCTGAGCCCTAGGACCATGCCTCAGGACTACCTGGCATGATGACTCCTTTCTGTCCCCAGTCCACCTGGCCGTGCTGCTGCTCCAGTTTCAACTGTTCTGCCTGCGGCTATGGAACCCTGACCTGTTCCCCGGACGTGCTACCTGTCCCAGACCTGCTGTTTTCAACTCTCTAGAGACAGCAGGAGCGGTAGAGATACTCTCAACGATCGGCTATGAAAAACCAACTGACATTTACTCTTGAGGTGCTGACTTGTTACACCCTCGAGAACTGTTATTATTATTATTTGACCATGCTGGTCATTTATGAACATTTGAACATCTTGGCCATGTTCTGTTATAATCTCCACCCGGCACAGCCAGAAGAGGACTGGCCACCCCCATAGCCTGGTTCCTCTCTAGGTTTCTTCCTAGGTTTTGGCCTTTCTAGGGAGTTTTTCCTAGCCACCGTGCTTCTACACCTGCATTACTTGCTGTTTGGGGTTTCTGTACAGCACTTTGAGATATCAGCTGATGTAAGAAGGGCTATATAAATACATTTGATTTGATTTGATTTAGGAGGGGCCTCCCGGGTGGCGCAGTGGTCTAAGGCACTACATCGCAGTGTTAGCTGTGCCACCAGAGATTCTGGGTTCGAGCCCAGGCTCTGTCGCAGCTGGCTGCAACTGGGAGGCCCATGGCGTGGCACACAATTGGCCCAGCGTCGTCTGGGTTAGGGAGGGTTTGGCCGGCAGGGATATCGCAACTCCTGTGGCGGGCCGAGTGCAGTGCACGCTGACCAGGTTGCCAGGTGTACGGTGTTTCCTCCGACACATTGGTGCGGCTGGCTTCTGGGTTGGATCTGCAGTGTGGCTTGGTTGGGTTGGGTTGTGTTTTGGAGGACGCATGGCTCTCGACCTTCGCCTCTCCCGAGTCCGTATGGGAGTTGCAGCGATGAGACAAGACAGGTGCTACTACTGATTGGATACCATGAAATTGGGGAGAAAAAGGGGGTAAAAAAGAAAAAATAAATAAACATTTCAGAGGAGAGGTGACTTGAAGAAGTAGGTTGTGTGCCTTACTTATGCAAAGACTTCCTGGAACTACACACAAAAACACATCCCTGTCTTCAGCATATCACTCTACTACCTGTTTCATTTTGAGTGATTGTGGCTCATGATTACTTATTTGACATAAGTAGTAATGATCCTATGAGGAGGACAGTTTGACCTGTCAGATCCTGGCTATTCTATGAAGCTGAAATAGATTTATAACATGTTATAAATGTGTAAAACAATTGTTAACATTTAACCTCTCTCGGGTAGGTGGGACGAACCTAGTCAACAGCCAGTGGAATCGAGTGGCACGATATTCAAATACCTTAAAAATGCTATAAATTCGATTTCTCAAACATATGACTATTTTACACCATTTTAAAGACAAGACTCTCGTTAATCTAACCACATTGTCCGATTTCAAAAAGGCTTTACAACGAAAGCAAAACATTAGATTATGTCAGGAGAGTACCCAGCCAGAAATAATCACACACCCATTTTTCAAGCTAGCATATAATGTTACAAAAACCAAAACCACAGCTAAATGCAGCACTAACCTTTGATGATCTTCATCAGATGACACTCCTTGGACGTTTTGTTCAATCAAGTTCATATTTATATCAAAAACCAGCTTTTTACATTAGCATGTGACGTTCAGAACTAGCAAACATACCGAAAACTTCCGGTGAATTTACTAAATTACTCACGATAAACGTTCACAAAAAACATAACAATTATTTTAAGAATTATAGATACAGAACTCCTTTATGCAATCGCGGTGTAAGATTTTAAAATAGCTTTTCGGCAAAAGCTCCTTTTGCAATATTCTGAGTAGATAGCTCGCCATCACGGGCTAGCTAATTTGACACCCACCAAGTTTGGCGTTCACTAAACTCAGAATTACTATAAGAAAAATTGGATTACCTTTGCTGTTCTTCGTCAGAATGCACTCCCAGGACTTCTACTTCATCCACAAATGTTGTTTTGGTTCAAAATAATCCATAGTTATGTTCAAATATCCTCTGTTTTGTCCGTGCGTTCAGGTCCCTATCCGAACGGTGACGCGCGGACACATGTCGTGACCAAAAAATTCTAAATATTCCATTACCATACTTCGAAGCATGTCAAACGCTGTTTAAAATCAATTTTTATGCGATTTTTCTCGTAAAATAGCGATAATATTCCGACCGGGAATATTTTTTTTCGTTCAAAGACTCAAAAAAGAAAATGGACTCTTCACGTGCACGCGCGCCCCTGTTTCAATGTTCTCAGGTCGACCACTTTCCAAATGCGCTACTGTTTTTCAGCCAGGGACTGCAGAGTCATCATTCCCCGTTCTGGCGCCTTCTGAGAGCCTATGGGAGCCTTAGAAAATGTCACGTTACAGCAGAGATCCTCTGTTTTCGATAAAGAGGCTATAGAAGGCCAAGAAATGGTCAGAGAGGGCACTTCCTGAATAGAATCTTTTCAGGTTTTGGCCTGCCATATGAGTTCTGTTATACTCACAGACACCATTCAAACAGTTTTAGAAATTTTAGGGTGTTTTCTATCGAAATCAAACAATTATATGCATATTCTAGTTTCTGGGCAGGAGTAATAACCAGATTAAATCGGGTACGTTTTTTATCCGGATGTGAAAATACTGCCCCCTACCCTAGAGAGGTTAAATTACATTTGTTTATTGGTTTTCCATTAAAACAATAAGAAACATGTGTTGCGTTCGTTGATGGAAGGATCGGACCAAGGTGCAGCGTGGTAAGCGTACATCATTCTTTATTAGATGAACACCGAAACAAAATCAAAATAAATACAAAAACGAAAACGTAACGTTCAGTAGGGCATACAACACAGTACCAAAAACAAGATCCCACAAACAAAGGTGGGAAAAAAGGCTGCCTAAGTATGATCCCCAATCAGTGACAACGATAGACAGCTGCCTCTGATTGAGAACCATACCCGGCCAACAAAGAAATATAAAACATAGATTTCCCACCCTTGTCACACCCCAGGTCAGGGCGTGACAAAATGTCCCAAATTTCATGTAAATTCACAATGCAGCATTGCTGCTGCCAGCAACGCTTTGGGTTTCACGGTGCGTCCCTTTCAGATGGCTAAGCATTGCACCTGTACTACTATTACTATATCTCAAATCCACCTCGCAAAGTTAGCATTTCCTTATCATTTAACTTCTCAAATTATTGTCATACAGGACTTTGCTGCTGTCGCTTGCCTTTCTCTACGATTTTTCCAACTGTTAATGACTTTGACATAGTGGTGGAGAGTCTACACCAAAATAATTGATTCCTCTACTCCTGACTTCTGCAAGGATTTGACTCCTAACATTCAGTATTTTTGGAACGGAGGAAACTGACTAGTTACTGTACTTCTGATGCCTGTACACATTGTGATGTATTTCATTACACCTTATGTAATCTTTACGGAGTCTTGCCCAACTATATGGAACGGACAAGTGTAGTGTTTCTAACGCAAGTCTCTTGTCAGAGATCACATTTATTTTGCGAGATTGCAAAATATGACCTTTTCATTCAAAACAGGAAAAATATATTGTTTCAGGTGATAATAAAACATGTTTTGTTTAGTTATTTTTTCCTCCAGCTAGCTTGCACTGCAGAGCAGCTAGCTAGCTAGCTAAAAGCTAGGCTAGATTAAAGACACCACTAGTAGCTAGGAACCTCTATCTAATAATTATCAAAACAAACATCATTACCAACACAAAACACTTAAACAGGAGGCAACAGTCATATAATATAATTGGCTTAACGGCCAATGTGTATTTTTTAAATGAGTATTGAAAAAATAACTCACTTATAGGAATGGGTAAATGTTTACAAGTTGGTAGCTATCCCATAAAGCCCATCACCGAAAACCACATATTTTCATCTTCTTCTGTGGTTTGGTAACTTCCTGTTCTTCGATGGACTCTGGCAGGACTGAAGACAACGCAGAGTTTGAAAAATGTCTAAGTATGCCATGTCCGTCTCGCAACGGAGCCTTCAACTGCAAGGGTGCTTTGCGATTCCACTCCATTGTGGACGTTCCCATTTAAATGCATGACAACCGGCGCAACATAACAGAGTCCTTATGGGTAATGTGAACTAGGCTTGAGAACATAAACACTGGCATCCTTCTTAGCGAACTAGCGATGGACGGAGAGAGAGGGAAGGCAGGCAGACAGTCAGGCACCTGAATCCGTGCGCTAGACCTATCTATGGGAAAATCAAATGCTGTAACTCGCAATAGAATTCTGTATATTGCAATTTCTTGGCTTGCAATGTCAAGCAACTTCAGTAAAGCAGGGCCTATCTTCGATGAATAGGCTAGGATTTTCTATGTGCAAAACACTGAAGAGAAAGAGAAAGAGCAGGCAAGCCAGTGTGAGGCTGTATCGCATTAGTGGAAACCAAGGCTGTTCTCAGGACTGGTCTGCAGACTTTTTGTAGCAGGTTAGGAGAACTTACACAGCAGGTTAAGATAATTAACATGGCAGGTTCGGAGTATTAATGTGGCAGGTCAGGAGAATTAGGTTAAGGTTAGAAAAGAGTTATCTAAAATGCCCCCAAAAAAATCCAGATGACGCCACTTCAGAATAATATTGTCTATTGTATAATTTGTTGGACCACTATTTCTACTAGACTCATGAGATTCCACAGGAAAGTGAGTTCAATGATTGTTCATCAAATTAGTGAACTTTTTTGACAACTTCTACAAGTTGCTGCCAACTCTACTATTGAGGCAGTCATGGGGTCTTCCATAATAGTACACTGCTGCACCCTATTGAACGATGCATGAATTGCAGTCCTTCATTGTGCACAGATACATACACTATATTTAAACAATATGTGGACACCCCTTAAAATTAGTGGATTCTACTATTTCTGCCACACCTGTTGCTGACAGGTGTATAAAATCGAGCACACAGCCAGGCAATCTCCATAGACAAACATTGGCAGTAGAATGGCCTTACTGAAGAGCCACACAAGTTCACAGAACGGGACCGCCGAGTGCCGAATCATTTGTCCTCGGTTGCAATACTCACTACCGAGTTCCAAACTCCCTCTGGAAGCAATGATCGCACAAGAACTGTTCCTCGGGAGCTTCATGAAATGGGTTTTCATGGCCAAGCAGCTACACACAAGCCTAAATTCACCATGTGCAATGCCAAGCGTTGGCTGGAGTGGTGTAAAGTTCACCGCCATTGGACTCTGGAGCAGTGGAAACGCATTCTGTGGAATGATGAATCACGCTTCACCATCTGGCAGTCCAACGGACGAATCTGAGTTTGGCGGATGCCAGGAGAACGCAACCTGCCCGAATGCATAGTGAAAACTGTAAAGTTTGGTGGAGGAAGAATGATGGTCTGGGGCTGTTTTTCATGGTTCGGGCTAGACCCCTTATTTCCAATGAAGGAAAATCTTAATGCTACAGCATATAATAACATTCTAGACGATTCTGTGCTTCCAACTTTGTGGTAACAGTTTGGGGGAGGCCCATTCCTGATTAAGTATGACAATTCCCCCGTGCACAAAGCGAGGTCCATACAGAAATGGTTTGTCGAGATCGTTGTGGAAGAACTTGACTGGCCTGCACAGAGCCCTGATCTCAACCCCAACGAACACTTTTGGGATGAACTGAAACGCCGACTGTGAGCCAGGCCTAATCACTTAACATCAGCCCCCGACCTCACTAAAGCTCTTGTGGCTGAATGAAAGCAAGTCCTCGCATCAATGTTCCAACATATAGTGGAAAATCCTCCCAGAAGTGTGGAGGCTGTTACAAAAGCAAAGGGGGACCTACTCCATATTAATGCCCATGATTTTGGAATGAGGTTTTCGAAGAGCAGGTGTCCACATACTTTTGGTAATGTATTGTATGTAGGGTGAACATGGGTGAAGCATTACTGTGAGGGTATATGGGGGAAACACTTACAGAACGAAAGTCAGTCTTATCCCTGTCATTCATGTACTAACTCAAGTTTAGGCTACTAGCTGGGCGTTTGGTAGGGGTGTACCTCAGTGGGTAGGCCTCTTCACTGTAGCCTAGTATACATTAATACAAGTTCTTATTTAAACTCTGTAAACAAATGATTTTAGTTTGAATTAATTAAACCTATGATTTTGTAAGTGACAAGATATAGGCTACATGGCATACAGTATATAAGTGGACAGTGTTGCAAATTGTCATGGTTGTGAACAACAATGAAAGAATGAGAGAAAACAGAGTGACACCACATAGACATCCTGCTGAAAACCACATAGAGACACAGGGTATGTAAAAGGCCAGCAGGCCTGTCCAAAGCGTAGAGACGGACTTGTTTTGTGCTCACAGCAGACCACAGTGTGCAGGTACCTGTGAACATCTCGCTGTGTGGGTGCATGCATGGGTGGGTTTAGCATTTATCAGTAGGTTGGTTCTGCAGAAGCCCTCTGCACACATCCATACAGACATCCTGTACGTACAGAACACAGGAGAAGGGACAAGTCTATTTTAGTCAGTATCAGTTGTTTAAAAGGATATGTATTAGTACTAAAAGAAGAAGCATACTCAGGGATTTCTGAAGAGCTATTTAATCAACTGACATCCAACTTTTTAAACAAGGTCACAGTTCATTAGATAAAACATCGCAATAAATATTCATTTTCAATACATAGTGATAATATTTCCAACATTTAATGCAAAAAGTCGATCAACATCTATCTTTGATGTATTTCCTGGTGGGGTAGATGATGAAGAACATGGTCAGACAGTACAGGAGAACTCCAGTTCTTTTGACAGAGAGAAGGACCAGGATTCTCATCTGTGGATCATCAGAGTGACCACACTCAACATCCAGCTTGGTCCCTTTCCCAAACAGTATTTCCCCACATGAGGCCACAGCACAGTAGTAAGTCCCAGCATCGGAGAGGCTGAGGTTCCTCTTGGGGAGGTTGTAAACACAGCTCTGTGTAGGAGACCCAGCCTCAGGGCTCTTCTCACACTGATCACTCCTGTCTCCATGGGTGTTTTTGTATTTGTATTTGTCATGGATCCCCGTTAGCTGCTGCAAATGCAGGAAAGGATTAGTCCTTCCAACAGGACAACGACCCCAAGCACACAGCCAAGACAACACAGGAGTGGCTTTGGGACAATCTCTGAATGTCCAATCAAGTTGTAGAAACATCAAGGATGATCAATGGAAACAGGATGGACCTGAGCTCAATAGCAAATGGTCTGAATACTTATGTAAATAAGATATTTCTGTTGTTTACATTTGCAAACATTTTGAAGAACCTGTTTTTGCTTTGTCTTTATGGGGTATTGTGTGTAGATTGATGAGGGGAAAAAACGATTTAATCAATTTTAGAATAAGGCTGTAACGTAACAAAATGTGGAAAAAGGGAAGAAGTCTGAATTCTTTCTGAATGCACTATACACGTACAGGTGTGCCAAGCTTGTAGTGTCATACCCAAGAAGACTGTAATCGCTGCCAAAAGTTCTTCAACAAAGTGCTGAGTTTTGGCATATAGATTTGATATTTCAGTAATTTATTTCTAATACATTTGCAAGCATTTATAAAAATCAGTTTTTGCTTTGTCATTATGGGGTATTGTGTGCAGATCAGGGTACGGAAAAATTATTTGAACTTGTTTGTTTCCCAAAGTTTTTTTTAGCTTTCCCAATAGGATAGCCCTTTTGGTTACAGCTAAAACCCTTTTCAGAGAGGGTCATCATGGAACCCAAAGGGGATCTACCTGGAACCAAAAAGGCTTCTCCTATGGGGACAGCCAAATAACCCTATCAGGTCCTAGATAGCACTTTTTTTCAAAGAGTGTACTTTGCACATTTAACTGAGGGGGAGAGGTCTGGAGTTTATCGTCCAGATGAACAGATGAAGAGAGGTGTGAAAAGAACATGTGTGGTTTTGATGAGAGGTGTGGTGAGAGCTGAAGGCCAGCCTTCCGGTGGTGCAGGTTGTTTGTCTTTAGCAGAGAGAGAGAGAGAGAGAGAGAGAGAGAGAGAGAGAGAGAGAGAGAGAGAGAGAGAGAGAGAGAGAGAGAGAGAGAGAGAGAGAGAGAGAGAGAGAGAGAGAGAGAGAGAGAGAGAGAGAGAGAGAGAGAGAGAGAGAGATATGCATGTAAGGCTCACCACAGCGGAAAATAACAGTTGGTCAGTGTCACTGTCTAACCCCCTTAAATCATCCCCGCATTTACAGTCACTTAAATACTTTGCCCATTAAAAAAAGAGATTCAACAGTGAGAGAGAGAGAGAGGAAATACTAAGGGACGAATAACATCATGACAAAGGCAATTTTGGTTTAACTCTTTATTTATCTTTAGAAGTGACAAATACTGCTGGGTACTTTGGCCCTCAGGGTCACCAATAAAAAAAATACCAAATCACTAACGCACACAACAGAGATCTAAGTTAAGAGAGGCCAACAGAGGCAACTACTCTACAGCCATTAAACAGTTGTGTTTTGACTTCTCCTCCTCTCTAACCACACCCTGTACCACTGAGCTGTGTGTCCTAACTGAGTTGGAGAGAGCTACAGTGGCCCTGAGGTACAACTCACAAACACTACAGAGATATTTTCTGATTTACGTTTCAAAACATTTATTTATCTACACATACAATATAGCAAAATTTAAACTTGTATTCAAAGATATGGCAAATCAATGTATTCAAAGATATGGCCAACCAATTTTCCTCCTCTTCCATCCTCCTGTACTATGGAGCTGTGTGGCCTGACTTAGTTGGAGAGGGCTTACAGTAGCCCTGAAGGACAACTAGCAAACATACCCTGCAGAGATTGATTGATTTACATTTAAATCCATTTAAGTCCATTTAATATAACTACACAGATTCAATGTAGCAAGATTTAAACTTGTATTCAAAGACATGGCAAATCAATGTATTCAAAGATATGGCCAAACAAACTTCCATCCTCCTCCACTTTATCATCTTGTAGCAGCATACACTACATGGGGGTCCAGCTCCTTCTCTCTTCTCCTCTCCATCTTCCTCTTCTCGGAGGTGAATTTCAGGGCAGCATAATTCAATGCATCTGGATCTTGGTTCTGTAGATTGCAAACATCATGAAATAGGCTGCAGTTGTAATTTTCTGTTCCTGAATTGCTTACAAACTAATGTCACCTAAAATAGAGTATTTAACGATACAGTATTTACCTGATCATTTTGTGGTTGTCTTTGAGAATCAGGTCCTGAATATGATATAAAAGAGAGAAGAGAGAAGGGAATAATGGATCATTCCATTCTAGTGAGCACACTGTCTCTTCTGATTGTCACTGTGCAGTATATCATGGGAAAAATGTTCACATTTGAAGTGTAGTTCACAGGTCGCATATTATCATGAAATGGGCTTCTACCTGTGTTGTGTCTGTTTGTGTCTCGTCTGGTCTTGAGGACCAGGATGATGATGACTATCAGTAGAACAGCAGTCACAACAGCCAGGATCACAACCAGGGGAAGGAGGTACATGGTTCCATCATCATCCTGTCCTACAAGACCAATAGTTAAACTATACCCCATTAATCTAACAATTACTAGCTCAGATTAAAGAAATGGGTTAAAATTGATGTTTTAAATGATTTTCACCATACAATAACAGACGTAGCATACCTTCAGAACATTGTTCTGGCTCTTTGTCAGAATCCTTGTAACCTTTTGGATGAATAGGAGAGTTTAATATTCCAGCTACATAAAAGTTGATTGAAAGCTAACTTGTTTCCAACCCTTTTATGTGCATATCTGCAGCACAACATTGCATAGCATTCAGTTGTCACAGCTGAGAAATAATTGAAAAGATTACCTGGAACCATCAGGAAAGTCATGTTGGTGAAGATGAAGTATTGATTGTACATTCCACAGCAGTACAGACCAGAATCAGCTACATCCACCTCTGTGATTTTGAGGAAGATTATTTTATTGTTGATGAACATTTCCATATGGCTGGGCTGAAAACCATTGTGATGCTTGACATACGGCTGAGAGATGTACATCGACGCGATGCACAGAGGCTCTGAGACGTTGACTTGTTTGAACCAAGCAACGTGTCCTGGATCTTTAAGGACATTAGTGCACTGTAGGGTGACATTATCCCCCCGATGGACCACCATTGAGGGTGGCGGAGAGACCAAGATGACAGGGGTCAAACCTGAAATTGAGAAAACAGATTTAGAAACATATCTTTTGTGTAATTCTTATGGAATGTATATCTGGAGTGATTGAATAAAAAGCTATTGTTCATACACAAAATGTTTTTTTCACACATATACTACACACACACCTAGACACAGTCACACATTTTTGAATTACCAAATCTATTAAAATCTGAACTGAAGATAAAGTAACTTACAGAAGCCGTAGAGGACCAGAGTTGGTACATATATACGTGCCATTCTGTGTGTAGGTCTGCATTGAGAGACCATTAAGGAAGGACTGAATCTTCAAATAAGAGCGAGTAACATCATTTCTGATAATGGGCTGGACATAGTGTGACAACCATATAGCTGCATACACCCCAGGTTATTAACAAGCCACTTGTTTTCCACTTTTGCATTTGGTTTGAGAGAGCGAACGATAAGATATTTTCATTGTAGTCTGATTTATATCATGATCATTGGGGTTCCCAAAATATAAAATTGTAAATGCTCAAAATTGATCAAATGTATTTCAGTAGACCAGCTGGTTAAACATATTTTGTTAATTTTAAAGTAACAACTTTTGAAAAAAAGAGTCTCTATTAGAGTGTATATTCCAAGTATGAATCTGTTTTTCATTGATGATGCCCAGCATGGTTGGATCTAATAATTGCATTGGTCAGGAGACAGAGTGGGTAGGTATTGGCTGGAATTGGTGGTGGTTAACAATAGGGGGCACTCTTCTGACTGCACCATGTAGATCACTAAACTTAGAAACTCTTATAGTTGGCAGGAGCCAGGGGCGGACCGGCTGGTCCATCTTTAGCCCAATGGGCCTGTCTAACTTTTTTTTGTTGCACAAAATGATCATTATCTGCCTAGTAAATTGACAACTTACTAACATCAGAAAACATTCATTTTCTGGCCATCTCTGAAAGACACTTAGATAATTCCTTTGACGATGCAGTAGCAGCTATACATGGTTATAGCATATATAGGAGGCAGGAATGCAAAAGAAGGAGGTCTTGCAATGTAAGATCAGAGTCACATATGGTGTTTTTTTACATTAGATAAAAGTATAGACTCAAAGCTAGAAAATGGTTGAGAAACAATGGGAAAGTAATTCTGTTTTGAAAGTAGATAAACTTGTAACCTCCCTTTTGAGAAACCCCACCCTTAATTGTTTTAGTGCACCTACTGGAGAGCTCTTCTTTATCCACACCCATTAGGCATTGTTCTCACCCTCTAAAGCCTTAGCCCCACCCAACTCTTTAAGGATTCACATGTGAGGCCATGTACTAAACAACCAAAGACTTAAAGACTTAAAATTGGTTTATACTATGGGTGTGTTCGTAAATTTCATCTGGAGTGCCAGAGTGTGCTCTGGGGGTTCGTAAACTCAGAGCGTTGTCAGATTGTCCGTTTATAAATTCAGAGCGTTTCGCTCTTGGAGCGGGCAGAGCGCACACTGGGCGCTCTGGCCGAGGAATAGGGTTGATCCGAGCATTCTGACCTAACAACAGCAGTCAGGCACCCAAGCTAACTGGCTAACGTATACTAGCTACTTCCAGACACAAATTAGAGAACAGCTCACTCTGACCATTTTACTCGCCCTAGCGGAGCTGGTTAGGCTCAGACGAGAGTGCTCTGAAATCGGAGTAGATAGCCAGAGAGAACTTACCAGTTACGTCTATCGACAGTTAGACGTAACTGGTAAGTTCATGAACATTCTATTGAAATGGTTACTTGTAGAGTGGATTATTATGTCTAGACATGTGGCTAGCTAGTTAAACAATGAAAAGATAATCCCAACTCATAACGTTACTACCCTGCATGAATATTCAGGTAGCTAACCAACCAGGTTCAATGTTAGCTAGCTAACATTAGGCTATAAGTAGCAATGCAAATGGCTCTGAGATATAAATAATATTACTACTCAGATCATACACGTAACTTTAATGTATCGACTTGACTCAGACGAATCATTGACTTTTTTGCAGGTCTCTCAAGCATAGCCTTATCAACTCAGGGATTCGATCTTGCAACCTTTCGGTTACAAGTCCAACGCTCTAACCACTAGGCTACCTGCCGCCCCTAATCTATGCATTATAACGTAACAAAACATTATCTAGTACTCAAAATAAAGTATCTCTTGTGTACAGTATAAAACATATTTTCCAACAACAACATACTGTAATGTTTATTTTCTACTTTCTTAAAACTACCAACCACAACTCTGGATATATTGCTGGAACTCTTTTGTTAACCTCCCTGGGCAAGGTGGGACGCTAGTCAACAGCCAGTGGAATCGCGTGGCGCGAAATACAAATACCTCATAAATGCTATAACTTCAATTTCTCAAACATGTGACTATTTTACACCATTTTAAAGACAAGACTCTCGTTAATCTAACCACATTGTCCGATTTCAAGAAGGCTTTACAGCGAAAGCAAAACATTAGATTATGTCAGGAGAGTACCCTGCCAAAAATTATCACACAGCCATTTTCAAAGCAAGCATATATGTCACAAAAACCAAAACCACAGCTAAATGCAGCACTAACCTTTGATGATCTTCATCAGATGACACTCCTAGGACATTATGTTACACAATACATGCATGTTTTGTTCAATCAAGTTCATATTTATATCAAAAACCAGCTTTTTACATTAGCATGTGATGTTCAGAACTAGCATACCCACCGCAAACTTCCGGTGAATTTACTAAATTACTCACAATTAACATTCACAAAATAAATAACAATTATTTTAAGAATTATAGATACAGAACTCCTTTATGCAATCGCGGTGTCAGATTTTAAAATAGCTTTTCGGCGAAAGGACATTTTGCAATATTCTGAGTACATAGCCCGGCCATCACGGCTAGCTAATTTGACACATACCAAGTTTGGCCCTCACCAAACTCCGATTTACTATAAGAAAAATTGGATTACCTTTGCTGTTCTTCATCAGAATGCACTCCCAGGACTTCTACTTCAACAACAAATGTTGTTTTGGTTCCAAATAATCCATAGTTATATTGAAATAGCTCCGTTTTGTTCGTACGTTCAGGTCACAATCCGAAGGGTGACGCGTGAGCGCATTTTGTGACAAAAAAATTCAAAATATTCCATTACCGTACTTCGAAGCATGTCAAACGCTGTTTAAAATCAATTTTTATGCGATTTCTTCTCGTAAAATAGCAATAATATTCCAACCGGGCGATGTTGTATTCATTCAAAGGCTGAAAGAAAAACATGGCGACTTCTCGTGACCGTGCATCTCCAGTGTCACTGTCCCCAGCCTGACAAGTAACAAACAGAGCTACTGTACTTCGCCCAGAGACTGCAGACATCTCATTACACTTTCTGGCGCCTTTTGAGAGCCAATGGAAGCCTTAGAACATGTCACGTTACAGTGGAGATGCTGTATTTTCGATAGAGATGCAACAGAAGGATAACAAATTGTCAGACAGGGCACTTCCTGTATGGAATCTTCTCAGGTTTTGGCCTGCCATATAAGTTCTGTTATACTCACAGACACCATTCAAACAGTTTTAGAAACTTTAGAGTGTTTTCTATCCAAATCTACTAATTATATGCATATTCTCGTTTCTGGGCAAGAGTAGTAACCAGTTTAAATCGGGTACATTTTTTATCCGGCCATGCAAATACTGCCCCCTAGCCCCAACAGGTTAACAATGTTTATTTGCCAAGAATTCTTGCCGGAACTTTTCTGTGATGGCTAGGGGTAGACTGCCCTGCCATTGAGACTATGCCGGAGATTATTCTGCTCCATTATGGCAACATATCTATCTAACATAGTCCTTCAGATGCACAACTTGTTGTGTTGAGTTTTCATGGTCAAGGCTGTAGTTGAATGGCCTCGTCAGGTGCACGCACTTGTCTAGACAGTGTGTCAGGCTCTGCCACTTGTAGTCCATTGTCCTGACTGTGGTTGTATCCAAAGTTTCACAAAAGAAACGTCTCATGATGCTTTTGTGAGTCTTCTCAGTGGTTTAGATGTGGTTGTCAGATTAAGGATAAATCTGCCACAGCAGTTTACTAGTCCTAAGTAACGCCTTACTTCAGCAGCATTTGTCGGTCTGTGTGTGTTCTGCACCGCTTCCACCTTTGACTGTGCTGCTCCAATGCCATTCTTCGAGGCAATGTTGCCCATGAACTCCATCTCCTTCAGTCAGAATTCACATTTGTCTGTTTTATAATTTTGAAGAGCAGATGTGTTTGTGACTTGAAATGTCCATCTTTGTCACATTTGTTGCATTGTTTACCTTGTGTGATGGAACATGCCCATCCAGTATGGCCCTCCTGACCACATCTGAAACATTTAACAGTTTGGTCATCATTAGATGGCTTGCTTTTGTTGGATGAAGAAAATATTGTTTTCCTTTTTTATATTTTGTTCCATTCCCGTCTGGCTTGTTATAGTTCACTTTTCCCCTGTTGAATTGCATTGACATTTAGTCTTTCCATTCTGTCCGCCTGCTGGTCAACAGCCTCCATTGCTCTTACTTCATCCATTAGAGCGGGGAGAGTGAGGTCCCTCTTGCGCAGAAACCATTTGCGCAACACATTTGAGTGACAATTGTCAATCACTTGGTCCCTTATGAAATCATCTTTGAAATCTCCATTATCACATGTAGCAGCCAACTGTTTCAGTCTGCTCACAAACGTGTCCAATGATTCCCCCTGCGCTTGTTCAGCTTTCCTAAACAAATGTCACTCGAATGTGTTGCGCAAATGGTTGCTGCGCAAGAGGGACCTCATTCGCACCACTCTAATAGATGAAGCAAGAGCAATGGAGGCTGTTGACTAGCAGGCGTGGAGTGAAGTCCTTGTTTATCTTTGTCACTGCGATTTCATAGTCCTTGTCTTCCCCGTGTCATCTAACGTGGCGAATATATCCTGCACATCTGAACCTCTCAAGTGCAATAAAAGAGCTTGTTTTTGTGCTGCATCTTTGACTCCTGAAGCAGTGATGAACAGTTTTAAACTATTAATCCATTTTGCCCATCGCAAACCAACACTGGCTGGGTCGGAATGCACATGAAACGGCGGGAGAGAAGGTTAGCTCAGTGCCATTATTCTTAGTTTATTTTGCTAGCGCACTTGTTTGCTTGTTAGCTGTGTTAACTGAATGGCTAGGTTTTTGTGAAAAGTCCCTTTACAAATTCACTTTTCCTGCACTCTCCCAGCTTCTTGAGTGGATAAGGTTTATTTTAATTCCATATCCTCGTCGCTAGATGTAATGAATAAACTTGACTCAGACTCACGGGAATCATTGACTTGTACTTTATTCCTGGTCTCTCAAGCTTAGCCTCCCTCTGTTCCTCCAGTGACTCCTTATGCCCCGCTGGTATTGCACTACTAGATGTTGCTAATACACTACAGTAACGTTAGCTAGCGAGCCAGCCAGCTAACGTTAGCTAGCTAGCTAACAGTACACTTTAACTTGAAATGAAAATGACTTTCTGACAAAAATAGAAACTTGTAATATCTGATTTTTTTTTATTCATATTTACAGATGGCATACAAGTTTGTTAATAAGGCACATGTAAGTTCACATGTTCCAGAAGGTTTACGTTCAAATGGCTCTCCTGTGAAGTAGTGACGCACAACATTTCCTGAGCCTAGTTTCCTGAAACAAGTTACATAGTCCTGTTAGGCTGAGAAGGGACCTAATTTCAGATGATGTGGAAGTAATATGGCTACAGGTTCATTTGCCTCACCTAAAACCTATTTTCGTAGGAAGTTGCTATAGACCACCAAGTGCTAAAAGTCAGTATTTGGACTATATGTGTGAAATGCTCAACAATGCGTGTGATATCAACAGAGAGTTATATTTTCTAAGGGACCTAAATGTTGACTGGTTGTCATCAAGCTGTCCACTCAAAAAGAAGCTTCAAGCTGTAACCGATGCCTGCAATTTGGTTCAGGATATCTGTCAACCTACCAGCATAATTACAAACAGAAGAGGAACTAAATCCTCCACGTGTATTAACCACATATTTACTAATTTGGCAGAAATCTGCTCTAAATCAGTATCCACACCCATCGGATGTAGTGATCAGAATACAATAGCCATATATAGACTGGGACTAAAATTGTGTATAAGTGATGAAAGGGTTCCAAAAGTGTTCTTCAGCTGTCACCATAGGAGAACCGATTTTGGGTTCCATGAAGAACCCTCTGTGTAAAGGGTTCTACATAGAACCAACAATGGTTCTTCAAAGGGTTCTCCTATGGGGACAGCCGAAGAACAATTCTAGGTTCTAGATAGCGCCTTCTTTTCTGAGTGTACAAGAGGTTATACAATGATTCCTATGTCAAAGACATGAAACATATTTGTTGGTTTGATTTGTGTAATGAGGGACAACCTGACGCTGCACTTGAAGCATTTACTGCATGAAAATGCTCCTTCCGGTTACTGAAAGGCATACGCCCATCAAGAAACTGACTATTAGAACTGCCAAATCCCCATGGATAGATATTTAATTTAAAAAACTGGATGGCTGAGAGGGATGAAGCAAAGGGAAGAGCAAATAAGTCTGACAATATAGCAGATTGGCAAACATTCAGTAAATTGAGAAATCCTGTAACTAAACTAAACAAAAAGAACAAGAAACTATAATATGGAACAAAGATACAATTATATAAATAATGCTTAATTGAGTCAGTCGGCTTGTTCATCACAAAGCCCTTTGATATTGCAAACCACTGTAATTAGTGCGCTGAGAGTCGGGAAGCAAGTTCAGTGAGTGAGTGTTTTAATGAATAAATGAAACAATAAACATGTAACACAAACAACGCACCGACATGAAAACAGAGTCAATAACAGGAAAGGACAAAGGGGAGTGATAGATATAGGGAGGATAATCAAGGAGGTGATGTAGTCCAGTTGAGTGTCTTTAGGCGCAGGTGGGTGAGACGATGGTGACAGGTGTGCAGGATAATCAGCAGCCTGATGATCTAGAGGCCGGAGAGAGACTATACGTGACAGTACCCCCTCCTGGACGCGTGGCTCCAGCCGCAGAACGCCGTCAAAGGGGACGAACGCGGGGATCAGGAGCAGACCGGTCACCCCTGCTGATGCGCGAGAACCTGTTATGCCAGCTAAGGCACTGGAACCTGTTGAGTCAGCCGGGGCGTAGGAACCTGACAGATCGGTTGAGGAAGGGGAGCCTGGCGACCCAGGTGAGGCGTGAGAACCTGACGAGCCGGTGGAAGCAGGGGAGCCTGGCGATCTGGCGGAGGCATGAAAGCCTGACGAGCCGGCTGAGGCAGGGAAGCCTGGCGATCTGGTTGAGGCATGAGAGCCTGTAGAAGTTCCCAACCCGACGTCATCACTCTGACACAACATTTTTTTTTAAAACACTTCCCTGATTACCGTCCCTATATTTGTCACTCCCTTTGTTTCCTTCCCACGGCGTCATTGTTTCTGTTTCTGTGTCATGTCTGTGCGTTGTTCGTGTTTTACTGTTTTGTATTATGTTACGTTTATTAATTAAAACACTCCCTCCCTGTACTTGCTTCCCGGCTCTCAGCGCACATATCCTGTTTGACCAAATATAATTTTATTTAACAGAAAACAGACTAACAACAGACTTTCAGCATGCTTATTGGGAAGGGCACTCAACACGTTTGGCACTGACACAAATTACTAATGATTGGCTGAAACAAATTGATAATAAGAAGATTGTGGGAGCTGTTTTGTTAAACTTAGGTGCAGCTTTTGATACCATTGACCATAACCTATTGCTGAAAAAATGTAGGTACTCGGCATTTACAGCCTCCACCTTATCATGGATTGACCATTACCTATCTCATAGAAAACAGAGGGTTCTCTAATGCAAATTCGGTATGGTGTACCACAGAGCAGCTGGGCCATTATTGTTATCTGATTTTAATAATGACCTTCCAATGACCTTAAATATAGCCTGCTTGTCTATGTATGCTGACAACTCAACCGTATACACAAGACCTGGGCAAAGGCCGGCCCGGGGGCCATATGTGGCCCACGACCTGATTCAATATGGCCCGTGGAATCATGCTCTGATCACATAAAGAATTTGTGATAGTAAAGTTTTGAAAAATGTATTAGTTATTCAAATTAAAAGCCCAATCAATATTCGCCTTTGTGTAATGATTTAACTCCCACCGCTTGTGGGACAAGACTAAGGAGATGATTGTGGACTACAGGAAAAGGAGCACCGAGCACGTCCCCATTCTCATCGACGGGGCTGTAGTGGAGCAGGTTGAGACCTTCAAATTCCTAGGTGTACACATCAACAACAAATTAGAATGGTCCAAACACACCAAGACAGTCGTGAAGAGGGCACAACAAAGCCTATTCCCCCTCAGGAAACTAAAAAGATTTGGCATGGGTCCTGAGATCCTCAAAAGGTTCTACAGCTGCAACATCGAGAGCATCCTGACCGGTTGCATCACTGCCTGGTACGGCAATTGCTCAGCCTCCGACCGCAAGGCATTTCAGAGGGTAGTGCGTACAGCCCAGTACATCACTGGGGCTAAGCCCTGAAAATTGTCAAAAGACCCCAGCCACCCCAGTCATAGACTGTTCTCTCTACTAGCGCCTGGCAAGCGGTACCGGAGTGCCAAGTCTTGGACAAAAAGGCTTCTCAACAGTTTTTACCCCCAAGCCATAAGACTCCTGAACAGGTAACCAAATGGTTACCCGGACTATTTGCATTGTGTGTCGCCCCAACCCCTCTTTTACGCTGCTGCTACTCTCTGTTTATCATATATACATAGTCACTGTAACTATACATTCATGTGCATACTACCTCAATTGGCCTGCACGTTGGCTAACCGGGCTATCTGCATTGTGTCCCGCCACCCACCACCCGCCAACCCCTCTTTTACGCTACTGCTACACTCTGTTTATCATATATGCATAGTCACTTTATCCATATCTATATGTACATACTACCTTACCTCAATCAGCCCGACTAACCGGTGCCTGTATATAGCCTCGATACTGTTATAGCCTCGCTACTGTATATAGCCTCGCTACTGTTACTTTTCACTGTCTTTTTACTGTTGTTTTTATTTCTTTATTGTTCACCTAATACCTTTTTGCACTGTTGGTTAGAGCCTGTAAATAAGCATTTCACTGTAAGGTCTACACCTGTTATATTTGGCACACATGACAAATAAACTTTGATTTGAGCAGAGGCAGCTGAGTCACTGAGACAGAGCAGCATGCGACCACGTCATGACACATTTTTACCAGTTGTAGGTAGGCTATTTAGATAGGTCATCATCAAGCGGAGGGTTTCACTCATGCTCAGATCTTGGGTCTGGAGCGCTGGCCGAGTGGAAGTTATGGAACTCCCTTGCATGCTTGTGTAATGGGAAAAAGTCCACAATGAAAATTACATTAAATGTGGAGAGTGATAGGCTACATTTGCATCTGTTAGCCATCAATTAGGCTATTAATTTATATGCCATTTTATGCTACTGTAGTCTACCAGTTGATACAATAAAAAAAAAATCATTGCAAATCAATTTGTGCCACTTGTGTAGCCTACCTGGTGCTGGCAAACGTATTTAATAAATAACCTATAACTCAGTTTGTTCTTGTAGCATGTTGTATTTATGCAATTATTTAAGGCCATATTTAGTTAATTAAATTGCAAGTTATCAATTGTGATCATGGACACAGACCTATCAAAAATATATCATTCTCCACATTTAATGTCAGTTTCATTGTGGTCTTTTTCCTGAAATGAGATGTTGGCATATTGGCCTATGAGGGGCTATAAGCTACCTGTATCTAGCTCAGCAAACCATTGCAAAGTTGAATTGCGATTAAAAACCAGATTTTAGTCAGTAACCTTTGCCTATTGAAATAACAAGTCAATCTTACAAATATGCAATTTATAACTACCTCTGACGGTTTAGAGCTTGAGGTAGTCACATCATACAAGTACTTGGGAGTATGGCTAGATGGTGCACTGTCCTTCTCTCAGCACATATCAAAGCTGCAGGCTAAAGTTAAGTTATATCTAGACTTAATTTTCTCTATCGTAATCGCTCCTCTTTCACCCCAGCTGCCAAACTAACTCTGATTCAGATGACCGTCCTACCCATGTAAGATTACGGACATAATTTATAGATCGGCAGGTAAGGGTGCTCTCGAGTGGCTAGACGTTCTTTACCATTCGGCAATCAGATTTGTCTCCTTATAGGACACATCACTGCACTCTATACTACTCTGTAAACTGGTCATCTCTGTATACCTGTCGCAAGACCCACTGGTTGATGCTTATTTATAAAACCCTCTTAGGCCTCACTCCCTCCTATCTGAGATATCTACTGCAGCCCTCATCCTCCACAAACATCACCCGTTCTGCCAGTCACATTCTGTTAAAGGTCCCCAAAGCACACACAACCCTGGGTCGTTAGCGACTGGAACGAGCTGCAAACAAACACTCAAACGGGACAGTTTTATCTCAATCTCTTCATTCAAAGACTCAATCATGGACACTCTTACTGACAGTTGTGGCTGCTTTCTGTGATGTATTGTTGTCTCTACCTTCTTGACCTTTGTGCTGTTGACTGTGCCCAATAATGTTTGTACCATGTTTTGTGCTGCTACCATGTTGTGTTTCTACCATGCTGTTGTTATGTTATGTTGCTACCATGCTGTGTTGTCATGTGTTGCTGCCTTGCAATGTTGTTGTCTTAGGTCTCTCTTTATGTAGTGTTGTGTTGTCTCTCTTGTTGTGATGTGTGTTTTGTCCCATATTTAAAGGCCTCCCCACAGGAGGCAACCCTTACTACAGGCTCACTTGTGCTGTGTATGTTGTTAGTGTTGTTCTGTTAGTTTCCCATGACATCTCATGCTCTTAGAGTTTGAGTCTTTCCATTTGGTGTCCCCATAGCATAGGATACTATGTGACCTAAGATAGCGGTTGTGTTTTGTAGTCGGCACAGTTCATCGCTTCCAGTTGCTGGTTTTATTCCTTGTTAGCATGCTAGCATAGTTAGCATGATTAGCATCCTAACTCCACATGGTAAATACACTATTTAGCTTGCCTAACTGCATTGTTAGCATTGCTAGCGTCATTAGCATGATTAGCACTGAGGCCCAGCGAGACTGTGTGACATCTGCGGCTGACAGCACCTCGCTGTACTCCACGAAGTGCATGCGCAGAAGCCTACTGTAGGTCCACGTGTCCCGACACTTCTTCACCTCCAGCAGCTGTTCAGTTGGGTCAGGTGAGCTCGTCTGGCTGGACACTGCTTAAAGTGGGCAAGGTTCTGTCAGCTTCAGGCTACACCCCTTGAAGGAACTCAAGAGGGCCTTCTCCAGGGGACCTGGGGCAATTGTCTCTATTTTAAACCGGCATTTCTCAGAGTTCCCGACCATCAGGTGGCATTCTTTTTAATTCACTCTTCATCCAAAAAAAAGTGCCATTCTGAGCTTCGCTGCATTACATTTGAAAGCATAGATCATAGAAGATAACAGGACTCTCAACTATGTCCATCCAGTCTCTTGTAATCTGGGTTAGGTCAAGCCACCACAGGGGCACTTAACCTACCACTTAGCCGCCCTCGCTGTGTAAATCTTTATTTCGCCTCAGCATCTCAGACATGAAAAGATCGGATTCATACATGTACTACTGTGGAAGAGCTCACTCAAATGTGCTGGAATTCTACACAAAGAGCGGTGAAAAACGTGACATTTTGCATACAGACTTACAGAATACTCAACACTGATTTGCTGACATATAAACACTATTTTCAGGTTCAGAGTCCAACACTAACATGCTGACCAGACCGTTCGTGCACCTATGTCCGCACGAATGCTCAGATATTAAAAACCAACTGACATTTACTCCTGAGGTGCTGACCTGTTGCACCCTCTACAACCACTGTGATTATTATTATTTGGCCCTGCTGGTCATCTCTGAACGTTTTAACATCTTGGCCATGTACTGTTATAATCTCAACCCGGCACAGCCAAAAGAGGACTGGCCACCCCTCAGAGCCTGGTTCCTCTCTAGGTTTCTTCCTAGGTTCCTGCCTTTCTCGGGAGTTCTTCCTAGCCACAGTGCTTCTACATCTGCATTGCGTGCTGTTTGGGGTTTTAGGCTGGGCTTCTGTATAGCACTTTGTGACATTGGCTGATGTAAAAAGGGCTTTATAAATACATTTGATTGACTGATTGCTGTGGCCTCATGTGGGGATATACTGTTTGGAGACGGGACCAAGTTATTTATAAATATATTAAATATATTATTCTTGTATATTGATAATATACAAACATGACCCTTACACGGAACCCAAACCGTCTGTGCTTGCGCCATTGTGCGACATCGTGCATAAATGTATTTTGTCACCCTACACCAAACGCGATCACAACATGCAGGTTAAAATATCAAAACAAATTCTGAACCAATGACATTAATTTGGGGACAGGTCGAAAAGCATTAAACATGTATGGCAATTTAGCTAGTTAGCTTGCACTTGCTAGCTAATTTGTCCTATTTAGCTAGCTTGCTGTTGCTAGCTAATTTGTCCTGGGATATAAACATTAGGTTGTTATTTTACCTGAAATGCACAAGGTCCTCTACTCCGACAGTTAATCCACACATAAAATTGTCAAGCGAATCATTTCTAGTCATCTCTCCTCCTTCCAGGCTTTTTCATCTTTGAACTTATATGGTGATTGGCATCTAAACTTTCATAGTATTACCACAACAACCGGCAACACAATTCGTCTTTCAATCACCCACGTGGGTATAACGTGGGTATAACCAATGAGGAGATGGCACATAAGTACCTGCTTCGATAAACCAATGAGGAGATGGGAGAGGCAGAACTTGCAATAATTGAATAACATAGATTCCTAAATGTATGTTATTCAGCCAGTAAAACTTAGACTCTAGATACCAGTGGCGGTCTGTTCCGTTTAAGATGAGGGAGGATGATAATTTTTTCTATGAGCATGGCCTTATTTCTATTGCAGCACATTGGATGACTCTCATTCATATTCCATTCACCCATAGGTTTAGGCTACTACATGATACTCAAATGTTCTGTATACCCATCGTCCTATGAATGAAAGTGTGCAACGTAGGTGCACAGGTCGAGAGAAATCTGAGTTTTCAAGGTGATAGACATTGACACATTCAATACCGCCTTGCACAATCTTCCCTGCATCTAGCTGATCTAGGGTGTAATCATTAATCCAACAGTTGCAAACGAGAGTTTCTACTGGACAAATTCAGGCATGTTTATCCCCGTTTTGATCCATTTGCTTCCGTTTAACCTGTCTGGGCTAGGGGGCAGTATTTTCACGGCCGGATGAAAAACGTACCCAATTAAAACAGGTTACTACTCTGGCCCAGAAACTAGAATATGCATATTATTAGTGGATTTGGATAGAAAACACCCTAAAGTTTCTAAAACTGTTTGAGTGGTGTCTGTGAGTATAACAGAACTCATATGGCAGGCCAAAACCTGAGAAGATTCCATGCAGGAAGTGGCCTGTATGACAAGTTATGTTTCATCTTGGCTCTGTTTATTGAAGACTGAGGATCTTTGCTATAACGTGACACTTCCTACGGCTCCCATAGGCTCTCAGAGCCCGGGAAAAAGCTGAACGATATCGATATTCTTATATAGACAGTATTTACAGGTCATATATACTTTTTGTACTCCACTGTTTTTTTTTTTTAGCATTTAGGTTCGATTCATACGTCATTTCGTGACAAAAAATGTCTATATATTTCATTACCGTTACCGTGCGCGTGACCCTTATTTACACTTCGGATAGTGTCTTGAACGCACGAACAAAACGCTGCTGTTGGAACATAACTATGGATTATTTTGGACCAAACCAACATTTGTTATTGAAGTAGAAGTCCTGGGAGTGCATTCTGACGAAGAACACCAAAGGTAATCAAACTTGTCTAATAGTAAATCGGAGTTTGGTGAAGGCTAAACTTGCTGGGTGTCTAAATAGCTAGCCCTGTGATGCCGGGCTATCTACTTAGAATATTGCAAAATGTGCTTTCACCAAAAAGCTATTTTAAAATCGGACATATCGAGTGCATAGAGGAGTTCTGTATCTATAATTCTTAAAATAATTGTTATGCTTTTTGTGAACGTTTATCGTGAGTAATTTAGTAAATTGTTAGTAAATTCGCCGGAAGTTTGCGGGGGGTATGCTAGTTCTGAACGTCACATGCTAATGTAAAAAGCTGGTTTTTGATATAAATATGAACTTGATTGAACAAAACATGCATGTATTGTATAACATAATGTCCTAGGTGTGTCTGATGAAGATCATCAAAGGTTAGTGCTGCATTTAGCTGTCTTCTGGGTTTTTGTGACATTATATGCTAGCTTGAAAAATGGGTGTCTGATTATTTCTGGCTGGGTACTTTGCTGACATAATCTAATGTTTTGCTTTCGTTGTAAAGCCTTTTTGTAATCGGACAGTGTGGTTAGATTAACGAGAGTCTTGTCTTTAAAATGCTGTAAAATAGTCATATGTTTGAGAAATTGAAGTAATAGTATTTCTAAGGTATTTGAATATCGCGCCACAGGATTCCACTGGCTGTTACGTAGGTGGGACGATTTGGTGCCACCTACCCCAGAGAGGTTAACCGAGTGACCGACTGAAAAGGAACGTACTGTTATGAATATAAGTAGCTGTTCTCTGAAGGAGAGAATGAGGTATAACATATTTTGACCCCGTGCCATCAGGGTGTTTGATCTTGCTCAGGAGTGGTACTGAACTGAAGAAATTAAAGTGAGCCCTGGTGTTATAGCCAGGAAGGCTGGGCTTCTGTGGGCGGGCTCTGCGTTCGTAGGCTCAATGGGCGTGTTTTTTGTTTTCTTCAGGTGAAGACAGTACATTCAGAAAGTATGCAGACACCTTGACTTTTTCCACAATTGTTACTTTACAGCCGTATTCTGAAATTGATTAAAAAAAAAATCCTCATCAATCTACACACTATACCCCATAATGAAACACGTTTTTAGAAATTGTTGCAATTATTTTATAAAAAAAAAAAATATTTACTTAAGTATTCAGACCCTTTATTCAGTACTTTGTTGAAGCACCATTGGCAGCGATTACAGCCTCGAGTCTTCTTGGGTATGACGCTGCAAGCTTGGCAGACCTGTATTTGGCAAGTTTCTCCCATTCTTCTCTGAGATCCTCTCAAGCTCTGTCAGGTTGGATGGGGAGCGTCGTGCACAGCTAATTACAGGTCTCTCTAGAGATGTTCAATCGGGTTCAAGTCCGGGCTCTGGCTGGGCCAAAGAGACTTGTACCGAAGCCACTCCTGCATTGTATTGGCTGTGTGCTTAGGGTCGTTGTCCTGTTGGAAGGTGAACCTACACCCCAGTCTGAGATCCTGAGCTCTCTGTAGCAGGTTTTCGTCAATGAACTCTCTGTACTTTACTCCGTTCATCTTTCCCTTGATCCTGACCTAGTTTCCTAGTCCCTGCCGCTGAAAAACATCCTCACAGCATCATGCTGCCACCACTATGCTTCACCATAGAGATGGTGTCAAGTTTCCCCCAGACGTGAAGCTTGGCATTCAGGCCGAAGCGTTCGATCTTCGTTTCATCAGACCAGAGAATCTTGTTTCTCAGGATCTGAGAGTCCTTTACAGCCCTTTGGCAATGTCCAAGCGGGCTGTCATGTGCATTTAACTGAGGAGTGGCTTCTGTCTGGCCACTCTACCATAAAGGCCTGATTGGTGGAGTTCTGCAGAGAAGGTTGTCCTTGTGGAAGGTTGTCCCATCTCCACAGAGGAACTCTGGAGCCCTGTCAGAGAGACCATCGGGTTATTGGTCACCTCCCTGACCAAGGCCCTTCTCCCCCGATTGCTCAGTTTGGCCAGGCGGCTAGCTCTATTAAGAGTCTTCCAGACTTCTTCCATTTAAGAATGAGGGAGGCCACTGTGTTCTTGGGGACCTTCAGTGCTGCATAAATGTTTTTGTACCCTTCCCCAAAGATCTGCGCCTCGACACAATCCTGTCTTGGAGCTCTACGGACAATTCCTTCGACCTTATGACTTAGTTTTTACTCTGACATGCACTGTCAAGTGTGGGACCTTTATAGACAGATATATATATATATATCTTCCTTTCCAAAACATGTCCAATCAATTGAATTTACCACAGGTGGACTCCAATCAAGTTGTAGAAACATCTCAAGGATGATAAACGGAAACCTGAGCTCAATTTCGAGTCTCATAGCAAAAGGTCTGAATACTTTTGTAAATGAGGTATTTCTGTATTTTTAATACATTTGCTAAAGTTTCTAAAAACCTGTTTTCACTTTGTCATTATTGGGTATTGTGTGTAGATAAATGAGGATTTTTAAAAATCCATTTTAGAATAAGGCTGTGATGTAACAAAATGTGGAAAAGGGAAGGGTCTGAACACTTTCCAAATGCACTCTATTATTGGTCCTTGACCCCCCATAGAATGATATACCTCATTCCCTCCTACAGGGAACAGTAGTTATATTCATAACTGTATGTTTTGTTCTGACCATTTCAGATGCAAGGCAGTCAGATATTGGGATGTGTTACTTTGCAACACAGGATTATGAAACTGTGACCTTTGGGAAAGGTGTGTTCTTGCAGTATGATGGTAAGTAACAAAGAAGTTTAATAATATGTGGAATATCATTATTATTTAATATATGTGGAAATTATGAAATTCATATGGAATCATATGGAGCCTTGGCTTTATTGCAAAAGGTGCAGATTCCCAGAACCCAGCATCTCATTCAGCACCTTAAGTCTAAGTCAGTCCAGCCAAGAGACTCTATGTGTCACGGGTGTCGTTGGGTAGAGATGACAAAAACGCAGCAGGAATGTGGATGCTCATCTTTATAATTTATTAAATAAAGAGAACCTCAAAAACAACAAAACAAAGAACGACAGAAGACAGTTTCACAGGCTAAGACAACTAGCAGTGCAAAAGATAACTACCCACATAAACCCCAGGTGAAAACAAGCTCTTAATATATGACTCCCAATCAGGAACAACTATGTACAGCTGTTCCTGATCGGGAGCCACACAGACAAAAAAGAAATAGACAAACCAGAAAACCATAGAAAACTGAAACCAGAACATACACTAAAACCCCGGAATACATAAACCAAACACCCCTTTAATACTACACACACAACCCGAACCATATGAAACAAATACCCTTCTGCCACGTCCTGACCTAACTACAATACAAATACTCCCTCTACTGGTCAGGACGTGACACTATGACTCTGAACTACAATACACACTGAGACCTGTGCAGGACAACAGTGTCTATTGGTTCGGACATGGCTCAGGAGAATCTCATCATTTACACCCATGGATACATGAGTAATCAGTGTGAGAAGATGCCTGATGCTGGGTCTCCTACATAGAGCTGTGCATACAACCTCCCAAAGAGGAACCTCAGCCTCTTTGATGCCTGAACTTAATACTGTCCTGTGGCCATGTAGGAAAATACTGTTTTGGAACAGGACCAAGCTGGACATTGAAGGTAATCTCTTTCACTTACTTCACCAATTTACCATTTATAGAGTTGTATGGCATGCACATTTGTAACCTGTATTGTAAGATAAAATGTACTATTACCTGATATTCTTCCAATAAAACATTTATTGAAAATGAGCAGATTGAAATCATCAAAACCTTTGGTTTCAGAGTATGATTTTCCCCTGACTCTTACCACTCTGGCACTGGTTGTGATTGTGATCATTCTACTGTCATGGGGAATATGCAAGGCAAGTAACAAGGGACCTAGGGGTATAGAAAGACTTGTCATTTGCATCTGACATGCATATTACTAACTACCAATTAATTTACTATTATTTATTTTTCACAGTAATGTTCGACGATGTGTCCATGTAAGAGTAAAATATACTGCATTCATAAGATGGCTTGTTTAACCTCTTGGCGTTCCCCTAGGATAGGGGGCGCTACAGCGATTTTTGAAAAAAATTTGTGCCCATTTTAAACGGCCTACTACTCAAACTCAGAAGCTAGGATATGCATATAATTAATACTTGTGGATGGAAAACACCCTAAAGTTTCTAAAACTGTTTGAATGGTGTCTGTGAGTATAACAGAACTCATATGGCAGTCAAAACCCCGAGACAGATCGAAACAGGAAGTGGAATTCTGAATTGCGAACTCAACTTCATCACGTTGCCTATTAATCACACCGTGAGCTATGGTTCATTGAGCACTTCCTATTGCTTCCACTAGATGTCCCCAGTCTTTACAAAGTGATTTGAGCCTTCTACTGTGAAAACTGACAGAATGACACGCAGTGGAACGTGGTCACACGGAGAGGGCCATCACCATTATGACGCCGGCGCCCCTGGTTACCCTCCCCTTTCGAAACGTTTTGAAACACAATGCAATCGTCCCCATCGAATCTTATTGGAGCTCTCATTTAAAAAGGCCCTACAGATTTATGTTATACAACGTTTGACATGTTTGAACGAACCTAAATAAGAAAAAAATGCATTTTGTTGAAAGAGTAGCCCCACGCACGTCGGAACTTTTGGTTCAGCCTTCAGAACGCGCTAACAACAACAAGCTAATGGAACATAAAGGATGAACTTTTTCGAACGAAAATACATTTGTTGTGGACCTGGGATTCCTGGAAGTGCCTAAGGATGAAGATAATCAAAGGTAAGGGATTATTGACAATAGTATACAAGACTAATCGCAAAGTGTGATTACCCAGTAAAGTTATTTTTAAATCTGGCATTACAGGTGCTTTCAAGAGATATTCATCTATAAATCTTAGAATGACAATATTACATTTTAAAAATGTTTTCGAATAGTAATTTAGTAAATTGTAGCGCTGTTTCATTGGATGCATTTGAGGGAAAATAGTTAGTCAACGTTACGCACCAATGTAAAATGCTGTTTTTATATATAAATATGAACTTTATCGAACAAAAGAATGCATGCATTGTGTAACATGATGTCCTAGGTGTGTCATCTGATGAAGATTGTCAAAGGTTAGTGCTGCATTTAGCTGTTTTTTGGTTATTTGTGATGCATGTGGTTGGTCGGAAAATGGCTTTGTGGCTACTTTTACAATATACTCCTCTAACATAATCTAATGTTTTGCTTTTGCTGTAAAGCCTTTTTGAAATCGGACAACGTGGTTCGATTCAGGAGAGTCTTGTCTTTAAAATGGTGTAAAATAGTCATATGTTTGAGAAATTGAAGTTATAGCATTTTTTGTATTTGTATTTCGCGCCACGCTATACGGAACATCTGTCCCTAACAGGATAACTAATATCTTATCATTCTCTCTCTCAAACCAAATGTTCTCTCTTTCTTTCTCTCTCTCTCTCGGAGGACCTGAGCCCTAGGACCATGCCTCAGGACTACCTGACATGATGACTCCTTGCTGTCCCCAGTCCACCTGGCCGTGCTGCTGCTCCAGTTTCAACTGTTCTGCCTGCGGCTATGGAACCCTGACTTGTTCACCGGACGTGCTACCTGTCCCAGACCTGCTGTTTTCAACTCTCTAGAGACAGCAGGAGCGGTAGAGATACTCTCAATGATCGGCTATGAAAAGCAAACTGACATTTACTCTTGAGGTGCTGACTTGTTATACCCTCGAAAACTACTGTGATTATTATTATTATTTGACCATGCTGGTCATTTATGAACATTTGAACATCTTGGCCATGTTCTGTTATAATTTCCACCCAGCACAACCAGAAGAGGACTGGCCACCCCTCATAGCCTGGTTCCTCTCTAGGTTACTTCCTAGGTTTTGGCCTTTCTAGGGAGTTTTTCCTAGCCACCGTGCTTCTACACCTGCATTACTTGCTGTTTGGGGTTTTAGGCTGGGTTTCTGTACAGCACTTTGAGATATCAGCTGATGTAAGAAGGGCTATATAAATAAATTTGATAAGTGGAAAATCAGTGGAGTGGTATGAAAAAAATGATCTCTGGTCATTGTATGCAGCTATGACTCTCACACCATTTCCCGCCTCTAATCACAAATTACATTCATCTAAAGATGTAGTCCTTCCTTCATGGTCTGGCAGTGTAGATCTAAACACAGAATGGTACACACACATTTATCAGCTCTTGTCATCTACGGCTTGTGTAAGTTATCTAAGTCATTACGAGTTTGTGATTCATAGTTAAGACTAGGTTTAGGTATAGTAGTGCATGAGTGAACAAAAAGTTATATGTTTGGAAATGTTTCTAAAACTTTGTTCTCTCTCTTTCAGGTCTGACCTCTGTTGTGTCTGCTTCTCCTCCTCCCTCAGTAGTAGCCCATCCTGGAGAAAATTTCACTTTTCAGTGCACGGATGTCACTGTTGCTCCAGGACATGTTGGCTGGTTCAAGCAAGACAACGGATCAGAGCCCCTATGCATCGCGTATATGTACAGCTCTGAGCCAGCTGTCCAACATCACAATGGTTTTCAGCCCAGCCATATGGAAATGTTAATCAGCCATAGAATAATCTTCCTCAAAATCACTGAGGTCGATGTAGCTGATTCTGGGGTTTACTTCTGTGGAATGTTTGACGAATACATCATCTTCACCAATGCGACTGTCTTGAAGGTCCAAGGTAATCTTTTCAATAACTTGTCTGCTATGACTCCAAATGCACTAACATGTATTTGAGCTATCAGAGATATTATTGAGAAAATGTTGGAAATATAATACTATCTATCGTACTACGGTGGGAATAACAGCGGGAATATTTGTCTCTCCTAATCGTCCAAAAGGTCACAAAGATTCTGAAAAGGACCTTAGAGAGCACTGTGAAGAAGGTATGTTTTTTTAAGTGACAATCTTTCGTAAATTAATTAATATGATGTACCATAAAAGTACCACAGAATAGAAATAAAGTGCAACATCATCGTATAGTAACCTAGCCAGAGAATACTTGCTATTTCAGTTGCTGATCTACAGATGACAATCTTGGTCCTTTTCTCCATCATAAGAACTGGTGTTCTTCTCTGCTGTCTGACCATCTTCATCATCATCTACACCACCAGGAAATAGATAAAGCTAAGCCAATGTCAGTAGAGTATATGTAGTTACTTGTTTCACCAAATCCCAATGTACACGGCTGTCTGTTGGGTATGGCAGGGTATCGCAGTTAAACATGTAAAGTAGGCTACAAAAAAGTAAGTAAAATCATTCTAATCCTGATTCTAATACAACAGATGTTTAGCATATTGCCTGGCTGGCTTTAGGACCATCCGGAGCATCGGAGCATCGCTAGGGGAGAATCTGCCAGCCTGTGCACCTTTCTCTCACTTTAAGAAAACAGAGATAGTGCCAGACAGTTTCATTTGCTGGTCAGCCGTTTAGGAAGTGCTTTGATTTGCTTTGCTTTTGATGTCGCATTTAGCTAATTATCTATATAATTACTCATGCCTACGCAGAAATAAATAAAATCATTCAAAATACAACACCAGAGAGCATGATTTGGCCACAGAGTATCATCTTATTTAAAAAATGGTCTGTGGATTGTTTTAAGAGTGCAATTTGAGCAGTGCATGTGGCAAGACAAACAGCCTACCAAATTGCTTATTGTTGAGTCGTGGTAGTCAGAGAAAAGCTATTAAATAAGCCTAGGCCTATCGCATTATTTCAAAATACAATCGTAAGAAATACATATTTCAGAAAGAGAATGGCTATTGCTGAAAAGAGAGCACATTAAAAAGAGTAATCTGTCTCTACCAATTGAGTGAAAAGTAGTTGTCAGTGTCAGCAGAGTAGGCTACTAATAATTTGTTTTGTATTAAAAAAGATGTAGCTTATGTCTCCAGTCATACAAAATGTAGTAGAATTGCATGAAATATGTTTATATAAGCCCACATTTTTACTGTTTATTGAATGGAGAAGAAACGTTTCTGATTAGACACTCAGGCTTGCATTGTTCAGAACTGTCTGCTTTGTAAGAGGGATTGAGAAATGTGATTCTAGATGCATGAAATCCTTTATTATAAAAGTGCAATTTTACGGTGAAAATATATCTTCTCCAAACTATGGATGTCGGCCTTGTTGTGACTTGATAGCGTGCATTATGCATCTATTTCACATTGCACTGTATGTGCCGATCCACAAGTAAATAAGTCAATTTATGATGAGATTGAGTATATACTATAGTGTTTGACATTGTATAGGTCGCTTTAAATAAAAAAATCACAATAAGGTGTAGAGCGTTCGATTTGCCAATGACGACTGCATGCCGTTTTCAAGGGATTGTTATATAAATGTTAATTATTTGGTTGTAATATCACCTCTTGAAGAGCATAGTCAGACGTACACATATTTGATTATTCTATGCAAAACAATTGTGCACATTTAGCTCTATCATCAGAGTTATACAGCAAGTAACTGCATGCTTTTCATGATCAGTAAACATCAATTTATCATTGATCAAATGATCATTTGCGGTGATAATTAATTCCTGGGGTCATTCGTTTTTGTTTTTGCTGTTCTCCAAATAGTATTTTAGAGTATATAAATGGTGTAAGAAAAAAAATCCTCCCACCCCACTTTGTCATACCCTAAGTTTAGCTGAACTGACGTAGGCTACCAAAATATTTGATCAACTTCCAAAAGGCAAACTTCTTCTCATGTTTGCAACTTCTGTAAGCACCTCTACTTGCTTTATGCCACTGCGCAAATGTGATGATATGCATGCACTGCATGACTACAAAAGTACTTTTCTTTTATCCGTTCCAGTACTTCAGAGCCCCGGAACATCCCGATTTACAACTTAAGCAGTGTGTATAAGCATGAATAAATATCACTGTGAACATTGATACTGACTGAAGTTGTTTTTCATGAAGGAAAAGAGTTGGAAAATGTATAAATAAATGATTCTTTTTTTGTTGTTGTCAAGTTACAAGGTATCTGTACTTTGTAGTCTTTTTGAATGCTTTATAGTATGGGAAATCTTGTTGGTATTTTTTTAATATTTTGAACATCTAATTGCACAGCAGGGGTCTGCTCTAGTGTTTATCATCCAGATGAACAGATGAAGAGAGGTGTGAAAAGAGCGTGTGGTTTTGATGCACTGAGAGGTGTGGTGAGAGCTGAGAACTGAAGGCCAGTCTTCCTGTGGTGCAGGTACTTTTGTCTTTAGCAGAGAGAGAGAGAGAGAGAGAAAATGATGCATGTTAAGTCTACCGCAATGGAAAATGACAGTTGGTCAGTGTCTCTGTCTCACATCCCCTTATCGCCAATCCCCCTAAAATCACCCACACATTTACACTCAAATGCTTAACCAACCTCACTGATCTGTTGGCAAGTAGACTGGAAATCTGGTGAGAGAGAGAGAGAGAGAGAGATAGGACATAAGGACCATGTCATCCCCCAGTGTTAGTCTATGAGAGGCCCAGTGATGTTCACCTCAACAGGTCTCACTCATCACTGAGCTGCTCCTTCCTGTAACTCATTCCACAGGAAGTGATGTGTTGCTCAATGGTCCCTCCTCTACCTCAGAGCCCAATCCTATTCTTCCTAACCCTATCCCTAACGTTAACCAGAGCCCTAACCCTAACCATAGTCGTATAGCCCTAACCATTTTAGCTCATGACAGTCTCACTGTGATTGATGCACTTATAATGTCAGTTAGACAATGAAGTACAAACTGCAAAAAAGGGGCATTAGCTGACACCTATAGAGGACCTAAAAGGGCATTATATCATTTTCACAATTACACAGTATTATTCCAACCTGATAGTGTGGAAATAAATGTGACCAGTTACAGGAACTGAGGCGTTTGTCAGTTCTTAATTCACAGTAGGGCCGTTTGAAAAAATAGAGTGCATTCGGAAAGTATTCAGACTTTTTCCACATTTTGTAAGGTTACAGCCTTATTCTAAAATTGATTCAATTGTTTTTCCTCCTCTCCAATCTACACACAATACCCCTTAATGACAAAGCAAAAACAGGTTTTTAGAAATGTTTGCAAATGTATAAAAAATCCAAAACTGAAATATCACATTCACATAAGTATTCAGACCCTTTACTCAGTAATTTGTTGAAGGACCTTTGGCAGCGATTACAGCCTTGAGTCGTCTTGGGTATAATGCTACAAGCTTGGCACACCTGTATTTGGAGAGTTTCTCCCATTCTGCTCTTCAGATCCACTCAAGCTCTGTCAAGTTGGAAGGGGAGCGTCGCTGCACAGCTATTTTCAGGTCTCTCCAGAGATGTTAGATCGGGTTCAAGTCCGAACTCTGGCTGGGCCACTCAAGGACATTCAGAGACTTGTCCCAAAGCCAGTCCTGTGTTGTCTTGGCTGTGTGCATAGGGTCATTGTCCTGTTGGAAGATGAACCTTCACCCCTGTCTGAGGTCCTGAGCGCTCTGCAGCAGGATTTCATCAAGGATCTCTCTGTACTTTGCTCCGTACATCTTTCCCTCGATCCTGACTAACCAGTCCCTTCTGCTGAAAAACATCCCCACAGCACGATGCTGCCACCACCATGCTTCACCATAGGGAGGGTGCCAGGTTTCCTCCAGACGTGATGCTTGGCATTCAGGCCAAAGAGTTCAATATAGGTTTCATCAGACCAGAGAATCTTGTTTCTCATGTGTTTTAGGTGCCTTTTGGCAAACTCTAAGTGGGCTGTCATGTGCCTTTTACTGAAAAGTGGCTTCCGTCTGTACTGCAGAGATAGTTGTCCTTCTGGAAGGTTCTCCCATCTCCACAGAGGAACTTTGGAGTGCTGTCAGAGTGACAATCGGGTTCTTGGTCACCTCCCTGACCAAGGCCCTTCTCCCACAATTGCTCAGTTTGGCCAGGCGGCCAGCTCTAGGAATAGTCTTGGTGGTTCCAAACTTCTTCCATTTAAGAATGATGGAGGCAACTGTTCTTGGGGACTGTTACGGATACAGGTATCCTGTGTGTATTTCTTTTCTCTCCTTCTCCCAGCCTCACAGGTGGCAATCATCATTCCCCAATCAGTCACCAATCAGTCGCTAATCTGAAGACACACCTCCTCCTGTTTCCATTAACCAATCACATCCCTTTTCCCTTGGTTTAAAAACCCATTCAGTTGTTTTTCTCAGGTCTCTCTCTCCCTTTGTATGCTAGATCTCTCTTTTGCACCTACATGTCACTTTGTCCGTTATTATGTGAGTATGTATTGTTGAGCTTCATGACTGTATGTTTGTTGGTGGGAAAAGGGGGTACCAAGACAAGTCGACCATGGGCATACACTACCCGTAGGTAAACTTTGTCTAAGTACACTAGTTAGAACTGGGTGGACCACCAACTGTATTTTATTGGTTAGTTAGCTAGCTGTGCTTGAAGCAGGTAGACTAGCTTAAGGGTGTTTTGGGGGATACTTATTATTTCTTTCCTTGGGTCCAGCTCAGCCCCCCCCCCCCCATTACCGTGTGTTTAAACAAATAAACCATTTGTGTTTGACGGTAGATTTAAGTTGTTTGTGGTTATTGGTTCTCACTGTTCCTCTTCACTATTTTGATTTGCATGAGTTATGTTATGGGTCTCGTTTCCATCCCCCCTAGACTGCAGGGCCAAAGGGATTCGTAACAGGGACCATCAATACTGCAGAAATGTTTTGGCAATCTTCCCCAGATCTGTGCCTAAACCTCATGGCTTGGTTTTTGCTCTGACATGCACTGTCAACTGTGTGACCTTATATAGACAGGTGTGTGCCTTGCCAAATCATGTCCAATCAATTGAATTTACCACAGGTGGACTCCAATCAAGTTGTAGAAACATCTCAAGGATGCTCAATGGAAACAGGATGCACCTGAGCTCAATTTTGAGTCTCATAGCAAAGGGTCTGAATATTTATGTATATAAGGTGTTTCTGTTTTTGTAACAAATTTGCTAACATTTCTGAAAACCTGTTTTCACTTTGTCATTATGGGGTATTGTGTGTAGATTGATGAGGAAAATGTTATATTTAATCAATTTTAGAATAAGGCTGCAAATTAACAATATCTGGAAAGTCAAGGGGTGTAAATACGGTGGTGGATGAATTAGTTGGGTAACAGATAAGTAAGATGTCTTATCTGCATAATATGCTTATGTGATATACTTGTTATTAGAATGTATCCCTTTGGACTTTGGTGTTGGCAGTTGTACTTCTTCCATCAACTGGGGCTCAGTCACTTGGGGCCCAGAGAGGGGAGAGGTCACGCTTGTCTTTTACATGTCTCTGGTGCTATGCAGAATATCAGAAAAGGAAGAGGACAGGATGGAACATGGTTTTCATATGTGAATGTGTCTTTACCTATTCTTAAACCATGTGAAGGGATGGCGGGATTTAAGGGGGAACAAATTACTTGTCTCCACAATGTCTGTGCGCAAGTCACTCCCTCCTTTGGCATTGGGAGGAGGTGTATGGCAGTGTCTGGAACCATTGTATGTCCCCTCTGATGTTGCACTTATCCTGGGATACTGTATGACCTAGAGGCTCACTCCCCTCAGTGAGCTTGTCCAGGAGAGGGGTCAAGAAGGGGTTTTACTTGAGATGGGAGTATCTAGAGTTGACAATTGAGTTATGTCATTGGATGAGTTGGTGGTTTTGTGCTATGAAGTACCAGGAACGAGATTAGAACATTTTGGGGACCAAACTGAACAATAATTTATAGGCTACGGGATACTCCTTTCTCATTATAAAATCTTCCTTTGAACTGTTCCTAATATCTGTGGTTTGTTATGTCGACTAGGGAGGGTGGATCTTTGCTATGAAAGATCTTAGTAGCCATTGTGTTGTCACTCTCAATGGTTTCGTTAAATAGGGAATCATTGAAAGTCATTATTGCAAAGCTCTTATTATTAAAGATGTAGTTTAAGTATAACTCTGACTGGTGTGTGAAGTTTGTCTCTCCTCATTTGGTAATACAGCAGTTAACCACCACAATACTTTCCAAATGCACTGTATGTATACACTGTGTGTATATATACTTTTTTTTGCAGAACTGCCTTCTTGAACATGTGGACCTTATTAAAAAATATGTTAATATGAATAAAGATGTTCAGTTATGAGCTCTGAGCTACACAGAGAGAAATAAATTATCCTTCCTGGCTAGTCATGATTGGCTGAGAGATGAGTCCTGATTGGTCTGTCATGTCACAGGGTTCTGTCTATAAAAGAACTGTTCAGTATCATATTTATTCAGTATAAATATATCATATTTGCTACTGCAGATGTTTGGAAATATGTAGCTTTGGACAATTGCAAAAGTATTGCTACAGCCCTCAAAAGCATTACTTCCCTAAAAAGAATTGGGTTTAAGTAGAGAGACTACTTTCTGGAGGACAATGCCATGCTGACTCGCATGTGTTTACATGTGTGGGTGGGGCTAAGGCTTAAGAAGGTGTGAACAATGCAGTAAACAATGCTGTAAACAAAGAACTGCTGTCTAGGAAGTGTGAAAAGGTCATTTTCTCCTACTTGCCTTAGTGGGATAAGAAGTTTATCAACTTTTAAATCAGCATAACTTTCCCATGTTTCCTCCAACTACAGTGTATGATATACAATTTTGAAGCTCTGAATCTGTACTTTTCATGAAAAGAAACAAATCACTTACATTACATTACAGCCTCAGTAGAGAAATCCGGACACGTATACAGTTGAAGTCGGACATCTACGTACACCTTAGCCAAATCCATTTAAACTCAGTTTTTCACAATTCCTGACATTTAATCCTAGTTAACATTCCCTCTTTTAGGTCAGTTAGGATCACCACTTAATTTTAAGAATGTGAAATGTCAGAATAATAGTAGAGAAAATGATTTATTTCAGCTTTTTATTTCTTTCATCACATTCCCATTGGGCCAGAAATGTACATACACTCAATTAGTATTTGGTAGCATTGCCTTTAAATTGTTTAACTTTGGTCAAACGTTTTGGTTAGCGTTCCACAAGCTTCCCATAATAAGTTGGGTGAATTTTGGCCCATTCCTCCTGACAGAGCTGGTGTAACTGAGTCAGGATGTAGGCCTCCTTGTTCGCACACACTTTTTAAGTTCTGACCACACATTTTCTATAGGATTGAGGTCAGGGCTATGTGATGGCCACTCCAATACCTTGACTTTGTTGTCCTTAAGCCATTTTGCCACAATTTTGGAAGCATGCTTGGGGGCATTGTCCATTTGGAAGACTCCTTCCTTGCTGAGCGGCCTTTCAGGTTATGTCGATATAGGACTCGCTTTACTGTGGATATAGATACATTTGTACCTGTTTCCTCCAGCATCTTCACAAGGTCCTTTGCTGTTGTTCTGGGATTGATTTGCACTTTTCGCACTAAAGGATGTTCATCTCTAGGAGACAGAACGCGTCTCCTCCCTGAGCGGTATGACGGCTGCGTGGTCCCATGGTGTTTATACTTGCGTACTATTGTTTGTACAGATGATCGTGGTAACTTCAAGCGTTTTGAAATTGCTCCTAAGGATGAACCAGACTTGTTGAGGTCTACAATTTCTTTTCTGAGGTCTTGGCTGATTTCTTTAGATTTACCCATGATGTCAAGCAAAGAGGCACTGAGTTTGAAGGTAGGCCTTGAAATACATCCACAGGTCATTCAAAGAATTATAGATTAACATCTCGTGAATGCAACCGCATTGCCAGATTTAAAAATAACTTTACTGGGAAATCACACTTTGCAATAAACGAGGTGCTATGCTCAGAAAAATAGGCTAGGCGATACAGGTTAGCGCCATCTTGGAACCATCTAAAATCAAATATACTATTATAAATATTCCCTTACCTTTGATTATCTTCATCAGAAGGCACTTCCAGGGATCCCAGGTCCACAACAAATGTAGTTTTGTTTGAAAAAGTTCATAATTTATGTCCCAATAGCTCCTTCTTGTTAGCGCGTTCCGAAGGCTACTCATAATGTACGAGGCGCGCTGGACTTGTCGTCACAAATGTGCAAAAAATATATATTTACGTTCGTTCAAACATGTCAAACGTATAACATAAATCTTTAGGGCCTTTTTCAATCAGAGCATTGTTTTGTCTTACTAAACGTTTCAGAATGAGAGGGTACCCATGGGCGCCCGCGTCATAGTAGTAATGGCCCTCCCCCTATGACCAACTTTCCAAGCCTCTCTTTCGGTCAGTTTCTACCGGAGAAGACTCAAACCACTTTGTAAAGACTGTTGACATCTAGTGAAAGCCTTACTCACGGTGTGTTTCATAGGCAAAGTGTTGAAGGTGATTCCACAAATCAGATTTCCACTTCCTGCATGGAATCTTCTCAGGTTTTGGCCTGCCATATGAGTTCTGTTATACTCACAGACACTATTCAAACAGTTTTAGAAACTTTGGAGTGTTTTCTATCCAAAGCTACTAATTATATGCATATTCTAGTTTCTGGGCAGGAGTAATAACCAGATTAAATCGGGTACGTTTTTTATCCGGCCGTGAAAATACTGCCCCCTATCCATAACAAGTTAACCATCTCTACAAGAAGTGGAATTATCAGACACAGTGTCATCCTCCTCACAACCTGTTTTTCGTGTAAGAAGTCTACCTATGCAGACAACGCTTCAACAATGGAGTTACAGGTGATTGGTCGAACTGGACGCATCATTTTTGTTGACGCCATATTGTGGAAGAACAATCTTCTTCACATTGTTCAGAGTCACAGGCTGGACAAAATCAGACAAAGATTGTATTATATTCTTATAGATTTAGTACAAATTATTCAAGTTTTTTTATTTGACTAGGCAAGTCAGTTAAGAACACATTCTTAATTTCAATGACAGCCTAGGAACAGTGGGTTAACTGCCTTGTTCAGGGGCAGAACAACAGATTTGTACCTTGGGGATTTGAACTTGCAACCTTTACGGTTACTAGTCCAACACTCTAACCACTAGTCTACCCTGCCGCCCTGAGCTTGCATCCCTTATTCTTTATCAGTACAGCTACTGTGGTCAACGTCAAGAGAATCATTTGTGAACTTGTTAGGAGCATGCATGCAATGACACTGTCATCCACTAGGGCTTCTATCACCACACGGTCACTTCACCTCACTAAAGAAAATCTCTAATTCAGGATTTACACTCAATTGGATGGATAGCATCACTTCATATGATTTTGATATTGAGGAAACAGATTCCTCTAGTCCTATAGGTGATGATAATACTTCACTGTTAAAACTGTGTTGTGTTTGACTAAGAACTATAGATCTAGTTGAAATAACCTAATGAATAGCTCAGTGTTTCACAGATTTCAGTCGACTATGTTTAGATGACCTGCCTTATCAAAAGAGTTGGTTTACGGTTGTTAAAATGGTCAACTTGAAGAGCAAGTAGTATAGCCTACAGTATGAGAGAGCTAAGAGTTCTGAGACATCTGGCTGAAAACCACAGAAAGAAAGAAACAAAAAGAGAGAAAGCGAGAGTGAGCGCGAGAGAGGAGAGAGAGAGAAAGAGCAGAGAGAAAGAAAGAGAGCAGAGGGTTATGTGTACAAAGCCAACAAGCCCTAACAAAGTGAAGATACATTCTCATCTTGTGTTCATCACAGACCACAGAGTAACTGTAAATAGGTTGCTGTGTGTTTGAGGGAGCTAGCGGCGTGATAAGAGAAAAAAACGGTTTAGCACTACAAATTAAAGCTGCAATGTGTAACTTTGACAACCTGACCAAATTCACATTGAAATAAATATATAAATAAATCACACACACACCTTTCATTGACATTTTCAACCTGTCCCTGGCCGATTCTAATACCTACATGTTTCAAGCAGAACACCATAGTCCCTGTGCCCAAGAATACCAAGTTAACCTGCCTAAATGACTACCGACCTGTAGCACTCACCAATTCCTTAAATACAACATTTCAGGAATTCTACTTACCCCTGCACCTGTAGAAGAGACTGCTCGACATGTCAGAGAGACTGATCCTGAAAAGAAATACACCAATGATAAAAATATAACTCATTCTTCCACTGCAGATACATCTGTAGATGGTGATATTAAAGAAGAGCAACTTCTAAAAAGGTAGTCACTTACCTCTGCACTGCAGACACTTTCTCTGGTTCATCTTGTACATGATGCAAGCAAGGACAATGACCAGGATTAACAAGAAAGTCAATGCAACACCCAGGCAGTACACCAAGAGAAGAGGGTCTGCCCTATGGCTTGTGGAGATAAACATTGATAGAGGACACTCAGAATATCACGTAAGTGTTCTACACAATAGATTAGTAAAATATTTAAAAAGATGCAAGCCATATCACCTACCTTGAATGTCTAGCTTGGTCCCGTTCCCATACAGTATCTCCCCACATGAGGCCACAGCACAGTAGTAAGTCCCAGCATCAAAGAGGCTGAGGTTCCTCTTGGGGAGGCTGTAGACACAGCTCTGTGTAGGAGACCCAGCCTCAGAGCTCTTCTCACACTGATCACTCCTGTTTCCATGGGTGTAAATGATTCCTGGATGGTACTCTCCTGAGCCATGTCTGAACCAGTAGACACTGTTCTCCTACACTGGTCTCAGTGTGTGTTTTACAGTTCAGTCAGTCTCCTGGCTGGACTGACTCAGACAGAGGCTGCTGGAGCACAGTCATGTTTCTGGACCCTTATCCTGACAAGAAAGTGTGAAAGGCCGTACCTATTCACTGACGAAATCCTAGGCGGGACAGCACAAAATGAGACGCAGACAAGTGACAAAAAAATAAAAAATAAATAAAATAGGCAACTGTATTGGGAGTTCTTTCAACTCTCCCCAGGACTGAACAAATAAAGGCCACTGTCAAATAACAGTTGGCAACAAACGCCACTCCAACAGCTTGAGCCGACCCTATAACCGGGAATCCTACTGTCCTGGAATTCGCCATAGTCTCCGGCTCACAATCACTCTGTCTATGCCCCTTCAGTCAGTCTCGGCGAGAAAGAGCATCCGCGTAGTTTTCTGGGTTTGGGAACCACCTCAAATTTAAACAGCTGCAGTGCTAGGAACCACCTCATTTTCCGGCTATTGTTGTTCCTCTGTCCCGCCATCCACTTGAGGGGGTGTGATCTGTGACCAGACGGAAACTTCTCCCCAGGAGGTAGTACATCAGATACCCTAGCGCCCATTTAATCTCCAGCACCTCTCTCTACAGTAGCATAGTATTTGGCTACCTCTCTGGTCACCCCCGGCCAGTAGAACCGGGTGAGTAACATCAGCTTTTTTCTCCAGTCCTAAATGTCTACCCAAGACATGGGAGTGGGCCAAGTGCAGCGCAGTGTCTTGATATGACCTCAGTACTACAAATAGTTCGATCTCCCCCTCCCTTCTCCTACATATCCAATATAATAGGATGTGACGTATGTCAAAATATGGGAAACGTAACTCACCCTCATCCTGTAGCCTCTTCCCATCAATAATTGCCACTTCGGCCATAAGCCTTAGCACCTCCGGATCTCGCTGTTGGGCCGTGCCAAACTGACCCATAAGGTCTTCGGAAAGGGAAACGGCTGGACGGGGTTCAATCTATGTTGTCGTCGTTGGTCTCCGTGCCAAACAACGGCCAGGACTCCTCTGGTGTGGACTCTGCGAAGATCTGTCGAAGCCGTTCTCTTTCCTCCTGCCTCCTATCCTTGCCTGATCCCTCTTCACCTTAGCTCGATTCCAGGGCACGTCTAATCACTGGACGTCTCTTCGAAGAGACGCAGCCGTGCTTCTCCTGTTACCCTAGTAGACCGTCTAGTCGCCCCGCGTGGTTTACTTTCTTTCCCCGGAGTTTATGGAAGGCAACCGGGTTATCGGGTTATGTGCCAGGCCTATGCTGTGAGCTCCTCTTCTCGCCGGCCCCTCTCATGCTTCTCCACATTGGGCCACAACTGGTGGAAGAGTGGTAAGTCACGACCGAGAACGGGAACTGACATGTTTGGTGACAGGCCCCCCACCATAGTGACCTTTCCCACATGTGTGGTCATCTTTACTCGGGCCCAGGGGTACCCCTGGACATTGCTGTGTATGCATGATACCTTCACTTCGCTTTCGAGCACTGTCCAGTCGTCCTGTATATCCCTTTGGCTTAGGGAGACCATGCTGCCAGAGTCCAGGAACGCAAATGTTTCAGTTCCACCTATTCTCACCAGAACACGCCGGGCGGGGGCCGTCTTTGCCTGGCAGCAGGGCGCTTGATTAGGAACATGCCTTGCCTGGGAGGGGCCAGGGCTCAGGTTAGGGGACTCGGTGGGCATGGGCTCATTTGTTTTCCGGGCAGTGTCGTACAATGTGTCTCATTCTCTCCCTCTCTGGTGGCAGCTTTTCTCTCCACTCGTAGTAGGGCTTCTCGTGCCGGCTTCCCACGCCTACAAGACTCTACAAGGGACTCTGTAGCCCTAGAGTTCTCAATAGCCCTGACTAGGGCATCCAGTGTCTGGGGGTTGCTCTGGCTTATTGTTCTTAGTAGGGTAGACGGCAGCTCTCTCAAGCACTTGTCAACCGTGATTGTCTTCAGTAGTTCCGCTACGGACCGGGCGGACCCTAGCCAGCCATTCACTAGGCGGACTAACTAGAACGCTTGTACTCTGGGTGATTCATCATCCCTGTAGGTCCATCCGTGAAACCTCTGGGCTCTCTCGCAAGGGTTCAGGTTTTACTGAGCCAACACCTCTGCCGTCAACTTGTCGTAGTCCAGCTTAGCTTCTTCACCAAGGTCGTAATACGCCACCTGTACTGGCCCTGATAGCAGGGGCCTGATCAGCCTGGCCCACTCTCCTTCAGGCCACCCGTCTCACCTGGCCTTCCTTTCGAAGGCCAGAAAGTAGGCCTCAATGTCATCCTCCTTGCTCATCCGTGGGATCAGGCTGTTCACGCTCGGCATGGCTCTCCTGTCGGCCAGCCTCTCCCGTGCCAGGTCCTGTTGGATTGCGGCCAGTGTTTGCCCCTGTTGGACAGGGCATGCCGCCAGCTGGGTCAAAATGGCCTTGCTCATCTTCTGCCCTTCGCCTTTGCTATGGGGGGGGGGATTCGATCAGTCTCTGCTTCTTTTGCCCGCATTCTCCACCAATGTAAAAGGCCATACCTATTCACTGACAAAATCCTAAGCGCGACAGCACGAAATGAGACGCAGATACGTGACTTAAAAAAAAGGAGGAAACTGTATTGGGTGTTCTTCTTTTAACTCTCCACAGGACCATACAAACAAAGGCCAGGGTAATGGCCTCCACTCCAACAGCTTCAGCCGACCCTATAACCAGGAAACCTACTGTCCAGGAATTCACCATAGTCTCCAACTCATAATCACTCTTTCTCTCTGCCCCTTCAGTCAGGTCCTTAAAAGGGGTTTGGGATAGGGGTTCCGCTAGCGGAATGTTTCGACAACATCCAGTGAAACTGCAGAGCACGAAATTCAAAGAAAATTCTTACAAATATTTAACTTTCATACATTCACAAGTGCAATACACAAAAACGCTTTTCTGGCGAAAGCAAACCATGTGATTATCTGAGGACAGCACTCCATCAACAAACACATGACAATCACATTTCAACCTGCCAGGCGCGTCACAAAACTCAGAAATAATGATATAATTCATGCCTTACCATTGAAGAACTTCTTCTGTTGGCACTCCAATATGTCCTATAAACATCACAAATGGTCCTTTTGTTCGATTAATTCCGTCATTATATCTCCAAAATGTCCATTTATTTGGCGTGTTTGATTGAGAAAAACACCGGTTCCAAGTCACCCAGCATGACTACAAAATATCTAATAAGTTACCTGTAAACGCTGTCCAAACATTTCAAACAACTTTCCTAATCCAACTTTAGGTATTTTAAAACGTAAATAATCGATAAAATTTAAGACGGGATAAACTGTGTTCAATACAGGATAAAAAAAATGTGAAGCACGTGGCCTGGAGCGTGCATCAAAGCAGTATAGTCCACTCGGCTAGACCCTCTTTCTGAAAAGCCGTACTTCTTCATTTCTCTAAAGAAAAACATCAACCAATTTCTAAAGACTGTTGACATCTCGTGGAAGCAATAGGAACTGCAACCAAGTGCCACAGAAATCTAGGTTCCCATAGAAACCAAATGGAAAACAGAGTCCCTTCAACAACAAAAAATCCTGGATGGTTTGTCCTCGGATTTTCGCCTGCCAAATAAGTTCTGTTATACTCACAGACATTATTTTAACAGTTTTAGACACTTTAGAGTGTTTTCTATCCAAGTCCACCAATTATATGCCTATCCTAGCTTCTAGGCCTGAGTAGCAGGCAGTTTACTTTGGGCACGCTTTTCATCCGGACGAGAAAATACTGCCCCCTATCCCAAACAAATTTTAAGAGAGCACAAACAATAATCAGTCATTTGATCTCAGGTGAGCTGATCAGTAGTGGCTGTACTGTGGCCCACCTCCAGGAGAGGGCGCAGTCGGACCACTTGATCCGGCTGATCCCTCACAAAGGTTTATAAGTCAGTAAATCTGTTCCCATCGTATCCAAAACGTAATGTGGAAAATCCCTCAAGATTATAGTTGCAGAATATTAGTTACTATTTCCTTTCTCTCTAAATTCAGATGTTGAATGGCTCCTTCTTCAAACCACCTGGTTGGCATAAGAGTTCCCACTGTAATATGTGGCTGAATCAGAGAGCTGCATGTCTGAGATCTTTAGGTGATTCATTCCTTTACCGCTTTGCACTGAGAAGCGAGTGTTACCCTTAAATTCATGGTAAAATGTTGCGTTCTTGTTATACTTGTAAAAGACTGATAAGATTTGAAGATTGTCACCCAATATTTCCTTGTACCACATAAAGTACAGTGCCAGATTGCCTTTATAGAAGCAGTGTAAAGTCACTGTTTCTCCAACATTGGCTGTAACAAGATGAATTTCCGAGGATTGTGTAGCAGCTAGAATACACACAGAGACATGATCCGTTACTTACACAAGTCCTTTATATACCCCAAAAATAAATCTATGAATTGCATCAATAAAGAACCCGAGTGTATATCCCTTAAGCAGAGAAATATCAAAGTATGTCCTCTTCACAACCTATGTCTTGAGTGGAAAAAGTCCACCAATGCAGACAACACTTCAACTATGGGGTTATTGGTGATTGGTCAAACTGGATGTGTCATTTTTGTTAACAACTTATTCAGCCAACCATGGTGGAAATCACTCATATAATCCATGCAAAGTGAACCAATGCTTACTGTATAGGATATTTTGGAGAGGGTGGGTGAAGCATACACACTTATGGTGTCTAGATGATAATTATATATTTTTTAGGAACATTGTATAGTTTGCTATGTGGGCACCAACTGAATCAAATATGTCTGAGGCAGTGTGAAAATACAATATTTGAATGTCCCTTATTAAAGTGGGTTAAAATTATGTTATCTGGTAAGTATGCAGTACATTTTCAAGCATACATTACACATACATATACATGTATCCTCTTGTTATTAAACTCAGTTGTGTGCCAAAGATAGATTTAGCCCCACCCCATGTAACAGTTACAGGCAGTACTCCTGATGACCTATAGGAGGACTGTTTTACATAGAACATATCCTGATTTTTAGGGTGAACAGGGGTGGAGCATTACTGCGAGGGTATATGGGGGAAACACCTACAGAATGAAAGTCAGTCTCATCCCTGTCATTCATGTACTAACTCAAGTGTAGTCTTCTAGTTGAGCATTTAGTAGGGGTGTACCTCGTGGGTAGGCCTCTTCACTGTACATTGATACAATTTCAACTTTAAACTCTGTAAACAAATGATTGTAGTTTGAATGAATTAAACCTATGATCTTGTAAGCAACAAGATACAGGCTACATGGCATACAGTATATAAGTGGACTGTGTTGCAAATTGTCATGGTTGTGAACAACAATGAAAGAAAGAGAGAAAACAGAGTGACACCACATAGACATCCTGCTGAAAACCACATAGAGACACAGGGTGTGTAAAAGGCCAGCAGGCCTGTCCAAAGCGTAGAGACGGCCTTGTTTTGTGCTCACAACAGACCACAGTGTGCAGGTACCTGTGAACATCTCGCTGTGTCGGTGCATGCATGGGTGGGTTTAGCATTTATCAGTAGGTTGGGTCTGCAGAAGCCCTCTGCACACATTCATACAGACATACATTATGTACAGAACTCAAGAGAAGGAACAAGTCTATTTTATTCAGTATGTTGTTTAAATTTATATTTCTTAATGCTAAAAGAAGCAACATATACAGGGATTTTGAAAGTACAATTTAATTAAATGAAATATAACTTCTTAATAAACAGCTTGGAAAATTCCAGAAAATGATGTCATGGCCTGAGAAGCTTCTGATAGGCTAATTGACATCATTTGAGTCAATTGGAGGTGTACCAAGGGATGGATTTCGAGGCCTACCTTCAAACTCAGTGCTTCTTTGCTTGACATCATGGGAAAATCAAAAGATATCAGCCAAGACCTCAGAGAAAAAATTGTAGACCTCCACAAGTCTGATTCATCCTTGGGAGCAATTTCCAAACGCCTGAAGGTACCACGTTCATCTGTACAAACAATAGTACGCAAGTATAAACACCATGGGACCACACAGCCGTCGTACCCCTCAGGAGGGAGATGCATTCTGTCTCCTAGAGATGAACGTACTTTGGTGCGAAATATGCAAATCAATCCCAGGTCAGCAGGAAAGGACCTTGTGTAGATGCTGGAGGAAACAGGTACAAAAGTATCTATATCCACTGTAAAAACGAGTCCTATATCGACATAACCTGAAAGGCCGCTCAGCAAGGAAGAAGCCACTGCTCAAAAACCATAAAAAAGCCAGACTTTTTTGCAACTGTACACGAGGACAGAGATCGTACTTTTTGAGAAATGTCCTCTGGTCTGATGAAACAAAAATATAACTTTATGGCCATAATGACCATTGTTATGTTTGCAGGAAAAAGGGGGAGGCTTGCAAGCTGAGGAACACCATCCCAACCGTGAAGCATGGGGGTGGCAGCACCATTTGTAGAGGTACTTTGCTGCAAGAGGGACTGGTGCACTTCACAAAATAGATGGTATCATGAGGATGGAAATTATGTGGATATATTAAAGCAACATCTCAAGACATCAGTCAGGAAGTTAAAGCTTGGTCGCAAATGGGTCTTCCAAATGGACAACGCCCCAAGCATACTTCCAAAGTTGTGGCAAAATGGCTTAAGGACAACAAAGTCAAGGTATTGGAGTGGCCATCACAAAGCCCTGACCTCAAGCCTATAGAAAATTTGTGGGCAGAACTGAAAAAGCGTGAGCAAGCAAGGAGGCCTACAAACCTGACTCACCCAATTTTATTGTGGGAAGCTTGTGGAAGGCTACCTGAAACGTTTGACCCAAGTTAAACAATTTAAAGGCAACGCTACCAAATACTAATTGAGTGTATGTAAACTTCTGACCCACTGGGAATGTGATGAAAGACATAAAAGCTGAAATAATTCATTCTCTACTATTATTATGTGAAATGTCACATTCTTAAAAGAAAGTGGTGATCCTAACTGACCTAAGACAGGGAATCTTTACTAGGATTAAATGTCAGGAATTGTGAAAACTGAGTTTAAATGTATTTGGCTAAGGTGTATGTAAACTTCCGACTTCAACTGCGTGTTTACCAGAGACAGCAATGTGAAGAACAACATGACCTGCACCGAAATCAGATTAGGATATAGGCCAGGGACTAGATGAAGTGTATTTTTCCTTATTGGGGGCTACTACTTTCACCCCTTGTAGTCTTGATATATTAAATATGTGACCCGTTTCAGGAAACTAGGCGTATGTCGCGGTCACTACTTCACAGGACAGCTGTTTGAATGTAAACTTTTTTGTGGGGCAGAAACGCCTTCGCCAACATGTGAACTTTCATGTGCCTTAATAACAAACTTGTATGCCATCTGTAAATACAAATAAAATTGTTAAATTACGAGCCTAGTTGGTTTAGTCAAAGTTAAAGAGAGCAACCTTCCCGCTAGCCATGATTGGCTGAGATAATGAGTGGGTTCGACATGCCGAGAGATGAGTTTGGATTGGTCTGCCATATAGCACACTTCTGTCTATTTGAGCTGGTCAGTATGTCTAGGTAATCCTCTCTAATGCTGCTTTTGTTTTTTTATCCTGCATAAGTGTTGCTTTCCACTTTCTGGAGGACAGAGTTTTGAAATCAGTGGAATGTGAGTATGATAGCTAAGGAGATGGAGAAAACACCTGTCTCTGGATTACATCTTCAAACTAAGGGCAACCATGGCATCCAACGGGAGACGTGTTCAACTATGAATGATGTATACAGGTAAGATAGTCTAGCTTGCTACATTTTCAGATATTACACATTTCTAATTTTGACAGAAAGAGCCATTTGCTTGGCTAGCTTTAGCCTGATGTTAGCTAGCTAGCTAACATTATCTGGATGGCTTGCTAGCTAACGTTATGTGTATGACCTTATTATTCGTAGCTCTGAGTTTTTTGCTTGGCTAGCTATAGCCTAATGTTAGCTAGCTAAAATTGAACCTGGTTGGTTAGCTACCTGCAGATTCGTACAGGGTAGTAACGTCATGAGTTGTGATTATGGTTCATTGTTTATCTAGCTAGCTAGCTACATGTCTTAACAAAAGACTCCACTATACAAGTAACCATTTTTGGGTGCCTTCGTAAATTCAGTCTGGCCATCTACTCCGATTTCAGAGCACTCTCGTCTGAGTATGCCAGAGAGCGCAGAATAACTGATGAATTTACGAACGCTCAACACTTGTTGAATATGGCCGGTGTCAGTAAACGTCAGCAAAAAAAGTGTAATTAAATTGTTGCTAGCACCACAGTTACAGTCACCAATGCTCTGGATAACATGAAAACAGCCTAACCAGCTCTGCTAGGGCGAGAAAAATTGTCAGAGTGGGGTGTTCTCCCATTATGTGGAAGTAGCTAGCTAGCTAGCCAATGTTAGCCAGTTAGCGAGTTAAGGTTCCTCACATGCCTTTGTGAGGATTTATCACTTTTGATGTAACTGCTCCCAGTCTGGCTCATTGTGTTCTTATGGCTGAGTCCGGGAGCGGGTGTTAGGCAGCGCACCGGTTGCACATTTCTTCGGGTTACCACAGTTCCCCTGTGGGATTGAACCTTGGGCTGCCTTGATGCCCGGCAGTGCACAGATTGCCCATTTATTCGGGTTACCACAGTTTCCCTGTGGATTTGAGATTTGGGCTGCCATGGTTCGTCAATGAGGCGATGTGTGAATATGCATTATCAAGTCACAGCAAGTGTCCTGTTTTTTTGGACTTGCGTGAGTTCCTTGTGTGAGTTCAGGCATTCCAAACTCATGTGAGACTTTTTGAAACCAGTAGGGTACTGCAGGTTTTCCTGTGGGTTTGAGCCGCAGGGTGCCGTGGTTCGTTGACTCTGTTCGAGGCTATGCAGCGCGAGTGTGCACTTTACCAAGTTAAAGAAGCTGTTCGGTTTTTGTCGACTTGCGGTTCCTTGTACAAATTCAAACATTTCAGGCTCGTAAGGTAACTATTGTGCTCTGTGTGGCCAGTTTCTTGTAACTGTGGTGTCTATGGACTTGGGCTGCAGCGTTTCAGTGCCCATATCCAGGTTCCAGCAGGTTCTGGTTCCTTGTATGGGGTTCTGACAGTTCAGGCTTCTTTGGTAATTATTAAGCCCACTTTTGGAGCCGATGGAACCTCTGTGTGCTTGGACTGCCTTGTGCCTCCTAGTTTGGTACTGTCTGAGCCGGCTTTGGGTGGGATTGTGTGTCACCATAGCATGTTATACCGAGTGACCGACTGAAAAGGAACGTACTGTTATGAATATAATAGCTGTTCCTTAAAGGACAGTATGAGGTATAACATATTTTGGGCCCGCACCATCAGGGTGTTTGAGCTTGCTCAAGAGCAGTACTGAATTGAGGAAATTAATGCGAGCTCTGGTGTTATAGCCAGGACGGCGGGGCTTCTGAGGGCGGGCTTTGCATTGATAGTCCCGTTGGGTGTGTTTTTTTGCTTTCTTCAGGTGAAAAGAGTGCATTCGGAAAGTATTCAGACTCCTTGACCTTTTCCACATTTTGGTACATTACAGCCTTATTCTAAAATGGATTAAATCGTTTTTTCTCTCTCTCATCAATCTACACACAATACCCCATATTGACAAAACACATTTTTAGAAATTGTTGCAATTTAAATTTTTTATTACTGAAATATCACATTTTCATAAGTATTCAGACCTTTTACTCAGTACTTTGTTGAGGCACCTTTGGCAGGGATTACAGACTCAAGTCTTCTTGGGTATGATGGTACAAGGTTGGCACACTAGTATTTTGGATAGGGAGTGTCGCTGCACATCTATTTTCAGGTATCTCCAGAGATGTTTGATCAGGTTCAAGCCACTCCTGCAATGTCTTGTCTGTGTGCTTAGTCTGACGTCCTGAGCTCTCTGGAGCAGGTTTTCATCAAGGAACTATCTGTCCTTTGCTCTGTTCATCTTTCCCTCGATCCTGACTAGTTTCCTAGTCCCTGCCGCTGAAAAACATCCCCACAGCACAATGCTTCACCGTAGGGATGTTGCCACGTTTCCTCCAAATGTGAAGCTTGGCATTCAAGCCAAAGAGTTTGAGCTTTGTTTCTTGTTTCTCAGGGTCTGAGAGTCCTTTAGGTGCCATTTGGCAAACTCCAAGTGGGCTGTCATGTGCCTTTAACTGAGGAGTGGCTTCCTTCTGGCCACTCTACCATAAAGGCCTGATTGGTGGAGTTCAGCAGAGATGGTTGTCCTTCTGGAAAGTTCTCCCATCTCCACAGAGGAACTCAGGAGCTCTGTCAGTGACCATCGGGTTCTTGGTCACCTCCCTGACCAAGGCCCTTCTCCCCCGATTGCTCAGTTTGGCCCGGTCGGCCAGCTCCAGGAAGAGTCTTGGCGATTCCAGACTTCTTCCATTCAAGAATGATGGAGGCCACTGTGTTCTTGGGGACCGTCAATGCTGCAGAAATGTTTTTGTACCCTTCCCCAGATCTGTGCCTCGACACAATCCTGTCTTGGAGCTCTACGGACAATTCCTTCGACCTCATTGCTTTGTTTTTGCTCTGACATGCACTGTCAATTTAGGGAACTTATATATATATATATATACTTTCCAAATGCACTGTATAATTGGTCCTTGACTCCACATAGTATGATATACATCATTCCCTCCTTCAGGGAACAGTAGATATAGTCATAACTGTACGTTTTGTGCTGACCATTTCAGATGCAAGGCAGACAGATATTGGGATGTGTAACTTTGCTGCAAAGGACTATGAAACTGTGACCTTTGGGAAAGTTGTTTTTGAAGTATGATAGTAAGTAACACAGAAGTTCTATAATATGTAACTGTCTGTCTTTTTGTATGTGGAAATTATGAAATTCATGTGGAAACATATGGAGCCTTGGTTTTCCTTGGTTTTCTTTCAAAAGGTGCAAATTCAGCATCTCATTCGGGAGCTTGTGTCTAAGTCAGTCCAGCCAAGAGACTCTGTGACTCTGAACTGTAGAATACACATTAAGACCTGTGCAGGACAACAGTCTCTGTTGGTTCAGACATGGCTCAGAAGAATCCCGTCCAGGAATCATTTAAACCCATGGATACAGGAGTGATCAGTGTGAGAAGATGCCTGATGCTGGGTCTCCTACACAGAGCTGTGCCTACAACCTCCCAAAGAAGAACCTTACTACTGTGCTGTATTTGTATTTATTATGGATCCCCATTAGCTGCTGCCAAAGCAGCAGCTACACTTCCTGGGGGTTTATACAATTTTAAAAACATTACAATACAGTCACAGATTTCACAACACACTGTGTGATGTGGGGATGCCACAAGCTGGACATTCAAGGTAATTTCTTTCACTTATTTCACCAATTTACCATTTATAGAGTTTTACAGCATGCACATGTGTAACCGGTATTGTAAGATAACATGTACTATTACCTGATATTCTACCAATAAAACATTGAAAATTAGCAGATTGAAATCATCAAATCCTTTGGTTTCAGATTATGATTTTCCGCTGACTCTTACCGCTCTTGCACTGGTTGTGATTGTGATCATTCTACTGTCATGTGGAATATGCAAGGAAAGTAACAGAGGACCTAGAGGTATAGAAAGACTTGTCATTTGCATCTGACATGCATATTAATAACTACTAATTAATTTACAGTTATTTATTTTTCACAGTAATGTTCAACGATGTGTCTATGCAAGAGGAAAATATACTGCATTAATAAGATGGCTTCTATACTGTACTTGATGTAATTTTTCCCCCTTCCTTTTTTTAAATCTGAATTGATAGATTACCAACCGCACCTGTCAATCAGGTAAACTTGGGAACATAATCTCCCCCCATAAAAATTAGATTATAATTTTTTTTATTATTAGATACATTATTATATTTTAGCGAGCAGAGACCTGATCTGTAAATAAAAGGCTTCATAAAATGCAAAAAACCCCCGGTTAATATCATGTTCTCCTCACGCGGGGCACCAAATATAGGTAAAGGTATTATTAACTACACCATTTGTTTTGGTCAGCAACCTTACCAATTCCTTAATTGGAAATGTATATATTTCTCCTTCTCATGAGAATCAAACCCGATTGCTGAACTACATAACGTTTGTTTTGCTCGATATCATCATCATAACAAGCATTCTCTGTGTTACATTCTCAACTAGAATTACAACCCAGATTACAAGAGGCCAGACCGACAGACCTGAGCGTCCTGTTGGGCTGACACTACTGTGTGTGTCTTCTATGATCAAATGTAACGCAGCCAAGCTTAGAATACCTTAAAGGTATCCTATAGTGTGACTAAAATCCAATGCTCCTGCCAACCGCATGACTTCTTCAGTTCAGTGATCTACTTGGTGCAGTCAGAGGAGCACCCCCTATTGGTTAACAACTGTTACGAACCCCTTTTGCCCTGCAGTCTAGGGGGGATGGCAACGAGACCGTAACATAAATCATGCAAATATTAATAGTGATAAGAAACAGTGAGAACCAATAACCACAGACAACTGAAATCTACCGTCAAACACTAAAGGTTTATTTGTAAACACACGGTAATGGGGTGTGAGAAAAGGGGCTGAGCTGGACCCAAGCAAAGAAACAATAATCCAAAAACACCCCTAAACTAGACTAGCCTATTTCCACAACAGCTAGCTAACTAACCAAAAATACAGTGGGTGGTCCGCCCAGTTCTAACTAGGGTACTTAGACAAAGTATTCCTACGGGTAATGTAGGCCCATGGGCGACTTGTCCTGGTACCCCCTTTTCTCACCAACAAACAAACAGTCAACACTTTAACAAAAACAATACTCACAGGTGGGATGGACAAAGTGACATGTGGTTGCAAACCAAAAGAGAGATCAATACAGAAATAGAGAGAGGGACACACAGAGCGAGATTGAGAGAATGAACACAAAGATTGATCTCAGATTGAGAATGAGCTTGCGAGATAATGAGCTGGGGAGAAAACAACTCACTGGGTTTTTAAACCAAGGGAAAGGGGCTGTGATTGGGTGAGGAAAGGGGAGTAGGTGTCTTCTGATTGGGGACTGGTTGATGACTGATTGGGGAGTGATGATTGTCACCTGTGAGGAGGAGAAGGAGAGAAAAGAAACACAGGATACACACTTGTATCCGTAACAACAACCACCAACTCCAGCCAATTGTTATCCACCCCAGGGGGTGTAATCCAGACCCTTTGTTTAAATGTTATTACTTTAAAATGGACAACATACAGTATGTTTAACCTACTTACAATGTTCAATTCTGGGAACCTCTATGATGATAAACCAAAGTCTATAACTAATATCTTATCATTCTCCCTCTCAAACAAAATGTAAGAGTGGAAAATCAGTGGTTGGTGGGAAGAAAAAAAATGGTCTCTGGTCATTGTATGCAGCTATGGCTCTCACACCATGTCCCGCCCCTAATTACAAATGTTTTTTCTCTCAAGATGTAATCCTTCCTTCATGGTCTGGCAGTGTAGATCTAAACACAGAATGGCAAGCAGATATTTATCAGCTCTTGTCATCTATGGCTTGTGTAAGTTATCTAAGTCATTACAAGTTTATGATTCATAGTTAAGACTAGGTTAATGTGTAGTAGTGCATGAGGGAACAGGAAGTTATATGTTTGTCATTGTTTCTTAACCTTTGTCTTCTCTCTTTCAGGTCTGACCCCTGTTGTGTCTGTCTCTCCTCCTCCCTCAGTAGTAGCCCATCCTGGAGATAATGTAAATTTGCAGTGCACTAATGTCACTGGTGCTCCAGGACACGTTGGCTGGTTCAAGCAAGTCAACGGCTCAGAGCCCCTATGCATCGCGTCTATGTACAGCTCTGATTCAACTGTCCACCATCACAATGGTTTTCAGCCCAGCCGTATGGAAATGTTAATCAACCATAGAATAATCTTCCTCAAAATCACAGAGGTGGATGTAGCTGATTCTGGTCTGTACTGCTGTGGAATGTTTGATAAATTCATCATCTTCACCAATGCGACTGTCCTGAAGGTCCAAGGTAATCTTTTCAACCTTGTCTGCTATGATTCCAAATGCACTAACATGTATCTGATGTATCAGAGATATTATTGAGAAAATGTTGGAGATGTAATACTATCATACTACAGTGTGAAGAACAGCAGGATTTTTTTATCTCTACTAATCCTCCAAAAGGTCACAAAGATTCTGAAAAGGACCAAACAGAGCACTGTGAAGAAGGTATGTTTATTCTGGTATTTTAAGTGAGAATCTTTCCTAAATTAATTAATATGCTATACCATGAAAGCAGCACAAAATATAAATAAAGTACAACAGCATCTTAAAGCATCTTAAAGCAACCTAGACAGAGAATGATTGTTATTTCAGTTGCTGATCCACAGATGAGAATCATGTTCCTTCTCTCCGTCATAAGAACAGGAGTTCTCCTCTGCTGTCTGACCATCTTCATCATCCTCTACACCACCAGGAAATAAATAAAGTCAGTAGAGTATATGTAGTTACTTTTCCAAATCCTTATGTACAAGGGCGTCAGTTGGGTATGGCAGGGTATCGCAGTTAAACATGTAAAAGTAGGCTACAAAAAAGTAGCCTAAAATCATTCTAATCCCGATTTTACAACGGATGTTTAGCATATTGCCTGGCTGGCTTTAAGGACGATGCGGAGCATCGCTAGGGGAGAAGCGGCCAGCCTGTGTGCCTTTCTCTCACTTTAAGAAAGCAGAGACAGTGCCAGACAGTTTGCTTTGCTGGTCAGCCATTTCATTGAATTTGATGTCGTATTTGAACTCGGCCATTTAAGCCTTGCCGCCATCTGTTTTATGCACCGGTTGCTTCCAAATTGATGTTGGCATAATTATCTATATAATTACTCGTGTCTACACAGAAATAAATAAAATAATTCAAAATACAACACCAGAGAGCATGATTTGGCCACAGAGTATCATCTTATTATAAACATGGGCTGTGGATTGTTTTAAGCGTGTCATTTGAGCAGTGCACGTGGCAAGACAAACAGCCTACCAAATTGCTTATTACTGAGTTGTGGCACTCAGTGAAAAGCAGTTATATAGGCCTAGGCCTATCGCATTATTTTTTAAATACAATCAATAGAAATACATATTTCAGAAAGAGAATGGCTATTGCTGAAAAGAGAACACATTAAAAGACTAATCTGTCTCTACCAATTGAGCGAACAGTAGTTTATCTTATTGTCAATAGTGGAGGCCATATCCTCGGTGAGCACGAGCATATTCACTGTCTTTATCATTGGATCAGTACCACTGGAAAGTTGTTTGGGGACAACAATTTCCTCCTTCAGGCTAGATGGACATCATATTGTACAATCTGTGTCTCCCTTTTCTTGCAGGCCGGATTAGATGGTTGCATTCAAGGCAAGGTCATTTTTAATGATCTGTTGTCAGTGTCAGCAGAGTGGGCTACTAATTTGTTTGGTATTAAAAAAGATGTTGCTTATGTCTTCAGTCGTATAAAATGTAGTAGAAATGTATGAAATTTGTTTATAAAAGGCCACATTTTTCCTGTGCAAAGAATGGAGAAGAAACGTCTCTGATTAGGCCTTCACGCTCAGGCTCGCATTGTTCAGAACTGTGTGTTTTGCTAAGAGTGATTGTGAAATGCGATTCTAGACGCATGAAATTCTTTAAATACAAAGGTGCAATTTTATGGTGAACAAAATATCTTCACCAAACTATGGATGTCGGCATTTAAAGTCATCCTTGTTGTGGCTTGATAGCGTGTATTATGCATAAATTTCACATTGCACTGTATGTGCTTTTCCACAAGGTTTAAGTCAATTTATGATAAGATTGAGTATATAATACAGTGTATGACATTGTATAGGTTGCTTTCAATAAAACATCATAATAAGGTGTACAGTGTTCGATTTACCTGCTGGGGGGCAAGGAGGCCCACAGCTCCACTAAAACCTATGACAACTGCATGCTGTCTTCAAGGGAATGTTATATAAACGCAAATTATTTCTTTGTAATATCATCACCTCTTGAAGAGCATAGTCAGACCTACAAGTGTTTGATTATTCCATGAAAAACAATTATGCACATTTAGTTCTATCATCAGAGTTATACCGCAAGTAACTGCATGCTTTTCATGATCAGTAAACATCAATTTATCATTGATCATTTGCAGTGATAATTAATGCCTTGGGTCATTTGTTTTTGTTTTTGCTGTTCTCCAAATAACATTTTAGAGTTTATAAATTGTGTAGAAATGCAGTAAATGAACGTCAACTTCCTACCCCCCCCCCCTAAAAAAATACCCCCACCCCACTTTGCCATACCTCAGGTTTAGCTGAACTGACACCACTGCATGTGTATGCACCTATTGAATAAGCAGTGTTCATAAGCAGCAGGATCCGGCTCAAATGAAACACCTCTCAGTTGTGGACTGTTTCGCTCAGAACCTATTTGGCTGCATCTGGTACCTCTACATGAGAAAACATTTTTTTTTAAATAAAAGCGATCAAAGTTTGTTTGAGTTGCCACCTCATAAATTCTCATGCCCTCTAAAAAAAACGTCATGTGAAACGTAGATTTTCAGCTCGCGCCTATTATTCTAAGAATTTATTCATGAATGAATTAGTGTTAGGTGGGCCCGAGTTTATGGTTAGCGCATTATAGCTTATGTTTGAGACCAACACGTGACCGTTGTGGTGAGAGAGAGAAGCACGCCTGTATCTCTCTCAGAACTAGAATGAGATTCACTTTCTATGGTCTCTCCCTCTCTTTGCTCTGATAGACATGAGCCTGCAACTCTCATCTCTCCCACATTGCTCTTCATTATTTATTTCCTTATAGAATCCTTATAGAACCCTCGGTAAGGGTGTTGCAGGAGATGCAACTCTGATTCACAGATTCTTTTTTGGCCAATGTTATATAATTACTGCTGGCTGTTCAGAAAGAAATCAAATAATTCCGAATAATACTCCAGGGGTAAGCCTATAATTCAGCCACAGAGGACTTCTTTAAAAAAATGGCCTAGCTGTGGATTGTGTTTATGTAACCCAATCACACGGCATGTAGCCCGGGATCGCGCTGCAAATCCGTCAGTTAACAGCATGCAGCCAGAACAAGCCTTTTGCAATATTTTTAACACAATCACCGGAAAACACAGGTTGGAAAGCAAATGGCTCCTGCTTAAAAGAGCAGACTCTAATCTGACTATAGGCTACCAAAATATTTGATCAACTTCCAAATTGGCCTATTGAGCGAACAAGAGAGATAGGCTTTTGGCACAAGAGTATTGGCTATCGCCAGCAGTGAGCTGTGCATCATTGGGTGAGTCAGTGAAAGTGGAAAGCTTTTCTAAGACTATAATTTCCTCCTCATATTGTACAATACGTGTCTCCACACACCTAGGTCTAAGCTATTGATGGATTCAAGACGAGGTCATTTTTATTGATCTAAGTTTCTCAGTGTCAAAGTAGCCTGTCATTTCAATCATTTGTGCGGTATTAAAAAAGATTCTGCTAAAGTCTCCAGTCATATAAAATGACATAGAATTGCATGAAATGTGTTAATAAAAGGCAAAATTCTTCCCATGTTTGCAACTTCTGTAAGCACCTCTACTTGCTCTATGCCACGGCGCAAATTTGATGATATGCATGCACTGCTTTATTACAAAGGTACTTTTCTTTTATCCGTTCCAGTACTTCAGAGCCCCGGAACATCCCGATTTACAACTTAAGCAGTGTGTATAAGCATGAATAAATATCACTGTGAACATTGATACTGACTGAAGTTGTTTTTTCATGAAGGAAAAGTGTTGGCAAATGTATAAATAAATTATACTTTTGTTGTTGTTGTCAAGTTACATGGTATCTGTACTTTGTAGTCTTTTTGAATGCTTTATAGTATGGGAAATACTTTTATCTTGTTGGTATTTATTTAAATATTTTGAACATCTAATTGAGCAGCAGGGGTCTGCTCTAGTGTTTATCATCCAGATGAACAGATGAAGAGAGGTGTGAAAAGAGCGTGTGGTTTTGATGCACTGAGAGGTGTGGTGAGAGCTGAGAACTGAAGGCCAGCCTTCCTGTGGTGCAGGTATTTTTGTCTTTAGCAGAGAGAGAGAGAGAGAGAGAGAGAGAGAGAGAGAGAGTGACGCGTGTTAAGTCTACCGCAATGGAAAATGACATTTGGTCAGTGTCTCTGTCTCACATCCCCAATCCCCATAAAATCACGCACACATTTACACCCAAAAGCTTGACCAACCACACTGATGTGTTGGCAGGTGGACTGGAAATCTGGAGAGAGAGAGAGAGCGATAGGACATAAGGACCATGTCATCCCCCAGTGTTAGTCTATGAGAGGCCCAGTGATGTTCACCTCAGCAGGTCTCACTCATCACTGAGCTGCTCCATCCTGTCACTCATACAAGATTAAGTGATGTGTTGCTCACTGGTCCATCCTCTACCTCAGAGCCCAATCCTATTCTCCCTAACCCTACCCCTAACGTTAACCATAGGCCTAACACTAACCTTAACCATAGCTGTTGCCCTAACCATTTTAGCTCATGATCAAAGCCTGCAGATCTGTCTGGGTGTCAGAGCCAATAACTAATAATATCAGGTCATCACACTCTCACTGTGTTTGACGCATGTATCACCTTCATAATGTCAGTTAGACAATGAAGTACAAACTGAAAAAAAGGGGCGGAAGCTGACACCTACAGAGGACCTTTTCATACATTTGAGTCAAGGTATCCCTGTAGGGATTATTCAGGAATTTCATATAACTGTAACGGTTGTCGTACTGTAGAGAAGACCAAGGTGCAGCAGAGGATGTGTTCATCATTGGAATTTTAATAGAACAACGTGAACACTATACAAAAAAAAGAAAACTGACAGCCAAAACAGTCCTGTCAGGTGCAAACACTAACAGAAACAATTACCCACAAAACCCAAAGGAAAAACATGCTCCTTATGTGTGACTCCCAATCAGCAACAACGAGCTTCAGCTGTGTCTGATTGGGAGCCACACACGGCCCAAAACAAAGAAATACAAAAACATAGAAAAAGGAACATAGAACGCCCATCCAATGTAACACCCTGGCCTAACCAAAATAAAGAACAAAAACCCCTCTCTATGGCCAGGGCGTTACAATAACTTCACAGGTCACTGTTCGAAGCAGGACTGATGATACAGTAGACTCAAATACATTCTCAAAGAGAACCAAACAATTATCCGGCAAATATGTTTTGTTTAAGGACCAGCAGCATACTACCCTGCATTCCACTGCTGGCTTGCCTCTGAAGCTAAGCAGAGTTGGTCCTGTCAGTCTTTGGATGGGAGACCAGATGCAGCCGGAAGTGGTGTTGGAGGGGGCACTCTTTCCTCTGGTCTAAAATAAAATATTCTAATTCCCCAGGGCAGTGATTGGGGACTGATTGGGGACATTTCCCTGTGTAGGGTGAGACGTTAAATGGTTGTCCTGACTCTCTGTGGTCACTGAAGATCTCATGGCACATACTGTAAGAGTAGGGGTGTTAACCCTGGTGTCTTGGCTAAATTCCCAATCTGGCCCCTAATACCATAATGGCCACTGAGTCATTCCCAGCTTCCAATTGGCTCATTCATCTCCTCTCCATATAACTATTCCCCAGTTTGTTGCTGTAAATGAGAACGTGTTCTCAGTCAATTTACAGTGAAGGCTGTTGTATAAAACACCTGTCTCTGGATTACATCTTCAAACTAAGGGCAACCATGGCATCCATGACAGAGAGGGATAAGTGTTCATCCATGTATATGGGTAGTCTAGCTAGCTACATTTTCAGATATTATACATTTCTAATTTTGTCAGAAAGTAGTTTTCATTGCAAGTTAAAGCGTACTGTTAGCTAGCTAGATAACGGTAGCTGGCTGGCTGGCTAACTATTGTTATGTGTATGATCTTTTTAGTAATATTATTCGTATCTCAGACCCATTCGCATTAAACCTAACTAGTTGGTTAGCTTTAGCTACCTGTAGATTCATGCAGGGTGTGGTTAGAATGGAGGAGTTAGAAGTCAAAACACAACTGTTTAATGGCCGCAGAGGAGTAGTTGCCTCTTCTGTCCTCTCTTAACTTTTAACTCTGTTGTGTATATTAGTGATTTGGTAATTTCTAATAAGGTGTCCTTAAAGGGCAAAACACCAGGCAGTTGATGATTGTATTGTATTGTATTGTATTGTATTGTATTGTATTGTATTGTATTGTATTGTATTGTATTGTAGTGGTCACTTATAAAGACAAAGTTACATCAGAATTGGTATTCTCATGATATTATTCGTCCCTTTAGTATTTCGTGTTTTGACTTTGCACTGACCACAGCCCCCTATTCTGAGAAGCAGCTAGTCGCCTTTTAAAGAGAATGTGATATAGGTCAGAGATAGAGGAGGGGCCAGTGTGGAGGAGCAGCTCAGTGTTGCATGAGACCTGCTGAGGTGAACATCCCTGGGCCTCTCACAGACTAACACGGAGAGATGAGCTGGCCTTCATGTCTCGCTCGTGCAGTGTCTCTCTCTCTCTCTCTCTCTCTCTCTCTCTTTCTCTCTCTCTCTTTCTCTCTCTCTCAGTATGTCTTGACAGATTTCCTGTCCACCTGCCAACAGATTGCGTAGTTGGTGAAGCATCTAGCAGTTGAATCTCTTTTTTTTAAATGGGCAAAATATTTAAGTATGTAAGTGTAACTACGTGGGTGATTTGAGGAAGGGGGGTTGACGATAAGGGGCCTAACATGCATCATTCTCTTTCTCTGCTGAAGACGAGCACCCTGCACTACAGGAAGACTGGCATTCTGTCCTCACCACACCTCTCATCTCAGTGCATCAAAACCACAAGCTCTTTTCACACCACTCTTCATCTGTTAATCTGGGCGAAAACACCAGACCCCAGCTGCTCAATTAAGGTGTAGAGTATAGAGTGTTTGAAGAATACAAAAAACAAGCTAATAGCATTTCCCATACCATAAATCATTCAACGAGAGTACAATGTACATTTTCTCTCACTTTTCAGGGGATTTTTTTTTTATCTCAATATAAAATAATTTATGGATAACAATTAAGTACCTTACTTTGATTGTTTACATAAAAAATAAACAAAAATTACTTCATATTGAAGAGCACGTTCTCAAGCAATAATTTTGCTAGGACTGTCTGGGAGTGATCTTAGTGGGGAGGGAAAAACTGAAAACTAGCTGTTATTGGCAGAGAACTGGAACTCTCTTTCTTATTGGTCTATTAACTAATTTACAGCCTGGTTGTCACGACTTCTGCCGAAGTCGATGCCCCTCCTTCCTCGGGTGGTGCTCGGCGGTCGACGTCACCGGTCTTCTAGCCATCATTGATCAGTTTTTCATTTTCCATTGGTTTTGTCTTGTCTTCCTACACACCTGTTTCTAATCCCATTAATTACACGTTGTGTATTTAACCCTCTGTTTCCCCTCATGTCCTTGTCTGTGATTGTTTGTGATGTTATGTTACGTGTGTATTTTGTATCGGTGTTAGACAGGTTATTTTTACCCATGTTATTTTGTACTTTGGCTTTGGAGTTTGTTTTTGTCATTAAATACTCCAGTTTAACCAATTTGGTTCCTCCTGCGCCTGACTTCCCTGCCACCTACATACACGAATATGACACTGGTGATGTTTCCAGGCAGGCCAAAGCTCCTTCCCACCAAAACTGACTGATATTTCAGGAGCTCTTTTTAAACAGCTCTTACACTAAAAGGACATTAGATAATTTTCGCAATTATACAGTATTATTCCAACCTCATAGTGTGGAAATATATGTGACCGTTTACAGAAACTGAGGTGCTTGACGTCAGTTCTTAATTCACAGTAGGGCCGTTTGAAAATATACAGTACATTCGGGAAGTGTTCAGACCCCTTGACTTGTACAGCCTTATTCTAAAATGAATGAAATTCTTTTTTCCCCCTCTCCAATCTACACACAATACCCCATAATGACAAAGCAAAAACAGTTTTTTAGAAATGTTTGCAAATGTATAAAAAATACAAAACTGAAATATCACTATCACATAAGTATTCAGACCCTTTACTCAGTACTTTGTTGAAGGACCTTTGGCAGCGATTACAGCCTCAAGTCTTCTTGGGTATGACACTACAAGCTTGGCACACCTGTATTTGGGGAGTTTCTCTCATTCTTCTCTGTAGATCCACTCAAGCTCTGTCAGGTTGAAAGTGGAGGGTCACTCCAGAGATGTTCAATCAGGTTCAAGTCCGGGCTCTGACTGGGCCACTCAAGGACATTCAGAGACTTGTCCCGAAGCCACTCCTGCGTTGTCTTGGCTATGGGCTTAGTGTTGTTGTCCTGTTGGAAGGTGAATGTTCACCCAAGTCTGAGGTCCTGAGCGCTCTGGAGCAGGTTTTCATCAAGGATCTCTCTGTACTTTGCTCTGTTCATCTTTCCCTCAATCCTGACTAGTCTCCCAGTCCCTGATGCTGAAAAACATCCCCACAGCATGACGCTATTTAGCTGTCCTAAGTAGCTCTGCTTAGGACAGCTAAGCAGAGCCTAACCAGCTCTGCTTGCAACAATTTATTTACGCTTTTTTTCAGACGTTTACTGACACTGTCCATATTCAACGGGTGTTGTACCCTTTAGCTTAAGACAAGTAGCTAGCTAGGCAAACAACGTGTAAGATCACACACGTTATGTCACGTAAGCTAACAAGCCAGCCAGCTAACGTTAGCTAGTTAACCCTTTCATGCGTGAGTTCCAAATATCTCTAATGGTCGCCCCAGCGTGAATTTTTTATGCCAGTGATGTTAGAACATTCTCTCCATTCCAGAATGGGATTGTTACGCAACAGTACATTTAATCCGCACTGCCGTCAAATTAAGGCACGCAGCCGATTTTTATTTATAGGCTGTTTTCAACTTGTCAATTTCAAATTATTTTCTAACAACTTTTTTGTTTTCTAAGAACAGTTTGAATTGAGTTGTGTTCTGCCTCATTTATTCACATAAAAGTAGTCATTTTTACTTTTGCGGACCAATAAATATTTTTGACATTTCTGACCAGGACAAAATTCCCCAAACACTTCACAATTGTTTGTGCAGTTCAAGTCTGCAGACTTTTGCTCATCTCCCGTCCTGCACACACGTGTTCCCATTTTCTGTTTGTTGCCTGCATCGCAATCATAGTTGTTTTCATTACCAATAATAACTTTGGAAATGTATGCGTTTCTATCAAAGTAAGTGCCTTATTACGTTATAATAGTTTCTGTATGTCGTGTTATGTCGTTTCTACTGTAGCATAATATTTTGTGTATATTCCTTATAACTGCGGACACGCGAGGTAACGTTACTCATTTCATAAACTTTATGGTGTTATACTCAATACTTAGGTAGCTAGCTACATTCTTCTATTAGCTTTGGAAAACAATGATAATTGCACCAGAGAAGTATTAGCATCTTTTGTATTTTGAAGCTACCCTGGCCTTATGACTCCCAAGTGGCGCAGCTGTCTAAGGCACAGCGTCTCAGTGATAGAGGCGTCACTACAGACTGTGTTTCTATCAAAGTAAGTGACTTATTACGTTATAATAGTTTCTGTATGTCGTGTTATACCGTTTCTACTGTAGCTCACGTGTGTATGGAGCATAATATATTTGTGTATATTCCTTATAACAGTGGACACGCGAGGTAACGTTACTCATTTCATAACCTTTATGGTGTTATATTCAATCGTGCTTATGTAGCTAGCTACATTCTTCTATTAGCTCTGTAAAACAATGCTAATTGCGTGAGAGAAGTATTGGCTTGTTGTATTTTGAAGCGACCCTGGAAAAATACCACTTGGTCGTTTTCTGAGTGCATTCCACAAAGCTGTTTATCATGTCCGCCTTATCCACTGCCCCCATTTTGAGGTTAAAGTCAGGCACGCAGTCTGGTTAGATTTTTCTCTCTCCAGTCAGGTGGTCCACCTTCCCTGTGGCCGACATGGTTGCTGTATTGGCAGTGGAGAGGACATGGATGTCTCGTTTGTCATGCCACTTTACTGCCAGCTGTTGACATTTCTTATTTTGTATAACGGGTCATTTAGGATGGCAGTAGCATTGCTGATGAAATGCAGTCATCGCAGCAGAACTAGGAAGCAGGCTTGGGAAAAGAGGGTGGCAAAGAAGGGAGTTGCAAACATAGGATCTGTGCTCCAGTATTCTCTTAGGGAGTTCTTGTCCTCTTCATGAAAAGGACTGTCATCAGGAAGGTATACATTTCACTAACTGTGGTTGTCCCTCCCACTCCTGGCTCTCTCTTCGCCTGTAGCTCCAAGGCATAGCGATTGGTCTTCTCTACTATGTCTCCCACCAGCTCCTCTGTCAGAAACAACTTGAAGCACTCAGTTGGAAATAGCAAGGGGTGTTGCACTCCAGACTGGGACTCATCAAAGCAAACAGCAGGACCAGGAGGGGTGAAATGGCTGGCGGCCTTCCAGCTACCACAGAACTCCTGTACTTCATCCACTGTCGGTCTGCCTGCATCACCATCAGCATCTTCAAAGGGACCTGGGACTTTGTCAGTGGACAAGGGATCCTAAGATTCAGGGTTCTCAAAGTCTACAAGGTTGTGGGGCAGCTCCTCACTGTCACTGCCAGAATCTGATTCCTGACTTTCATACTCAGACTCATTGTCAGAATTTTAAAACATCTCCAGATTTTCCACATTTGTGAGTTGTCTCCTTTTGAAAGACATTGCTAATGCTACAGCTTAGCTCACTAGCTACATACATAAACAACAACACTGAATAGCCCAGAGTGGGAGTGAGTGGTTACGTGATTGACTGCTGGCATGCGCCACTTGTATCAATAAATCACTATCAGAAAACGTTTTGTGTGGTAATTATTTATATATGTACTGTTTTATTCACATGTTTTCAATGACTGTTGACAAACCATGCCTTCTGATTCTTACATCGATTGTAATGGGCACATATAATGTGTGTAAAATACTGTTTTGAAGGTTGTACTGATTATGATGAGCTAAGCTAATTCCAGCTGTGTGTAGCCATGTTTGTTGATATACAATGCATCCTGGGTTTCACGTAATCGTTGTTGGACCAAAGACGTTATAACAAAATGAGGTGAGTAAGAGGTTGGATGTGAACGATGGTAGACCACAACCCCCCCCCCCCCCCTCCTGAACATGCATACTATAAACAGACCAAACTCATCTTGTCTCCTCTTAGGTTTCTGTGAGGGAAAAAAGCATGGCAGCGAGCAGAAACTACCCATCATCGGATTACTTTCGATTTCTATTGTTTTACTCAATTATTTCGATCAATATTAATTATAAATAGTAATTTCTATTAGCTAATCATATTGTAGTTTGTCAGCGAGAGTTATACAAATATGTTACGTCAATCTTTCCTCAGTTAGCGCTAGTACAAATGTAGCCTACATTTTTCCGGTTTGGATGATTGTGTTATGCTGTAGATACTTCTGTGAATGTCTGAACATTGCATCCAAAACTAAACTGCTCACATTCTGGACATAACTTTACAAGAACTGTGTTTGTGCAAAATGTTTCTGAAAAGTGTGGCCAGCTCAAATGTTGATTGTTGCGTCATTCGAAACTGGCCGTTCTAAATAAGCGTTCTAATCACACCGGTGTGATCGTACGCTAAAGGGACCACTGTAGAATGATCACACCCATGTGATGGTACGTGTGAAAGGGTTAAACAACAATGAACACAGTGCCAAATCATGTGGTTAATACCCTGCATGAATATGCTGGGAGCTAACCAACCAGGTACAATGTTAGCTAGCTAACATTAGTCTCTAACTAGAAAAGCAAATGGCTCTGGGATACAAATAATAACATCAGCTAGGGAGCCAGCCAGCTAAAGTTAACTAGCTAGCTAACAGTACACTTTATCTTGAAATGAAACCCCTTTCTGTCAAAATTAGAAACATATAATATCTGAAAATGTAGCTAGCTAACGCTAGACTATCTTACCTGTATACATCATCATGCATGATGGATGCGTCTCCCTGTCACGAATGCCATGCCACAGTTGCCTTTAGTTTGAAGATGTAATCTGGAGACAAGTTTTTTTCTCCATCTCTTTAGCTATCATATTCTAATTCCACTGATTTCAAAATATGATCCTCCAGAAAGTGGAGAACAACACTTATGCAGCTCCACTACACAATAAAAGTTTATTTAAAAGCCGCGTTCGACAGGATTACCAACACAGACTGACCAACCCAGACTAATCAGCTCAAATAGACAGAAGCCTTCTATATGGCAGACCAATCCGAACCCCTCTCTCGGCATGTTCAGCCCAGTCATTATGTTCTTTTTCTGTGGCTTAAGGCTCATAACGTAACAATTGTATTCATATTTATAGATGGCATATAAGTTTGTTATTAAGGCACATGAATGCTCACATGTTCGAGAAGGCATTTCTGCAAAAAAAACGCTCTCCTGTGAAGTCGTGACTTGAGACATACGCCTAGTTTCCTGAATCGGGTCGCATATTTTCTTATTTTTTTGTCAGAAATGCCTTCCTGAACATGTGAACTTTCATGTGCCTTACTAAAAACTTGTGTTGGATCTGTTAACATTATAAAGATGAAATTATGAGCTCTGAGCTATACAGGAAGATAGAAATGACCCTTACTGGTTGGTCATGATTGTCTGACAGATGAGTCCTGAATGGTTTGTCATGTTACAGCGTTCTGTCTATATCAGAAAGGGGGCTTTGTTGGTCAGTATATAGATAATCTTTGCTAACACAGATTTTTGTAAATATCTAGCTTTGGACAACTGCCAAAGTGTTGCTACAGCCCTCAAAAGCATTGCTTCCCTGAATATAGCTGCGTATAAGTAGAGAGACTACTTTCTGGAGGACAATGCCATGCTGACTCGCATGTGTTCACATGTGTGGGTGGGACTAAGGCTTAAGAGGTTGTGAACAATGCTATATGGACCTAAACAAAGAACAGCTCTCTAAGAAGTGTGAAAAGGTCATTTTCTCCTACTTGCCCCCTTAGTGGAATAACAAGTTTATAAACTTTTAAAGCAGAATAACTTTCCAATGTTTCCTCCAACTACAGTGTATGATATAGAACTTTGAAGCTCTGAATCTTCACTTTTCATAAAAAATAAATATATCACTTACATTTGATATGAGCGTCAATAGAGAAATCCAGACACATATAAAACACAGGAAATCAAGTTTGACTGTACTGGGACTTTAATGCGTATACAATAGTTGGATGCACAGGGATTGGATGAATGCAAGTAACATACTACATATACTCTGTTGACATTGGCCTTAGCTTTATTTATTATTTTTCCTGGTGGTGTAGAGGATGATGAATATGTTCAAGCAGCAGAGAACTCCAGTTCTTAGGATGTAGAGAAGGACCAGGATTCTCATCTGTGGATCAGCAACTGAAATAACAAGTATTCTCTGGCTAGGTTGCTATAAGTTGCTGGTTATTTATATTCTGTGGCACTTTCATTGTACATCATATTACTTTATTTATAAAAGATTCTCACTTAAAATAACAGAATAAACATACCTTCTTCACAGTGCTCTGTAACGTCCTTTTCGGAATCTTTGTGACCTTTTGGACGATTAGGAGAGTTAAATATGTGGACGATTAGGAGAGTTAAATATTCCCACTGTTATTTACACTGTAGTACAATAGTATTATATCTCCAACGTTTTCCTCATATACATGTTACATGTCTGATTCCTCATATACATGTTAGTGCATTTCGAGTCATATCAGACAAGTTGTTGAAAAGATTAACTTTGACCTTCACGACAGTCGCATTGGTGAAGAAGATGTATTTATCAAACATTCCACAGAAGTACAGACCAGAATCAGCTTCATCCAACTCTGTTCGTTTGAGGAAAAATATTCTATGGCTGATTAACATTTCCATATGGCTGGGCTGAAAAACTGTGCGATGCTGGACAGTTGGCTCAGAGCTGTACATAGATGTGATGCATAGGGGTCTGAGCCGCTGAATTGCTTAAACCAGCCAACGTGTCCTGGAGCTCCAGTGACATTGGTGCACTGAAAAGTGACATTTTCTCCAGGATGGTCCAACACTGAATGAGGAGGAGAGACAGACACAACAGGGGTCAGGCCTGAAAGAAAGAAGACAAAGGTTTAGAAACAATCCCAAACATAGAACTTTCTGTTCATTTATGCACTACTATACCTAACCTAGTCTCAACTATAAACCACATAATCGTAATGACTTAGATAACTTACACAAGCCATAGAGGACAACAGCTGATACAAATATGTGTGCCATTCTGTGTTTAGATCTACACTGCCAGACCATGAAGGAAGGACTACATCTTTAGATGAATGTAATTTGTGATTAGGAGCGGGACATGGTGAGAGCCATAGCTGCATACATTGACCACAGACCATTTTTTCTTATCAGCAACCACTGATTTTCCACTCTTGCATTTGGTTTGAGAGAGCAAAGGATACAATAATTTAGTTGTAGGCTGTAGTTCATCATCATAGAGGTTCCCAGAATTGTACCATTTTAAGTTGCTCAAACATAGTGTATATTGTCCATTTTAAAGTAATGATGTTTAAGTAAAGGGGCTAGATGACAGCTAGTAAATATTCAAAATCTGTTTTCACAGTGATGACACCCAGAACAGTTGCGTTGAATAATTATGTTGGGCGGGAGGACCCCCAGGTATGGGTAACTTTTGGCTGGAGTTGGTGGTCATTGGCCAATAGGGGGCACTCTTCTGACTGCACCAAGTAAATCAGTGAACTGAGGAACTCTTGCGGTTGGTAGGAGCATTAGCTTGTAGTCCACCAAATGTATACCTTAAAGGGGATTGTCCTTTGAAAATGAAGGCCAGGCTTTAGCTTAACTTCATTTAAGACAACAGTATCTGTCCTCGTTTGAAATTGAAGGCCAGGCATTAGCTAAACTTCATTCTTCGTCCAAAAAAAGTGACATTCTGAGCTTCGCTGCATTATATTTGAAAGCATTGATCATAGAAGATAAACATAATAGTGTCAGCCCAACAGGACGCTCAGCTCTATCCATCCGGTCTCTTTTAATCTGGGTTAGGTGAAGCCACCACAGGGGCACATAGCCTACCACTGGGGAAACTAGAAAATTCTGCTGAAATGCTAAATGACATACCATAGACTATAGAATGCATCTCAGAAACTAAATAGCCTCATTTGAGAAGTGTTGTTCTACAGTGGTAAACTTTTCCACAGAAGACACAGGTTTTGAAGAGGATGACAGCTATTAAGATGTTTGCACCACTGTGCACATTTCTTCTTCTTGGAGAGATGGGTAAGTTTTATTTACTTTATTATGATGGTATGTTCAATAGAACAACATTTACAAAAAAAACTCCAACATGTTTCAGCATACCCTTTATCAGGGAGTGCAATGGTACAATTTATTTAATTAACATTCATGGACACTTTGAGGCAACCTAATCTTGCAAATCAAGTCAAATGTTATTGGTCGCATACACATATTTAGCAGGTATTATTGCGGGTGTAGCGAAATGCTGGTGTTCCTAGTTCCAACAGTGCAGTAATATCTAACAATACACAACAAAAACAAAGGTGTCATTGTACGCTGATTATTCCTGTTTTCTTTTAAATCCACAATTTGGAGGATCTAGAGGATCTAGATAATTTCTGACCTCTCTGGATTACATCCAAATGATGATAAATGTACTATATTACATATTGGATCACAAAAAATTTAACTTTTACATTACCGTGTAGTTTCCCAATAAAATTGTCTGATTGTGATGTGGACATACTCGTTATTCATATCCCGAAAGAAAGAAAGGATCTCACTAAAAAACATTTTTATAGAAAGTTAGCAAAAATAGATAAGATCTTGCTACCATGGAAAGGAAAATACCTGTCTATTTGTGGAAAAATCACCCTGAATAACTCTTTAGTCATATTCCAGTTGACCAATTTGCTTATGGCCTTGCCTACACCTAATGACTTGTTTTTGAAATTAATATTAAATCAAATTTGATTTGGAACTGCAAGCCAGACAAAATTAAACCGGCCTATTTATATAATGAATATGAATTCGGAGGGCAGAAAATATTAAATATTATAGCATTAGACCTCTCACTAAAGGCTTCAGTCATACAAAAGTTATACGTAATTCTGAATTGGTTCTCTAGCAGATTAGTAAGAATGTCTCACCCAATGTTCAAGAAAGGCCTTTTTCCCTTTATTCAGATTAGAACCTCTCACTTTCAGTTATTTGAAAATGAAATAATCTCCAAAATTTCGCTATTTTTAAAACAAGCCATAGAAAGTTGGTTGCAATTTCAGTTTAATCCACCAGAAAATACACTAATTGATAAAAAAAACAATATATTTTTTAAAATAAATAAAAACGGTATAATCTTTGTAAATGATATCATAAATAGGACTGGCGGAGTTATGTCACACATGCAGCTAGCAAAAATATATGGAAATGTCTGCTCTACTCAAAACTACAACCAACTAATTGCAGCATTAAGTCAAAAATGGAAGAGGCAAGTGGAAAGAGTAGAAAGTAAGGAACTTTTCTGTCGACCCTGCATTAAAGGCCAAATTTGGTTAAATTGTGATAAATAGAAACGTGTACCAGTTTAATTTAAGGACCAAAAAATTGACAGCTGTACAATGTAGATTGCAAAATATTTGGGAAGAGATTTGCGATGTACCGATTCCATGGCACGTAGTTTATGAACTGATACACAAAACGACGCTGGATTCGAAACTTTGAGTTTTTTAATTTCAATTATTATACAAAATTCTTGCAACCAATACAATGTTAAACATATGGGGGATACAACCATCCCAGCTCTGCAGATTTTCCTAAAAAGAGACAGAATCGTTAGATCATTTGTTTTGGTACTGTCCATATGTAGCTTGTTTTTGGTTAGAGGTTCAGGAATGGATGGAGAATTGCAACAAATACCTGGAGCTAACTCTGCAAATAACACTGCTGGGGGATTTGTCATAGATCAATAATAAAATAATACTCTAGGCAAAAAAAATATCTTTATTTTACAATCTGTAGAAACTATGAGAATAGAAAGACTGGTGGAGGGCATGCCAAGACGCATGAAAGCTGTGATTGAAAATCAAGGTTATTACACCAAATATTGATTTCTGATCTCTTCCTAAGTTAAAACATTAGTATTGTGTTTAAAAATTAATATGAACTTATTTTCTTTGCATTATTCTAGGTCTAACAACACTGCATCTTTTTTGTTATTTTGACCACTTGTTATTTTCTGCAAATAAATGTTCTAAATGAAAATATTTGGGGGAGGAAATTGGAAGAAATGTTGTCAGTAGTTTATAGAAGAAAACAAAAATGTTAATTTTACCCAAACACATACATATAAATAGTAAAACCACAGAAACTGATCCTTTTGGAGTGGTCTCTTCATTTTTTCCCGAGCTGTGTGTGTGTGTGTGTGTGTGTGTGTGTGTGTGATGGGATGTATAGACAGTATGGACAGAATATGTAGTATATCTGAAGAATACGTAGTATAGAATAGTACAGTGGGGGGAAAAACTATTTGATCCCCTGCTGATTTTGTGGAAGAAATGGAATGGAAGAAACACAAACAGAAATGGAAGAAACACAAAAGAACTGTCAATATCCCTCGGCCTGAGGTTCCATGCAAGATCTCACCTCGTTATCTCACCTTGTTATTCTGTCTCTCACTGTTCAAATAAACCTACTATTAAAATTATATACTGATCATTTCTTTGTAAGTGGGCAAACATACAAAATCAGCAGGGGATCAAATACTTTTTTCCCCCACTGTATATGCACATCAATAGTTAAACAGCATAGGCCTTGACTAGAATACAGTATTCACATATGAAAATGGTAAAACAGTATGCAAACATTTTTAAAGTGACCAGTGTTCCATGTCTATGTACATAGGCAGCAGCCTCTAAGGTGCAGGCAATACAATCTTTTAATGTATAATCTTTTAAGGTTTAATATATTTTTGTAAGATGTTTTCTTTTGTTTTATTTATAGTTCATGCGCTAGCTGGGACTGAGCCCTCTGCCATACAACAGGAGAATGGTCTCATGACAGCCAATGTTGGAGACACAATGGTTCTGCAATGCCTCTATAAAGGCGACATGGCCATGCATTTCTCCTGGTACAAGCAACCCTTCAGAGAAAAACCTAATCTCATCTCAACCATCTATAAGTATGACAAATGTGCTACATTTTACCATGAGTTTAAGGATAACCCTCGGTTCTCAGTGCAAAGCAGCAACGGCGTAAATCACCTCAGCATCTCAGACATAAAAAGCTCGGATTCAGCCACGTACTACTGTGGGAGCGCACACTCAAATGTGGTGGAATTTGGAAAAGGAACCATTCTCAATGTAAAAGGTATAGTACTGAGAAATGTATTTTGATATTTTCAGACATTCCCAAAAAATTGAATTGATAGATGAAGAGCCGTAAAAAAAGTTACATTTTGGATATAGTCTTACGATTTGCGATTTGCTGACATATATAAACACTCTTTTCAGGTTCAGAGTCCAACAGTAAGACTGTGCTCCAGCAGCATGTATCTGAGTCCGTCCAGCCAGGGGTCTTTGTGACTCTGAACTGTACAATACACACTGAGACATGTGCAGGAGGACACAGTGTCTATTGGTTCAGACATGGCTCAGGAGAATCCCGTCCAGGAATTATTTACACCCATGGAGACAGGAGTGATCAGTGTGAGAAGAGCTCTGAGGCTGGGTCTCCTACACAGAGCTGTGTCTACAACCTCCCCAAGAGGAACCTCAGCCTCTCTGATGATGGGACTTACTACTGTGCTGTGGCTTCATGTGGGGAGATACTGTTTGGAGACGGGACCAAGCTGGACATTCATGGTAAGTATAATATGCTTGTTTATTAACAATATACAAACATAACCCTTAGATATTACACTGTATTAGCCAAAACTATATTATATACAGGGTTGTGGAGCAACTGGGGAGTAACTGAATACATGTAACTGTAATCAGTTACATGTAATCAGATTTAAACAAAAACGTAATCAGTTACATTACCAGCAAAAATATTGCAATCAGATTTCAGGTACTTTTGAAAAACTAGATGATTAATTATTGGATTACTTGTAAATTCAGAAAGGATGGTTGGGGAAAAATACATTATAACACCTTTCTGTTTTCTCAATGACATTCAATTCAGCATTGAAAAAAGGTGCAAATTAAATTTGTTTTCATCTGATTGAGTCTGACCACGGGTCAGAGACCCCTATGATGAGACACCAAATGTGTTTGGGTAATCCAAAAGTTACGTTAGTGATTATAATTTTGGGGACAGATAACAAGTAACTGTAACGAATTACACTTAGAAAGTAACCTACCCAACCCTGATTATATAAAATTATACAAAAATGGGAAATATAAAAGGTTTAATTCTTTCAGGTGGTGACATTCAGGTTGCGACTGAAGTGGATATGAGGATCCTTGTTCTACTCTCCATCATAAGAACTGGAATTCTCCTTTGCTGTCTGACCATCATCTTCCTCATCTACCTCATCAGGAAATAGATCTATTCTATGATTCAGTTTCTCAATCCTTCAGCTATTACAAATGCAAATATGGTTTACTGTCTGTTCAAATGTTTCAGTACTCATCAGTTTAGGTGACATACTGTAAAAGTTAAATGACCGACCGGCTCATATCGGTCTTATGTAGCAACATTTTAAATTGTGTTTTTTACATTGGATAAAAGTAGAGACTGAGAGCTACAAAATGGTATATCATACACTGCATTTGAGGAACAATGGGAAAGTAATTCTGCTTTGAAAGTTGATAAACTTGTAACCTCTCCCTTTTGAGAAAATGGCCTTTGAATGTTTTGGTACCTACTGGAGAACTCTCCTTTGTCTACACCCATTCAGCAGTGTTCACACCTTCTTAAACCAGCCACACCCATCTCTTTAACGATTCACATATGAGGTCCTGTGCTAAACTGTGAGTAGTGTAGTAAAGATTAAGACTAAAAGTGGTAAAAGTAGTAGCCTATAATAAGGAAAAATCCCAGGTAAACAGAAAGTGTCCATATAAAAATATTTTACAAATATTAGATGATGCTTACCCAGACACACTTGTCTAAATTGATGGCTCATGTGAAAGAAATGCTATAACCCGCCGGCCACATCCAGTGGTGGAAAAAGTACTAAATTGTCCTACTTGAGTAAAAGTAAAGGTACTTTAATAGAAAATGAGTCAAGTAAAAGTCACCCACTAAAATACTAAAAAGTATTTGGTTTAAAAATACTTAAGTACCAAATGGAAAGGGAATTGCTAAAATGTACTTAAGTATCACAAATAAAAGTAAAAGTATAAATGTTAAAAAATTCCTTACATTAAGCAAACCAGATAGCACAATTTTAGCCATGGGCACACTCCAACACTCACCATTTGTGTTTAGTGAGTCTGACAGATCAGATGCAGTAGGGATGACCAATGGTTACTTGCATAGTAGCAATATCAGAAAAAAGATAGTGTCAATATAAATAAAATAATATACAGTTTGTACAAGAACAATATCAATAACGATATCAGTGATAGACGAGGTAGTTATATGTATACAATCAGGGGTAAAGTGGCTGAGCAGCAGGATAAAATAGTAGCAGCAACGTATGGTGTGTGTGTTAGGAAAGAGTCATCTGAATAGAGGCACTGCAGATAGTGCTGATGACTGGTCCGTCCAAACCATGCATGAACAAGGGAATCTATGCAGGGCATGTGATGTCAATAGCCTCTTTGTCGCAAAACTCCCTGATCTTCTCAAAAGATAAGTTTGTCTAGCTGTGTCCAGTCCAGGTGGTGCTTGTACAGGCAGACCATCTATGTTGCGCAGCAGCTGAAACCTGGTCCCGACTGAGTCCGAACGCTCCTTCGGCATCAACAACACCAGACTCCAGAACATCGAAGCTGTAAAACAGGAAATAACAAAAAAATTTGTAGACATTACAACCTTGCACAACATCAATTCACCTCCCAAGTTTAGATAAGAAGAATAACCTCATACAATGCAATGAAAATTATATTCACCTGAAGTGCTGGTACTGCTTGATAAGTGGCAGTGGCCTGAAGTACGGCGTCAAGTGTTGATGCCAGCCATAGCTTTCCCCCAGCACCGTACCATCCTCCAGTCCAACCAGTTGTGGGATGTTGACCCCTGTCACAGTGGTGTCCTTCACAACACCAGAAATCTCAGACAGTATTCACTCTGGTCTTTCTGAAGCGCTGCTTGATGAGGCCGAAGCACCAGTCGGGGGAAAACTTGGTGTGGCCTGTGATCAGGAAGTGAAGGTCCAGACTGTGGTGGAGCTTGGCAATGGTCCTCCTGGCACAATGCCAGAGCACAAACTTGTTCTTGTTTTGGCCACTGCAGTTATCACAATTCAGGTCCACACGTGTTTCCCCAACTTCGTAGTTGGTGAAGAAATGGTGCATGTAGTTGATGACTGTGCTGCTGCCTTTGCTGGATGACATCCCTTCATCAATCAAGTAGTTGACGTGTTGTGGTATTCCTTCACAGTAGACACCAAACAAGCCACACTTGCGGGGAGTTAAAAAGTAGATGGGACCTGACTGCACAGGGTCAGAAGGATAGTGCACCTGCAAACAACAAAATAACATTAAGATAAGTTAATGAAAAGAAAATATAACGTAACGAAAATGAAAATGTAACGTAAAACGTAATGTATGTTTTTAATGCATCATTATCAGGTAAGTTTCACTTACCTACAAATGTGCGGAGCAGCATCACTGCATACAGAAACATCATCTTGGAAACTGGAAGTTAAAGTGATAACACAAAGCCCGACTACACATACCTCTGGAAAATACAGAAATAATGTGAGCTCAATAAAAGTAGTTCCAATCATGTTGGAGGTCAATTAAATAATCAAAACGTGTTGTTTATGCTTTATATACCATGTGTTGTAATCAATTCCTTGTAGAGATCTGGAAATCTGACACGGCGGCTGGATTAACAACAAGGTCAACTTTATTTTGATGTATTGCACTTGTGATTTCATGAAAGTTTAATATTTATAGTAATTTAATTTGAATTTGGCGCTCTGCAATTTCACTGGAAATTGTCGAAATGGGACGGTAGCGTCACACTAATCCGCAAGAAGTTAAGGACATGAAAGTTCACATGTTCGAGAAGGCATTTCTGCCCCCAAAAAAACATTTTGATAAAAAATTAAAGTTTAAGTTCAAACGGCACCTATGAAGTAGTGACCCGCGACATACGCCTAGTTTCCTGAAACGGGTCACATATCTAAACTGCCTAGTCCATTTCACCTGTGTTTCAGAAGGTATTTACTCTAAGATAACTGACATTGTCCTCTACCTTGACTCAATTTATTGACTTGGCTTTACTGTAACTCTTATGCAAATTTAGATGTGCATTTATTAATTTACATCTACATCAATTAGCCAAACATGAGCCCTTTACACCATAAGCTAATATTTCCCTCTCCAACTATGTCCTCTGTCCTGTGTGTTCCAGATGGTAGCATGCATCCCATTGTATCTCAATCTGTGCGGACAGAATCGGTGACTCTTTAGGGGGATCTGTGACTCTGGAGTGCTTCTCCACAGTAAACTCAGTGTTATCCTGGATATGGCTGAAACACTTGTACCCATTTTAACAACCTCCTATGAAAAAGTGCAATTCCAGAAAGATTTCGCAAATACATCTCATTTTGAGCTGCAAATGGATGATGTTAGCTTTAATTTGACCCTATGGAATGTTGCCCATGCTGATATTGGATCGTACCATTGTTACATATTCTGGTATAATGAATACTATTTTGGAGATGGTGCATATCTCATGAGTCAAGTTACGTGAAGAAACAGGAAGTTTGGTAGCAAACTATGAGTTTCTTCCATCAGAATGCCTAAATGTTGTGTGGTTCTCTTTAGCCAATGTATAACTAGACTAAGCTGGACATTGAGGGTAAGACATTCTAAGAGCTGATAAAAAAAAGCTATGCATACAATTTTACATATTCTGATAATCATGTCTTCTCCTCACATGGGGAACCAGTTGTAGGTACAGTTATTATAAACTATATGTTGGGGTTTCTGGTCAGCATCCTTAAGAATTCCCTCATTTTATACGTATGTACAGTGGCTTGCAAAAGTGTTCACCCCCTTGGAATTTTTCCTAATTTGTTGCCTTACAACCTGGTTTGTATCATTTCATATACACAACATGCCTACCACTTTGAAGATGCAAAATATTTTTTATTGTGAATCAAACAAGAAATAAGACAAAAAAAAAGAAAACTTGAGGGTGCATAACTATTCACCCCCCAACGTTAATACTTTGTAGAGCCACCTTTTGCAGCAATTGCAGCTGCAAGTCTCTTGGAGTATGTCTCTACATGCTTGGCAAATCTAGCCACTGGGATTTTTGTCCATTCTTCAAGGCAATACTGCTCCAGCTCCTTCAAGTTGGATGGGTTCCACTGGTGTACAGCAATCTTTAAGTTATACCACAGATTCTCAATTGGATTGAGGTCTGGGCTTTGACTAGGCCATTCCAAGACATTGAAATGTTTCCCCTTTAACCACTTGTGTTGCTTTACCAGTATGCTTGGGGTCATTGTCCTGCTGGAAGGTGAACCTCCGTCTCAGTCTCAAATCTCTGGAAGACTGAAACAGGTTTCCCTCAAGAATATCCCTGTATTTAGCACCATCCATCATTCTTTAAATTCTGACCAGTTTCCCAGTCCCTGCCGATGAAAAACATCCCCACAGCATGATGCTGCCACCACCATGCTTCACTGTGATGATGGTGTTCATGGGGTGATGAGAGGTGTTGGTTTTGCTCCAGACATAGCTTTTTCTTTGATGGCCAAAAAACTCAATTTTAGTCTCATCGGACGAGAGTACCTTCTTCCATATGTTTGGGGAGTCTCCCACATGCCTTTTGGTGAACACCAAACATGTTTGCTGATTTTTTTCTGGACACTCTTCCGTAAAGCCCAGCTCTGTGGAGTGTACGGCTTAAAGTGGTCCTATGGACAGATACTCTGTAAGGGGTGCATAATCGGTGGCAGGGAAGTCAGACGCAGGAGAGCAGAACTTGGTAATAGCCGGAGCAGTTTAATAGCAAAACCCACGGCATAAAAATAACAAGACATTTGGGTACAAAACCCGTCGCGCACCAATCAACACGTGCACAAGCACTTACAATAAACAATCCCACACAAAGACATGGGGGGAACAGAGGGTTAAATACACAACAAATGATTGAGGGAATTGAAACCAGGTGTGAGGAAAAACAAGACAAAACACATGGAAAATGAAAAGTGGATCGATGATGGCTAGAAGCCCGGCGACGCCGACCGCCAAGCGCCGCCCGAACAAGGAGAGGTGCCGACTTCGGCGGAAGTCGTGACACACTCCAATCTCCGCTGTGGAGCTTTGCAGCTCCTTCAGAATTATCTTTGGTCTCTTTGTTGCCTCTGATTAATGCCCTCCTTGCCTGGTCCGTGAGTTTTGGTGGGCGGCCCTCTCGGCAGGTTTGTTGTGGTGCCATATTCTTTAATTTTTTTAATAATGGATTTAATGGTGCTCCGTGGGATGTTCAAAGTTTCTGATATTTTTTTATAACCCAACCCTGATCTGTACTTCTCCACAACTTTGTCTCTGACCTGTTTGGAGAGCTCCTTGGTCCTCATAGTGCCGCTTGCTTGGTGGTGCCCCTTGCTTAGTGGTGTTACAGACTCTGGGGCCTTTCAGAACAGGTGTATATTTACTGAAATCATGTGACAGATCATGTGACACTTAGATTGCACACAGGTGGACTTTATTGAACTAATTATGTGACTTCTGAAGGTTATTGGTGGCACCAGATCTTATTTAGGGGCTTCATAGCAAAGGGGGTGAATACATATGCACGCCCACTTTTCCGTTTAGAATTTTTTCCATTTTTTTTTATCAAGTTATTTTTTTCATTTCACTTCACCAATTTGGACTATTTTGTGTATGTCCATTACATGAAATCCAAATAAAAATCTATTTAAATTACAGGTTGTAATGTAACAAAATAGGAAAAATGCCAAGGGGGTGAATACTTTCGCAAGGCACTATATTTATTTTTCTACTTCTCAAGATAATCAAGATGGATTGCTGAACTACATAACGTTTGTTCTGGTTGTTATCGTTACTATCCTCATAGCAACACACATTTTCCTGATAGTCTTGTGGAGGAGAGGTCTGTAAAAATCTAAGTAGGGGAGAACAGGGACAAAATAAACACTTTACAATTACTAAGACATCGATCGAGCTAGTGACACCATATATTTTATGACAAACAACTGTGGGAGTAACACAGCCATGGGATGGAAGTAACAGCTGGCACAATATCTGTTATCTACATTTTTCTGATGTGTACTTTCAGTAAATGTACTATCAGCCATAATTTCATGTTTGTGTCGATTTGAATAATTAATGCTACAGGTTCGAAATTTAGGAAAATGAACCATGCGTCAGCATCGCAATGTTGCACAACCACAATATTTTGCCTTACAATATTAATCAGACAAAAATGGATGACATAATAACTATACTAACAATAATTTTCTCATCTCACTTTAATGGGAATGTACTGTTAATGCTTAGCCCTACCAATCAGTTACATTCCAGCTGTCTTTTTAATGCATGCTCCTTGTGTCTTGATAGAGTAAATGTTTTTATTTTCTTCACAAACGGGAAACTCATCATGGTTATTACATTTCCATGGCTTGACACAAGGTAATTGATACATATTTTTAACCACTAACCTGTCAATAAAAGCTTTTGTGAGATGCTGATCCATCGAGTCAAATGATTATTGCCTAATTCTAATAATGCCCTAATTTTCAAACATTGTTGATATTTTGCTAACATTATAAAAGCAATTTCAAATAGAGCGGACAATGGCCTGTGCTTAAACTTCATTTTATTTTATTCCAGGTCATCAGTTAACAATGTTACTTTTGTCCCTCCCATCTTTCCTGTAACTTCTCCCAGGCTATCACCCAAGACTTGCTAGCATGATACTTGTGACCTATGCTGTCATTTAATCACTAGATGTCTTAAGAAAATAACATTGTTGGAACCTTAACAACTCTAAACACAACTCTAAACACAACTCTAAACACAACTCTAAACACAACTCTAAACACAACTCTAAACACAACCGAAAAACTCTTCCGGGTCAGTTTTTTTTAATTACATCGCTCAAACCCACTTTTTGTTCATAACTCGGCGAAACATGATTGGACTGGACTGGGTTTTTTTGCAGGGAGCTCGTCCTCCGCATTAGAAATGTGTTGACTTAACACAGAAGTGAGAATGTTGTCGTTATCTGAGAAAATGAGCATGTTACTTTTGTCCTGTGTTACTTTCGTCCCGGCTCTCCCCTAGCATGCTTAAGTAGTGTGCCAACATTTAACTTTGTAATACTTCATACCAAATATATGATATATGAATGCCAAATATTAATGTAATGAATTAATATTATTTCATCTATGAATGCCAAACAAGAATACACTAAATGTATATGTTATGTTTTTGAATTAGGGGTGACCACTTCACCCACAGTCCAAGTGAGTAATTTTGCATTATACATATATATATATATATATATATATATATATATATATATATATATATATATATATATATATATATATATATATATATATAAAGTTATACTGCTTCACATTCTCAATGGAGTGGAGACTTCACCCCTCGGTGGTTGCCCAGATATGGGATCGGAACAACGAGGCCGACGTAGATCTTTACGCATTACGAGAAAAAAGGGCATTGTCTCCTGTTCTTCTCATTGAGGGATCTGAATGCTCCGCAGGGAATGGATGATTTGTGGAACGTGGTTATGACTCTACAGTCGGCGAGGGTTGTAAACATATGAGTGGTGCGCATTTTAGGATTGGTGTCAGATTAAAGGAGTTTGGTTGACATTTTGATGTTCTGGCAAGAGCTTTTTGAACAGTTTTCTACATTGAACATTTATGTGGCAGCCATCTCAGCATGTCACGTAGGGATTGATGGCTCTACCCCAGGGTCTCATCCTCTGGTGGTGCAGTTCCTGAAAAGTGAGCATCGGTTCAGACCAGTGTCTAAGCCTATGGCACCGACCTGGGATCTGGCTTTGGTCCTGGCCACTCTGTATTAGCCTCATTTTGAACCATTGGAGTCTGTGGACCTGGAGGTCCATTCCTACAAGACTGCCCTGCTCATGGCAGTTGTGGACATCTCCACGCGCTATCAGTACACCCTCCCTCTTTGGAGTTTGCGACTTACAACTCCAAGGTGATGTTACGTCCTAATGCAGCTTTTGCTTCTAAGGTCATGCCTATATCTTACAGCTCTCTAGCTTTCGAGCTGTTTCCCTTTTCATGTCCTCCATTTTCTTCTAGTGAGCAACGAAGGTTGAGTGGCCTGTGACCATTGCTTGCTCTGTGCACATATATTGATCGGCCCAAGGATATCCCCGTTTGGACCAGCTTTTTGTCTGTTTTGCTAATCCATCTTGGGGTAAGGCACTTTCTAAACAGAATCTTTCTCCTTGGCGTATGATAGCAAAGGGCAAGGTTTGCATAGCGGTGTACATGCTTACTCCACTAGGGGTGTGGCAGCTTCTTGGGCATTGTTCAGGGGCATGACAATTGGTGATAGGTTTCCACATGCCTTGTGAGGTTTCATCGCTTGGACGTAACTGCTCCCAGTCTGGCTCATAGTGTTCTTATGGCTGGGTCTGGGAGAGGGGGTTAGGCAGCATGCTGGTTGCGCATTTATCCAGGTTACCACAGTTCCCTTGTGGGATTGAGCCTTTGGCTGCCTTGGTGTCCTGCAGTGCACAGATTGCACATTTATCCGGGTTACCACAGTTCCCCTGTAGGATTGAGCCTTGGGCTGCCATGGTTCGTCGATGAGGAGGCATCGAATGCACATTATCAAGTCACTGCAGGTGCCCTGTTTTTTTGGACTTACAGTTCCTAGTGTGATTTCAGGCATTCCAGACTCCTCAGGTATATGTGTGAGCCGTTTTGGAACCGTTCGGGTCTTTGGACTTGGTCATAGTTGAAGTTAGACACCATTTTATCAGGGTTACCACAGTTCCCTGTGGGTTTGAGCATTGAGCTACCGTGGTTCATCGACTCTGGTCAATGCTATGCAGAGTGCGTATGCGCTTTGCCAAGTTACAGCAGTTGTTCTGTTGTTGTGGACTTCCGCTTCCTTGTATGAGTTCTGACATTTCAGGCTTGTAAGGTAAGTATTGTGCTATGTGTGGGAAGTTTCTTGGAACTGTGGTGTCTATGGACTAGGGCTGCAGCGTGTCAGTACGCATAGTCAAGTTGCAGCAGGTTTCTGGTTCCCTATATGGGGCTCTGACAGCTCAGGCTTGTTGAGGCTCTGATAGTTCAGGCTTTTCAGGTAAGTATTAGGGAAAAAGGTACCTTCTGTAAGTCCCTTTTGGAGCCGGTGGAACCTCTGTGTGCTTGGGCTGCCGTGGGCCTCCAAGTTTGGTGCCCTCTGAGTTGGCTTGGGGCATGATTGTGTGTCCCCATAGTATGTTATATCGAGTGACCGGCTGAAAGGGAACATACAGTTATGAATATAAGTAGCTGTTCCCTGAAGGAGAGAATGAGGTATAACGTATTTTGACCCTGCACCTTCAGGGTTGTTTAGGCTCGCTAAAGAGGGGTAGTGAATTAATTGGCCCGTTGAGCGTGTTTCTTGTTTTCTTCAGGTGTATATAATTGGTTGTTGACTCCCCATAGGACCATCTGAAATGCTTACCATTTCAGATGCAAGGCAGTCAGATATAGGGATGCATTACTTTGCTGCACAGGATTGTAAAATTGTGACCTTCAGGAATGGTGTGTTTTTGATTTTTGATAGTATGTAACACACAAGTATAATAATACATAACTGTCTGGCTTTTGTATGTGGACATTATACCTTTCATATGGATTCATATGGAGCCTTGGTTTTATTACAAAAGGTGCAGATTCCAGGATCCAGCATCTCATTTGGCAGCTTGTGTCTGAGTCAGTCCAGCTAGGAGAGTCAAGGTCATTTCTTTCACTTATTTCACCAATTTACCATTTACAGAGTTTTATAGCAGGCATATTTGTAACCTGTATTGTAAGATAAAATGTAATATTACCTGATATTCCTCCAATAAAACATTTATTGAAAATGAGCAGATTCAAATAATAAAATCCTTTGGTTTCAGAGTATGATTTTCCCTGACTCTTACCGCACTTGTCTGTCCGCATCAAACATTGTCATTGTGATTGTGATCATTCTACTGTCATGGGGGATATGCAAGGAAAGGAACAAAGGACCTAGAGGTATAGAAAGACTCATCACTTGCATCTAATGTGCATATTAACCTCACTAGGGTATGGGGCACTATTTTCACCTACGGATGAAAAGTGTGCCCAAAGTCAACTACCTGCTACTCAGGCCCAGAAGCTACGATATGCATATAATTGGTAGATTTTGATAGGAAACACTCTAACGTTTCCAAAACTGTTAATATAATGTCTGTGAGTATAACAGAACCGATATGGCAGGAAAAAACCTGAGGAAAATCCATCCAGGAAGTGGGATTTGTTTATGTTTGTAGTTTTCTATTGAATGCCATCACAGTATCCATTGACTTAGGACTCAAATTGCACTTCCTATGGCTTGCACTAGATGTCAACAGTCTTTAGAAATTGTTTCAGGCTTGTATTCTGAAAAATGAGGGAGTAAGACCACGTTGAGTGAGTGGACCCTGGGAAGTCGCCAGACCAGTTTCCTGCGCACGACCGATAACGCGCCTTTCTTGTTTTTCTTTTATATTGACGACACTATTGTCTGGTTGAAATATTATCAATTATTTAGGCTAAAAACAACCTGAGGTTTGATTATAAACATCGTTTGACATGTTTCTACGAACTTTACGGATACTATTTGTATTTTTCGTCTGCCTGTTGTGACTGCCTTTGAGGCATTGGATTACTGAACAAAACGCGCCAACAAAACGGAGGTTTTTGGATATAAAGAGGGACTTTATCGAACAAAACGAACATTTATTGTGTAACTGGGAATCTTGTGAGTGCAACCATATGAAGATCATCAAAGGTAAGGCATTTTTTATATCGCTTTTTCTGACTTTTGTGTCACACCTGCCTGGTTGAAAAATTATTTTCATGTTTTTGTATGCGGGGCTCTGTCCTCAGATAATCGCATGGTTTGCTTCCGCCGTAAAGCCTTTTTGAAATCTGACACGGTGGCTGGATTAACAAGAAGTTAAGCTTTATTTTGATGTATAACACATATATTTTCAAGAATGGTAAATATTTGAATTTAGTATTTTTGAATTTCGCGCTCTGCAATTTCACTGAATGTTGGCCAGGTGGGACGCTACCATCCCACACCCCCTAGAGAGGTTAATAGCTACTAATCAACTTACTGTTATGTATGTTTCACAGTAATGTTTGACAATGTGTCCATGTAAGAGGAAAATATACTGCTTCAATAAGATTACTTGTATACTGTACTTAATGTCATTTTTTTACTTCCTATTTTTTATCTGAACTGATAGATTACCAACCGCACCAGTCCATCAGGTAACCTTTAGCACATAATCTCCCACCATAGAAATTATTAGACTACTAATATTATTAGATACATTATTATATTTTAGTGATCAGAGACCTGATCTCTAAATAAAAGGCTACATAAAATGCAAAAAAATTTGATAATGTCATGTTCTCCTCACACGGGGCACCAAATATAAGTACAAGTATCATTAACCTCTTGGCGTTCCCCTAGGATAGGGGGCGCTACAGTGATTTTTGAAAAAAATTCGTGCCCATTTTAAACGGCTTACTACTCAAACTCAGAAGCTAGGATATGCATATAATTAATACTTGTGGATAGAAAACACCCTAAAGTTCCTAACACTGTTTAAATGGTGTCTGTGAGAATAACAGAACTCATATGGCAGTCAAAACCCCGAGACCGATCGTAACAGGATGTGGAATTCTGAATTGCGGACTCAACTTCACCACTTTGCCTATTAATCACACCGTGAGCTATGGTTCATTGAGCACTTCCTATTCCACTAGATGTCCCCAGTCTTTACAAAGTGATTTGAGTCTCCTACTGTGAAAACTGACAGAATGACATGCTGTGGAACGTGGTCACACGGAGAGGGCCATCACCATTATGACGCCGGCGCCCCTGGCTACCCTCCTCTTTCGAAACGTTTATAAAGACAATGCTATCGTCCCCCTTGAATCTTATTGGAGCTCTGGTTGAAAAAGGCCCTAAAGATTTATGTTATACAACGTTTGACATGTTTGAATGAACCTAAATAAGAAAAAAATGCATTTTGTTGAAAGAATAGTCCCGCGGCCACGGAGCTTTTGGTGCAGCCTTCAGAACGCGCTAACAACAACAAGCTAATGGAACATAAAGGATGAACTTTTTCAAACAAAAATACATTTGTTGTGGACCTGGGATTCCTGGAAGTGCCTAAGGATGAAGATAATCAAAGGGAAGGGATTATTGACAATAGTATACAAGACTAGATTTGATATGCCATTGTTCCAAGATGGCGCTGACCTGTATTGCTAGCCTATTGTTCTGAGTATCGCATCCCCTTTTATCGCAAAGTGTGATTACCCAGTAAAGTTTTTTTAATGCATTTGAGGGAAAATAGTTAGTCAACGTTACGCACCGATGTAAAAATGCTGTTTTTATATATAAATATGAACTTTATCGAACAAAAGAATGCATGTATTGTGTAACATGATGTCCTAGGTGTGTCATCTGATGAAGATTGTCAAAGGTTAGTGCTGCATTTAGCTGTTTTTTGGTTATTTGTGATGCATGTGGTTGGTCGGAAAATGGCTATGTGGCTACTTTTACAATATACTCCTCTAACATAATCTAATGTTTTGCTTTTGCTGTAAAGCCTTTTTGAAATCGGACAGCGTGGTTCGATTCAGGAGAGGTGTATCTATAAAACCATATAATTATGCTAATGGCGATAGGATTTTTCGATGGATGTCGCACAGGGGTTAACGACACCATTTGTTTTGGTCAGAAACCTTACCAATTCCTTCATTTGAAACATATATATTTATTTTTCTCCTTCTCAAGAGAATCATACCAGATTGCTGAACTACATAACATTTGTTTTGGTTGTTATCATCATCATCATCTTGATTGCAACTAACATATTCACAAGCAGAATTACAACCCATTTTACAAGAGGCCGAATAGACAGAGCTGAGCGTCCTGTTGGGCTGACACTACCATGCTTATTTTCTATGATCAAATGTAATGCAGCGAAGCTCAGAGTACCTTTAAGGTATAGGTGGACTAAAAGCCAAGACTCCTGCTAACTGCATGAGTTCTTCAGTTCAGTGATCTACTTGGTGCAGTCAGAGGAGCGCCCCCTATTAGTTCTAGCCAATAGTTATCTACCCCAGGGGGTGGATAGAATGCCCAAAATAATGATTAGATGTAACCTTAATTGGTGTCATCACTGTGAAAACATATTTTTTATGTTTACTGTAACCCAGACCCTTTGTTTAAACGTTACTACTTTAAAATTGACAATATACAGTATGTTTAACCAACTTAAAATGGTAAATTCTGGGAACTTCTATGATGATAAACTACAGCCTAAGACTAATATCTTATCATTCTCTCTCCCAAACCAAACGTAAGAGTGGAAAATCAGTGGTTGGTGGTAAGAAAAAATTTATCTTTGGTCATTTTATGCAGCTATGGCTCTCACACCATGTCCCGCCCCTAATCACAAATGACTTTGATCTAAAGATGTAGTTCTTCCTTCATGGACTGGCAGTGTAGATCTAAACACAGAATGGTACACATATATTTATCAGCTCTTGTCATCTACGGCTTGTGTGAGTTATCTAAGTCATTATGATTTTGTGATTCATAGTTAAGACTAGGTTTAGGTATAGAAGTGCATGAGGGAACAGAAAGTTCTATGTTTGCAATTGTTTCTAAGCCTTTGTCTTCTTTCTTTCAGGTCTGACCCCTGTTGTGTCTGTCTCTCCTCCTCATTCAGTGGTAGTCCAACCTGGGAAAAATGTCACTTTTCAGTGCACGGATGCCACTGGTGCTCCAGGACATGTTGGCTGGTTCAAGCAAGACAACGGATCAGAGCCCCGATGCATCGCGTCTATGTACAGCTCTGAGCCAACTGTCCAACATCACAATGGTTTTCAGCCCAGCCGTATGGAAATGTTAATCAGTAATAGAACAATTTTCCTCAAAATCGCAGAGGTGGATGAAGCTGATTCTGGTCATTACTTCTGTGGAATGTTTGATAAATACATCATCTTCACCAATGCGACTGTTCTGAGGGTCAAAGGTAATCTTTTCAACAAATTGTCTGCTATGACTCCAAATGCACTAACATGTATCTGATGTATCAGAGATATTATTGAGAAAATGTTGGAGATATAATGCTATCGTACTGCAGGAATATTTAACTCTCGTAATCGTCCAAAAGGTCACAAAAATTCAGAAAAGGACCTTACAGAGAACTGTGAAAAAGGTATGTTTATTCTCTTATGTTAAGTGAGAATATTTCGTAAATAAATTCATATTATCTACCATTAAAGTACAGAGGAATAGAATTAAAGTGCAACAGCATCTTAAAGCAATCCAGACTGAGAATGTTCCATTGGTAGCAAACAGGGTAATGTTTTAAATAGTTCTGATTCTGATTGAAATCGGTTTTGTAGGAATGTACCTCATTCCATTGGTTGTGATCCTGGGTGTTGTAACTGCGGCACTACCTATAGTCTTCCTCATCCTGGTCCTCAAGATCAGACGAGAAACAAAGAGACACAACACAGGTAAAAGCCCATTTCATGATAATATGGGGCCTGTGAACTAGAATGAAATTATCTCTTCACCTCTTCTCTCATCCCATCTCTCTTTCATATCCTATTCAGGACCTGATTCTCAACGACAACCACAAAATGATCAGGTAAATACTGTATGATTAAATACTGTATGTTCAGCCATATTATTTTTTTAAATATAATTCAGAAATACTATTCAGAAACACTGTAAATTATAATTGTATGTGATGATATTTATAAATCTGTAGATACAAGATCCAGATACATTGAATTATGCCGCCCTGAATTTCACCTCCGAGAAGAGGAAGATGGAGAGGAGAAGAGAGAAGGAGCTGGACACCCATGTAGTGTATGCTGCCACAAGATGATAAAGTGGTGGAGGATGGAAGAGGAGGACAATTAGTTGTCCATATCTTTGAATATAAGTTTACATCTTGCTATATTGTATCTGTGTAGTTAAATGAAATGTATTGAAATGTAAATCAATCTCTGCAGTGTATGATTAAGCTATAAGGCCTGAGGGGGTGTGTGATATGGCCAATATACCCCAGCTCAGGGCTGTTCTAACGCATGACGCAACGCGGAGTGCCTGATACAGCCATTAGCCGTGGTAAATTGGCCATATACCACAAACCCCAGAGGTGTCTTTTTGCTGATAAAAACTGGTTAACAACGTAAATAGAGCACAAAAAATAAATGTTTTGTCATATCCGTGGTATACTGTCTGATATGCCACAGCTGTCAGCCAATGAGCATTCAGGGCTCGAACCACCCAGTTTCTAATTGTGAATTGCACCTCAAGGCGACAGTAGCCCTCTCCAACTCAGTTAGGTCAGTGGTATAGAGTGTGGTTAGATAGGAGAAGTTAGAGGTAAAAACACAACTGCCGCAGAGTAGTTGCGTCTGTTGGCCTCTCTTAACTTAGATCTCTGTTGTGTGTGTTAATGATTTGGTTATTTTGTTATAGGGTGACCCTGAGGGTCAAAGTACCCAGCAGTAGACTATTGCATTATACTCATCACTTCTAAAGACAAATAAAAAGTTTAACCAAAATAGCCTTTGTCATGATGTTATTTGTCAATTAGTATTTCCTCTCTTGGCTTTGCACTGATCACAGCCCCCTATTTCAAGAAGCACCTTTTAAGGAGAATATGATTGGGGTCTGAGTTAGAGGAGGGGCAAGGGAGGAACACATCACTTCCTGTGGTTTGAGTGAGAGGAAGAATTAGCTCAGTGTAGAGTGAAACCTGCTGAGGTGAACATCACTGGGCCTCTCATAGACTGAGAGATGAGATGGCTAATATGTCTCTGTCGCTCTCTTTCTCTCTGAGTATGTTTTGCCAGATTTACTGTCCACCTGCCAACCGAGTGTGGTTGGTGAAGCATCTAATCTTTGAATCTCTTTTTTAAAAAATGGGCAAAATATTTAGGTGTGTGTCACAGGTGTGACTGATTGCCTCACTAAATATCCCTTTTAACCCCTGTTTCTGTTTGTTTGAGGTACGGCCGCCCACAGGAATTGAGGCAGTCCAGGGGCATGGTGGATCCCTTTGTTGGCTGAGAGCACATGCGTTTGTTGAGATCATACAGAGGACTTTAAGTTGAAGCAATGGTACTAAAGAGAGAATATGTTTTCTGGGCTTCACCACATCCTGTGTCCCTTTCTGTTTGGTTGTTTTCATTTTTGTTATTTGTTTGTGATTTGGAGCTTTAGAAAACAACAATGAAAGGGAACGTGTGACCACCGCTATTCCCTATTAAACGTGTTGTTTGTTGAAACTGTTGTCTGCCTCTACTTTACTCTGCCTGCTCAACCCACTTCCAAAAGAACCAGTGTCCGGGTTCCCAAAGTTAATAGTTAGAACCATAGGATCCTGTGTTTCTAATGATGAATTTAGCCTTAATATGCTTTAGGGAGACCGGACCCTGGTCACTTTTCCACCAAGTGTAAATGTGTTGGTGGTTTGGGAGGCATTTGACAATAACGGTAATGAGACAGAGACACTGATCAGCTGTAACTTGTAACTTTCCACTGCATTAGGCCGAATGCATCATTCTCGTTCTCCGCTTAAGACGAGCACCCAGCACTACCCCTCTTCATCTGTTCATCTGGACGATAAACACCAGACCAATGCCCCTCAGTTAGATGTGAAAAGTATGTGAAGAATATAAACAAGCTAAAATAAGTTCCCACACCCTAAGCATTCAACAAGACTACAACGTCCAGATTCTCTGTCACTTTTCGTGAAATACAAAACGATTTTCCTTCATGATAACCTCTGGCACCTCTGACCAATGCACTTAATACATACTGTAACAACTTCAATCAGTATCAATGTGCACAGTGATATTTATTAATGCTTACATACAATAGCTGCATACACAGGGATATGGCAAAAGCAAGTAACATATTACATAATATCTACTGACGTTTGTCTTATATGTATCTATTTCCTGGTGGTGTAGATGATGATGATGATGAAGATGGTCAGACAGCAGAGGAGAACTCCAGTTATTATGATGGAGAGAAGGATAAGGATTCCCATCAAAGTCATCTTTTAAAATAATAAAACATACTGTATCACTCCACTGCCTAGACTTACTCAGTCACAGGCTGTTGAATAAGATGCTGGGTCCTGGAATCTGCCTTTTCCAGTGCAATAAAATGTTAATCAAAGACCTCAATCTCAATCTAGTTCAAGTACTATACTGTAAAATACAGTAGATACAAAGTGTATTGTCAGAAAAATATATATTTAAATCTTAAATACATAGGCATGATCCTCCCTTTTGTTTCAATAGTAAGTTTGCATTAATACAGCTGGCTCTACCTGCTGCAAATAACTGACAGATGGCCAGGCAGAGTTTTGTCATTGCCCTCCTCTGTAGATAGAGCCCCATCATGTCATCATACTGGTCGTTATGTCTGTCAGATGAGAGTGAGAGTCAGGGGGTTGGCGGTCTTACATGAATGGAGTGATGATCCACAGGCCTGATCGGGGTCCTCTATAAGTGTCAGTTAATGCCCATTTCCTGCAGTTTGTTCTTCGTGGCCTAATTGACAATATAAAAGTTTACAGTGCCTCAACCACAGTGTGAGGGGACAGGAACATGAAGGCTGCAGCCAGTGATGGCCTGATATTATTGGTTAGTAGCTCTGACACCCAGACTTATCTGAAGGCTCTGATCATGAGCCAAAAGGCCTGTCTCTGAAAAGATCTGTCTACGTTTGTAGCTGTAGCTACAGCCAGGCAAGGGTTAGGGTTAAGGTTAGGCTAGGTCTTTGGTTAGGGCTGGGGTTAGGGGTTACGGAATCGCTTTAGGGTAAGTGGATAGTTAGTTGAACATCTATAAATCATCTGTAGGGGACTATCCAAATCATGCATAACCAGCACTAACTCTGATAGGCTGAAGTCTTGTGGTCTCCTATGAACTCAACCGAACCCAAACGCTTCCCCAAACATGTTAAACCTTGTGGTGTGTTTAACTGTAGGTCACTTACTTTGATGTGCACATAAATTTAAACACTTATCTTTTGATATTCCACATAAAACACCTTTAAAAGTGTAAGTTCAGCGTTCTGTAAATTGACATTGCTGTCCAATAACAAGTACCACGCCCCCTATCAATGAAATCCCTCACTGTGATCTCATAGTGAATGAAGAGGTGTTCTCTGATTCACAACCAGACAGATCAGAATAGATCTACACACAGAATGGCCAGTATAGGCCTACTATTTATTTATTTTATCTCATACTTTTATAGCCTACCAGACTCATAGAGTCGGCAGGTAGCCTAGTGGTTAGAGCGTTGGACTTGTCAACCAAAAGGTTGCAAGCTCGAAATCCCAGAGCTGACAAGGTAAAATCTGTCGTTCTGCCCCTGAACAAGGCAGTTAACCCACTGTTCCTAGGCCATCATTGAAAGTAAGAATTTGTTCTTAACTGACTTGCCTAGTTAAATAAAAAATTTTTTTTTAAATAAACAGGGATCTTGTTGGAGCGAGTGACTCTTTGAACTTACAATGGCTAGCCACAAGTAATTATATTTTTTTATTGTGCTTTATGCTATTTGCCTCATGACTCCTCCATGCTTTGTTGACTAACTTGCTTGTTAACCGTGGGACAGACTATGTTTGTTCCCACACTCGGGACTCTGACTCTCATTTGGTTACACGGACTCTTGGCCTCGCATTCTATTCTAACCACCTCTCTCAGGCTTTGTATTCATGTTACCTGATGAAATCGCTGTACAATATGATCTTGTTGCCATGTGATGCACATTCAAATCTCCCATTCCTTCTAATGCGACTAGCCCCGATGCTCCTCCCTCTTTTTCCCCTACCCCGCTACAAGGTTTCTCCCTGCAGGCAGTCACTGAGTCAGAGGTGCTAAAGGAGCTCCTTAAACTTGACATCAAAACAACATCTGGGTCAGGTTTAGATCCTTTCTCGGTTTCATGGCAGCCACGGTTTGTCCTTTATTTAAAGTGGGAGATCAAGATGATCCTAACTGTTATAGGCCAATTTCTATTTTGCCCTGTTTATCAAAAGTGCTGGAAAATCTTGTCAATAATCAACTGACTGGCTTTCTTGATGTCAATAGTATTCTCTCTGGTATGCAATCTGGTTTCCGCTCCGGTTATGGATGTGTCAATGCAACCTTAAAAACTTCTTAGGGATAGGGGGCACTATTTTCACGTCCGGATGAAAAGCGTGCCCAAAGTAAACTGCCTGCTACTCAGGCCCAGAAGCTAGGATATGCATGTTATTAGTAGAGTTGGATGGAAAACACTCTGAAGTTTCTAAAACTGTTTGAATAATGTCTGTGAGTATAACAGAACTGATTTGGCAGGCTAAACCCCGAGCACAATCCATCCAGGGGAAAAAAATGTTGAAGTCAATGTGTTTTCCATTGGGAAGCCCTTTTTAATAGGAATCTGGTTGCCAGTTCTTCCACTAGATGTCAACAGTCTTTAAAAATTGGTTGATATTTTTCTTTTGAGAAATGAAGAAGTAGTCCTCTTCTTTCCATGTGTCACTCAGATGGACTCAAGTCTTTTGGTGCGCGCAACCTGGAATGCGCTTCACGTTGTTTTTATCCGGTATTGAAAACAGTTTATCCCGTCTTAAATTTTATCGATTATTTACGTTTTAGGGTACCTAGGTTGGATTAGGAACGTTGTTTGAAATGTTTGGACCAAGTTTACAGGTAACTTATTAGATACTTTGTAGGCATGTTGGGCGAGTTGGAACCAGTGTATTTCTGAATCAAACGTGCCAAATAAATGGACATGTTGGGGATATAAAGGACATTATCGAACAAAAGGATGATTTGTGATGTTTCTGGGACATTTTGGAGAGCCAACAGAAGAAGATCTTCAAAGGTAAGGCATTTATTATATTGTTATTTCTGACTTTTGTGTCGCCATCTTCCTGGTTGAAAATTATTTTTATGTGCCTGTGCTGTCCTCAGATAATCGCATGGTCTGCTTTCGCCGTAAAGCCTTTTTGAAATCTGACACGGTGGCTGGATTAACAAGAAGTTAAGCTTCATTTTGATGTATTACACTTATATTTTCGTGAATCTTAAATATTGATTTTTATTGACTTTTTATTGACTCTGAGGGTTTAGAAATTGAGGTAGTCACCTCATACAAGTACTTGGGAGTATGGCTAGACGGTACACTGTCCTTCTCTCAGCACTTCTTATTTATAAAACTCTCTTAGGCCTCACTCCTTCCAATCTGAGATACCTACTGCAGCCCTTATCCTCCACATACAACACCGATTCTACCGATCACATTCTGTTAAAGGTCCCCAAACCACACACATCCCTGGGTCGCTCAGAATGCACTCCCAGGACTTCTACTTCATCCACAAATGTTGTTTTGGTTCAAAATAATCCATAGTTATGTTCAAATATCCTCTGTTTTGTTCTTGCGTTCAAGACACTATCGAACGGTGACGTGCGGATGTGTATCGTGACAAAAAATTTCAAAATATTCCATTACCTTACTTCGAAGCATGTCAAACGCTGTTTAAAATCTATTTTTATGCGATTTTTCTCGTAAAAAAGCGATAATATTCCGACCGGGAGACGTCCTTTCCGTTCAAAGACTCAAAATCTAAAATGGACTCTTCACGTGCATGCGCGCCCCCGTCTCATTGTTCTCAGATCAACCACTTACCAATTGCGCTACTGTTTTTCAGCCATGGGTTGCAAAGTCATCATTCAACGTTCTGGCGCCTTCTGAGAGCCTATGGGAGCCTTAGGAAGTGTCACGTTACAGCAGAGATCCTTTGTTTTCAATAAAGAGAGTGTAGAAGGCCAAGAAATGGTCAGAGAGGGCACTTCCTGTACAGAATCTTCTCAGGTTTTTGCCTGCCATATGAGTTCTGTTTTACTCACAGACACCATTCAAACAGTTTTAGAAACGTTAGGGTGTTTTCTATCCATATCAAACAATTATATGCATATTCTAGTTTCTGGGCAGTAGTAATAACCAGATTAAATCGGGTACGTTTTTTATCCGGCCGTGCAAATACTGCCCCCTATCCCCAACAGGATAAAGGAGAGTCTTGTCTTTAAAATGGTGTAAAATAGTCATATGTTTGAAAAATGAAAGTTTTCGGATTTTCGAGGAGTTTGTATTTCGCGCCACGCCCTATCATTGGACATTGGAGCGGTGTTCCGCTAGCGGAACGTCTAGATGTAAGAGGTTAAAGATAAGACTCTCGTTAATCTAACCCCGTTGTCCGATTTCAAAAAGGCTTTACAGCGAAAGCAAAACATTAGATTATGTCAGGAGAGTACCCTGCCAAAAATAATCACACAGCCATTTTCAAAGCAAGCATATATGTCACAAAAACCAAAACCACAGCTAAATGCAGCACTAACCTTTGATGATCTTCATCAGATGACACTCCTAGGACGTTATGTTATACAATACATGCATGTTTTGTTCAATCAAGTTCATATTTATATCAAAAACCAGCTTTTTACATTAGCATGTGATGTTCAGAACTAGCATACCCACCGCAAACTTCCGGTGAATTTACTAAATTACTCAAGTCACTATCCGAATGGTAACGTGTGAGCGCATTTCGTGACAAAAAATGTCTAAATATTCCATTACCGTACTTAGAAGCATGTCAAACGCTGTTTAAAATAAAAAAAAAATGCTATTTTTCTCGTAAAATAGCGATAATATTCCAACCGGAAAACGTTGTATTCATTCAAAGACTGAAAGAAAAAGATGGAGAAGTCTCGTGAACGCGCATCTCAGTCTCACTGTCCCCAGGCAGGCCACTTACAAACTCTGCTGCTGTACTTTGCCCAGAGACAGGAGACACGTCATTCCGCTTTCTGAATGCTTTAGAGAGCCAATGCAAGCCTTAGAAAGTGTCACGTAACAGAACCATCAAACAGGCAAAGCATCAATACAGGACTAAGATTTAATCGTACTATACCGGCTCCGACGCTTGTCGGATGTGGCAGTGCTTGCGAATTATTACAGGCTACAAAGGGAAGAACAGCCGCGAGCTGCCCAGTGACACGAGCCTACCAGACAAGCTAAATTACTTATACGCTCGCTTCGAGGCAAGTAACACTGAAACATGCATGACAGAATCAGCTGTTCCAGACGACTGTGTGATCACACTCTCCATAGCCGATGTGAGTAAGACCTTTAAACAGGTCAACATTTACAAGGTTGTAGGGCCAGACAGATTACCAGGACTAGTACTCGAAGCATGCGCTGACCAACTGGCAAGTGTCTTCACTGACATTTTCAACCTGTCTCTGAATGAGTCTGTAATGCCAACATGTTTCAAGCAGACCACCATAGTCCCTGTGCCCAAGAACACTACGGTAACCTGCCTAAATGACTACTGACCCAAATCAAATCAAATCAAATTTATTTATATAGCCCTTCGTACATCAGCTGAAATCTCAAAGTGCTGTACAGAAACCCAGCCTAAAACCCCAAACAGCAAGCAATGCATGTGAAAGAAGCACGGTGGCTGGGAAAAACTCCCTAGGAAAAACTCCTGAGAAAGGCCAAAAACCTAGGAAGAAACCTAGAGAGGAACCAGGCTATGAGGGGTGGCCAGTCCTCTTCTGGCTGTGCCGGGTGGATATTATAACAGAACATGGTCAAGATGTTAAAATGTTCGTAAATGACCAGCATGGTCAAATAATAATAATCATAGTAATTGTCGAGGGTGCAACAAGCACGTCCGGTGAACAGGTCAGGGTTCCGTAGCCGCAGGCAGAACAGTTGAAACTGGAGCAGCAGCATGGCCAGGTGGACTGGGGACAGCAAGGAGTCATCATGCCAGGTAGTCCTAGGGCTCAGGTCCTCCGAGAGAAAGAAAGAAAGAGAGAATTAGAGAGAGCATATTTACATTCACACAGGACACCGGATAAGACAAGAGAATACTCCAGATGTAACAGACTGACCCTAGCCCCCCGACACATAAACTACTGCAGCATAAATACTGGAGGCTGAGACAGGAGGGATCAGAAGACACTGTGGCCCCATCCGATGATACCCCCGGACAGGGCCAAACAGGCAGGATATAACCCCACCCACTTTGCCAAAGCACAGCCCCCACACCACTAGAGGGATATCTACAACCACCAACTTACCGTCCGAAGACAAGGCCGAGTATAGCCCACAAAGATGTCCGCCACGGCACAACCCAAGGGGGGGGCGCCAACCCAGACAGGAAGACCACGTCAGTGGCTCAACCTACTCAAGTGACGCACCCCTCCCATGGACGGCATGGAAGAACACCAGTAAGTCAGTGACTCAGCCCCTGTAAAAGGGTTAGAGGCAGAGAATCCCAGTGGGAAGAGGGGAACCGACAAGGCAGAGACAGCAAGGGCGGTTCGTTGCTCCAGCCTTTCCGTTCACCTTCACACTCCTGGGCCAGACTATACTTAATCATAGGACCTACTGAAGAGATAAGTCTTCAGTAAAGACTTAAAGGTTGAGACTGAGTCTGCGTCTCTCACATGGGTAGGCAGACCATTCCATAAAAATGGAGCTCTATAGGAGAAAGCCCTACCTCCAGCCGTTTGCTTAGAAATTCTAGGGACAATTAGGAGGCCTGCGTCTTGTGACCGTAGCGTACGTGTAGGTATGTACGGCAGGACCAAATCGGAAAGATAGGTAGGAGCAAGCCCATGTAATGCTTTGTAGGTTAGCAGTAAAACCTTGAAATCAGCCCTTGCCTTAACAGGAAGCCAGTGTAGGGAAGCTAGCACTGGAGTAATATGATCAAATTTTTTGGTTCTAGTCAGGATTCTAGCAGCCGTATTTAGCACTAACTGAAGTTTGTTTAGTGCTTTATCCGGGTAGCCGGAAAGTAGAGCATTGCAGTAGTCGAGCCTAGAAGTTACAAATGCATGGATTAATTTTTCTGCGTCATTTTTGGACAGAAAGTTTCTGATTTTTGCAATGTTACGTAGATGGAAAAAAGCTGTCCTTGAAGCAGTCTTGATATGTTCTTCAAAAGAGAGATCAGGGTCCAGAGTAACGCCGAGGTCCTTCACAGTTTTATTTGAGACGACTGTACAACCATCCAGATTAATTGTCAGATTCAACAGAAGATCTCTTTGTTTCTTGGGACCTAGGACAAGCATCTCTGTTTTGTCCGAGTTTAAAAGTAGAAAATTTGCAGCCATCCACTTCCTTATGTCTGAAACACAGGCTTCTAGCGAGGGCAATTTTGGGGCTTCACCATGTTTCATTGAAATGTACAGCTGTGTGTCGTCCGCATAGCAGTGAAATTTAACATTATGTTTTCGAATGACATCCCCAAGAGGTAAAATATATAGTGAAAACAATAGTGGTCCTAGAACGGAACCTTGAGGAACACCGAAATTTACAATTGATTTGTCAGAGGACGAACCATTCACAGAGACAAACTGATATCTTTCCGACAGATAAGATCTAAACCAGGCCAGAACTTGTCCATGTAGACCAATTTGGGTTTCCAATCTCTCCAAAAGAATGTGGTGATCGATGGTATCAAAAGCGGCACTAAGATCTAGGAGCATGAGGACAGATGCAGAGCCTCGGTCTGACGTCATTAAAAGGTCATTTACCACCTTCACAAGTGCAGTCTCAGTGCTATGATGGGGTCTAAAACCAGACTGAAGCGTTTCGTATACATTGTTTGTCTTCAGGAAGGCAGTGAGTTGCTGCGCAACAACTTTTTCTAAAATTTTTGAGAGGAATGGAAGATTCGATATAGGCCGATAGTTTTTTATAATTTCTGGGTCAAGATTCGGCTTTTTCAAGAGAGGCTTTATTACTGCCACTTTTAGTGAGCTTGGTACACATCCGGTGGATAGAGAGCCGTTTATTATGTTCAACATAGGAGGGCCAAGCACAGGAAGCAGCTCTTTCAGTAGTTTAGTTGGAATAGGGTCCAGAATGCAGCTTGAGGGTTTGGAGGCCATGATTATTTTCATCATTGTGTCAAGAGATATAGTACTAAAACACTTTAGTATCTCCCTTGAGCCAAGGTCCTGGCAGAGTTGTGCAGACTCTGGACAATGAAGCCCTGGAGGAATACCCAGATTTAAAGAGGAGTCCGTAATTTGCTTTCTAATGATCATGATCTTTTCCTCAAAAAAGTTCATAAATGTATTACTGCTGAAGTGAAAGCCATCCTCCATTTGCGAATGCTGCTTTTTAGTTAGCTTTGCGACAGTGTCAAAAAGAAATTTCGGATTGTTCTTATTTTCCTCAATTAAGTTGGAAAAATAGGATGATCGTGCAGCAGTGAGGGCTCTTCGATACTGCACGGTACTGTCTTTCCAAGCTAGTCGGAAGACTTCCAGTTTAGTGTGGCGCCATTTCCGTTCCAATTTTCTGGAAGCTTGCTTCAGAGCTCGTGTATTTTCTGTATACCAGGGAGCTAGTTTCTTATGACAGATGTTTTTAATTTTTAGGGGTGCAACTGCATCTAGGGTATTGCGCAAGGTTGAATTGAGTTCCTCGGTTAGGTGGTTAACTGATTCTTGTCCTCTGACGTCCTTGGGTAGGCAGAGGGAGTCTGGAAGGGCATCAAGGAATCTTTGGGTTGTCTGAGAATTTATAGCACGACTTTTAATCTTCCTTGGTTGGGGTCTGAGCAGATTATTTGTTGCAATTGTAAACGCAATAAAATGGTGGTCCGATAATCCAGGATTATGAGGAAAAACATTAAGATCCACAACATTTATTCCATGGGACAAAACTAGGTCCAGAGTATGACTGTGGCAGTGAGTAGGTCCAGAGACATGTTGGACAAAACCCACTGAGTCGATGATGGCTCCGAAAGCCTTTTGGAGTGGGTCTGTGGACTTTTCCATGTGAATGTTAAAGTCACCAAAAATTAGAATATTATCTGCTATGACTACAAGATCCGATAGGAATTCAGGGAACTCAGTAAGGAACACTGCATATGGCCCAGGAGGCCTGTAAACAGTAGCTATAAAAAGTGATTGAGTAGGCTGCATAGATTTCATGACTAGAAGCTCAAAAGACGAAAACGTCATAGTTTTTTTTTTTGTAAATTGAAATTTGCTATCGTAAATGTTAGCAACACCTCCGCCTTTGCCGGATGCACGGGGGGTTTGGTCACTAGTGTAACCAGGGGGTGAGGCCTCATTTAACACAGTAAATTCATCAGGCTTAAGCCATGTTTCAGTCAGGCCAATCACATCAAGATTATGATCAGTGATTAGTTCATTGACTATAACTGCCTTGGAAGTGAGGGATCTAACATTAAGTAACCCAATTTTGAGATGTGAAGTATCACAATCTCTTTCAATAATGGCAGGAATGGAGGAGGTCTTTATACTAGTAAGATTACTGAAGCGAACACCGCCATTTTTAATTTTGCCCAACCAAGATCGAGGCACAGACACGGTCTCAATGGGGAAAGCTGAGCTGACTACGCTAACTGTGCTAGTGGCAGACTCCACTAAGCTGGCAGGCTGGCTAACAGCCTGTTGCCTGGCCTGCACCCTATTTCATTGTGGAGCTAGAGGAGTTAGAGCCCTGTCTATGTTCGTAGATAAGATGAGAGCACCCCTCCAGCTAGGATGGAGTCCGTCACTCCTCAGCAGGCCAGGCTTGGTCCTGTTTGTGGGTGAATCCCAGAAAGAGGGCCAGTTATCTACAAATTCTATCTTTTGGGAGGGGCAGAAAACAGTTTTCATCCAGCGATTGAGTTGTGAGACTCTGCTGTAGAGCTCATCACTCCCCCTAACTGGGAGGGGGCCAGAGACAATTACTCGATGCCGACACATCTTTCTAGCTGATTTACACGCTGAAGCTATATTGCGCTTGGTGACCTCTGACTGTTTCATCCTAACATCGTTGGTGCCGACGTGGATAACAATATCTCTATACTCTCTACACTCGCCAGTTTTAGCTTTAGCCAGCACCGTCTTTAGATTAGCCTTAACGTCGGTAGCCCTGCCCCCTGGTAAACAGTGTATGATCGCTGGATGATTAGTTTTAAGTCTAATACTGCGGGTAATGGAGTCGCCAATGACTAGGGTTTTCAATTTGTCAGAGCTAATGGTGGGAGCCGTCGGCGTCTCAGACCCCACAACGGGAGGAGCAGAGACCAGAGAAGTCTCGGCCTCCGACTCCGACTCGCTTAACGGGGAGAACCGGTTGAAAGTTTCTGTCGGCTGAATAAGCGACACCGGTTGAGCATTCCTACAGCGTTTCCCTCCAGAAGCCATGAGAAAGATGTCCGGCTGCGGGGACCGTGCGAGGGGGTTTATACTAACGTTACTATCTGTACTTGCTGGTGGCACAGACGCTGTTTCATCCTTTCCTACACTGAAATTACCCTTGCCTAACGATTGCGTCTAAAGCTGGGCTTGCAGCACAGCTATCCTTGCCGTAAGGCGATCGTTCTCCTGTATATTATGAGTACAACGACTGCAATTAGAAGGCATCATGTTAATGTTACTTAGCTTCGGCTGTTTGAAGTCCTGACGAACCATGTCCAGATAAAACCTCCGGGGTAGGAAAGTTGAATGAAAAAAAAAGTTGAGTGAGGGAAAAAGTAAAAATATACGGTAATGAAAAAGTAAAAACCGTCAGGTAGCAAAGTAAAAACGGCAACAAAAACGCACAACAGCGTAAACAAGTCTGCAAGTTGTGACCGGAAACAGGAAACAGGGGTAGCTTCCCTTTGGATATGTAGCCAGCACCCATAGCACTCACGTCTGTAGCCATGAAGTGCTTTGAAAGGCTGGTCATGGCTCACGTTAACACAATTATCCCAGAAACCCTAGACCCACTCCAATTTGCATACCGCACCAACAGATCCACAGCTGATGCAAGATCTATTGCACTCCACACTGCCCTTTCCCACCTTGACAAAAGGAACACCTATGTGAGAATACTCTTCATTGACTACAGCTCAGCGTTCAACACCATAGTGCCCTCAAAGCTCATCACCAAGCTAAGGACTCTGGGACTAAACACCTCCCTCTGCAACTGTATCCTGGACTTCCTGATGGCTGACTCCAGGTGGTAAGGGTAGGTAACAACACGTCTGCCACGCTGATCCTCAACACAGGGGCCCCTCAGGGGTGCGTGCTTAGCCCCCTCCTGTAGTCCCTGTTTACTCATGACTGCACGGCCAGGCACAACACCATCATTAAATTTGCCAATGACACAACAGTGGTAGGCCTGATCACCGACAATGATGAGACAGCCAATTGGGAGGAGGTCAGAGACCTGGTCGTGTGGTGCCAGGACAACAACATCTCCCTCAATGTGATCAAGACAAAGGAGATGACTGTGGACTACAGCAAAAGGAGGACTGAGCATGTCCCCATTCTCATCAACGGGGCTGTAGTGGAGCAGGTTGAGAGCTTCAAGTTCCTTGGTGTCAACATCACCAACAAACTATCATGGTCCAAACACACCAAGACAGTCGTGAAGAGGACACGACAAAACCTATTCCCCCTCAGGAGACTGAAAAGATTTTGCATGGGTCCCCAGATCCTCAAAACGTTCTACAGCTGCACCATCGAAAGCATCCTGACCGGTTGCATCACAGCCTGGTATGGCAACTGCTCAGTATCCGACCGTAAGGCGTACAGAGGGTAGTGCCTACGGCCCAGTACATCACTGGGGCTAAGCTCCCTGCCAACCAGGACCTCTATACTAGATGGTGTCAGAGGAAGGCCCAAAAAATGGTCAAAGACTCCAGCCACCCTAGTTGTAGACTGTTTTCTCTGCTACCGCACGGGAAGCGGAGGTCCAAAAGGCGGTCCAAAAGGCTCCTTCACAGCTTCTACCCCCAAAGCCATAAGACTGCTAAAAAGTTGGTCAAATGGCCACTCGGACTATTTACATAGTTTCTACACTACTGCTACTCGCTGTTTATTATTTATGCATTGTCACTTTACCCCTACCTACGTGTACAAATTACCTTGACTAATGTGTACCACCACACATTGACTCAGTACTGATAGCCTGTGTATATTTAGCCTCGTTATTGTTATTTTATAGTTGAACTTTTATTAACTTTAGTTTATTTGGTAAATATTTTCTTAACTCTGTTTTCTTAAAACTACATTGTTGGTTAAGGGCTTGTAAGTAAGAATTTCCCGGGTGTCCTGACTCTCTGAGGTCATTAAAGATCCCATGGCACTTATGGGAAGAGTAGGGGTGTTAACCCCAGTGTCCTGGCTAAATTCCTAATCTGGCCCTCAAACCATCACGGTCACCTAATAATCCCCAGTTTACAATTGGCTCTTTCATCCCCTCCTCTCCTCTGTAACTTTTCCCCAAGTTGTTGCTGTAAATGAGAATGTGTTCTCAGTCAACTTACCTGGTAAAATAACGGAAAAATTAAAAATACAAAAACGGTAAGGTCTACACCTTTCGTATTCGGCGCATGTGAAAAATTACATTTGATTTGATTTGGTTATTTCTTAATACGGTGGCGTTGAGGTGCAAAGTAACCAGCAGTGAAGAATTGGCCACTTAATACAAATAAAGAGTTTAATCAGTACTGCCATAACGTTGTTTGCCATTATACATTATATTATTCATCCCTTCTTATTTCCTGTTAGCCACTTTATACAAATAAAGAGTTTAATCAAAACTGCCATAATGTTGTTTGTCGTTATGCATGATGTTATTCATCCCTTCTTATTTCCTGTCTTGGCTTTGCACTGATGACAGCCGCATATTCCGAACCCAGTATAATATGACTGGGTTCTGAGGTAGAGGAGGGGCCAGTGGGGGTATGCATCACTTCCTGTGGTGTGAGTGACAGGAAAGAGCTGCTCAGTGTAGAGTGAGACCTGCTTATGTGAACATTACTGGGTTTCTCATAGACTAACACTGGGGAATTAAATGGTGTGTATGCCATCTCTCTCTCTTTCTCTCTCTCTCTCTCTCTCACTCTCTCTCCCTCTCTCTCTCTCAATTCAATTCAAGTGCTTTATTGGCATGGAAAACATATGTTGACATTGCCAAAGCAAGTGAAATAGATAATGAACAAAAGTGAAATAAACAATCAAAAATTAACAATAAACATTAGACTCAAATCTCTCTCTCTCTCTCTCTCTCTCTGTCTCTCACTCTCAGTGTCTCATCAGACTTACAGTCCATCTGCCAGCAGATACTGTGGTTGGTGAAGCATCTACTCACTGAATCTCTTCATAAAAAGGGGTGGTTGGCAATAAGGTGAAGTGAGACAGAGATAGACACTGACCAACAGTAACTTTCCACTACGGTAGGCCTAACATGCATCATTCTCTTTCTCTGCTGAAGACGAGCACCCTGCAATACAGGAAGACTGGCCTTCAGGTTCTCACCACACCTCTCATCTCAGTGCATCAAAACCACATTTTCTTTTCACACCTCTTCTCGTCTGTTCATCTGGACGAAAAACATGTGCAAAGTCTGTCAAGAATACAAACAACCAGCTAAAAGCATTTCCCATTCCCTAAGCAAGAGGACAAAGTGCAGATTCAGATTGAGTGTCATCTCAATAGTTTTGTTAACTCTTCCTTCATGAAAACCTCTGTCATCATTGATCCATGCACTCAAGACATAACAACTTCAATCAGTATCAATTTTCACAGTGATATCTACTAACGCTTACTGTACATACAATAGGCAGATGCACAGGGTTTGGCAAAAGCAAGTAACATACTAAATACTCTATTGACATTGGCCTTAGCTTGATATATTTCCTGGTGGTGTAGATGATGAAGTAGATGGTCAGACAGCAGAGGAGAACTCCCGTTCTTATTATGGAGAGGAGGACAAGGATCCTAATCTCAGGATCATAGTCACCATCTTCAACATCCAGCTTGCTATGTGGATCACCAACTGAAATAATCAAATAAACTGTCAATACAGTGTAGCCAGTCATTAACTGTAATGTTAGTATCTTTCTAATAATAGCATATTGATGAAGAAATGTAGGCTACCTTCAACATCTAAAGAGTATTTCCCCACATGAGGCCACAGCACAGTAGTAAGTCTCAGCATCAGATAGGCTGACGTTCCTCTTGGGGAGGTTGAAGACACAGCTCTGTGTAGGAGACCCAGCATCAGGTATCTTCTCACACTGATCACTCCTGTCTCCATGGGTGTAAATGATTCCTGGATGTGATTCTCCTGAGCCACGTCTGAACCAATAGACACTGTGTTCTCCTGCACAGGTCTCAGTGTGTATTGTGCAGTTCAACATGCTGGGTACTGGAATCTGCACCTTTTCCAGGACCATAAAATCCTGTTACTAAACATATCCGATACAGTGCTAAAAGAGAAGCTTTAACATCCTTATGAAGTCCTCTTCTGTATGCTCTTCTTGGTGACTCTGTGATGCTTATATCCAATAATATTATCTTATATATCATGGTACAAGCAAACTGGAGGACAAAAGCCTAAACTTTTATTAACATTGTATTGATTTTGGTGCATCAGAAAAGCACCACTCCCGAAGATCATGCTATCATAATCACATGCAGCACATTAATACATCCCCATGACGGATGGCCTGGCATCTGAATTGGTCAGCACAAAACTGGTTCCACTCTTCCTCGTAGCAATGTGAAAATTATTGTCAAACCTTCCAAAGAATGTTGCAGTGTCGGAGTGAGCATACAGAGATTAGATCACACTGGAGCTTGTCCCATTGTCAATTTAAACCAGTTGTAGTGGTTGCCTCAATCTCAATTTAGTTCATGCATGTTCAGGTACTATACTGAAAATTGTTACAAAGTGTAGTATTGGACAACATATATTTCCTTCGTAAATACATAGGCATGATCCTCTGTTTCAATAGTAAGTTTGCACTATTACAGCTGGCTTTAACCTGCCTCAAATAACTGACAGAGTTCCGTCATTGTACTCCTCTGTAGACAGATCCCCATCATGTGTATACTAGTCAAGCCTGATTGGCTGTTCTGAGACCAACAGAAAGAAGGAAGAGGCCTACTGTATCATCAGTCCTGCTTGGAACAGTGAAAGTTATGAATAATTAATAAAGTCATGAACATTCACAAGGTGAAAAACATTCTAATCCGTTTCTAATTTTTACACTTTTTACCTACAATGATGATATGTATATGAATGAACCATCTTTCAAACTTAAATCAAATAGAATTGTAATATTTACTATACCTTTTCCTCCAAAGTCCAACTTGAACAACATGACTTTGATTGTTCTTCAACTGCTGTATGTTGCTGTATCAGAGATTGGCTCAAACGTTGAAAAAGGTCCACTATAGGTGTCAGCTAATGCCCCTTTCTTGCAGTTTTCAAATCAAATCAAATTGTATTTGTCACATGCGCCAAATGCAACAGGTGTAGACCTTACAGTGAAATGCTTACTTACAAACCCTTAACCAACAATGCAGTTTTAAGAAAGAAAAAAAAAGAAAGAAGATAGAATATATATAACAAATAATTAATTAGCAACAATAAAATAACAGTAGCGAGGCTATATACAGGTGGTTCCGGTACGGAGTCAATGTGCGGGGGCACCGGTTAGTCGAGGTAATTGAGGTAATATGTACATGTAGGTAGAGGTAAAGTGGCTATGCATGGATAATAAACAGAGAGTATCAGCAGAGTAGAAATGGGTGGTGGGGTGGAGACAATGCAAATAGTCTGGGTAGCCATTTCATTAACTGTTCAAGAATCTTATGGCTTGGGGGTAGAAGCTGTTAAGAAGGCTTTTTGACGTAAACTTGGCACTCTGGTACCACTTGCCATGCATTGTCAGTGATCAGGCCCACCAATGTTGTGTCGTCAGCAAAATTAATGATGGTGTTGGAGTCGTGCCTGGCCATGCAGTCATGGGTGAACAGAGAGTACAGGAGGGGACTGAGCACACACCCCTGAGGGGCTCCAGTGTTGAGGATCAGTGGCAGATGTGTTGTTAGCTACTCTCACCACCTGGGGGCAGCCAGTCAGGAAGTCCAGGATCCAGTTGCAGAGGGAGCTGTTTAGTCCCAGGGTCCTTAGCTTAGTGATGAGCTTTGAGGGTACTATGGTGTTGAACACTGAGCTGTAGTCAATGAATATCATTCTCACATAGGTGTTCCTTTTGTCCAGGTGTGAAAGGGCAGTGTGGAGTGCAATAGAGATTGCATCATCTGTGGATCTGTTGGTGCGGTATGCAAGTTGGAGTCGCATAGTCACTTCACCCCTACCTACATGTACAAATTACCTCGACTCACCTGTACCCCCTGATACAACGGTTCCAGCATACACAGTCTGGTTTAAACAAGTCAGTGGATCAGAACCTGTGTTTATTGCATCTATGCTCATCTCTAATTCAGATGGCACTACAATGGGTTTCAAAGCTGCCATGTGGGAATGAGTAGTGACAATACTAAAATCTTCCTCAAAATCACAAATGTGGATTTATCTGATTTCGGACTGTGTTTCTGTGGTATGGCTAAAAACATAAATGGTATTTTTCAACACAACATTTCGAAAGGTTCAAGGTAAGGTTTTTAACTATTTATCTTGCTTTTGATATATGAGGAATACATTTGAAAATGTTTGTCAGAAGATGAAAAAAAAACAGCAGACAATAGACCTTATTTTTTTCCTCTCATGTATTACCAATATTCTTATTTTACATTAGCAAATGTTGATGTTTCAGGCTACAACAGAGTTGAGGAAAAACCAGAGTCATCTAAAGAAAGTGAGTTTGTCTATCTTTTTCATAAAGATGCTAAAACTTTTGTGTGAAATCTGAAAATGTAGAAAACTTTTTCACAAATTTAAAGCAATAAAAACTTAGGCCAAACTGTGATGATTTGACCTATCTTGATCTAAAGGACACAACAAGGTCGATGAAATGTCAGAGATGTCTAGAGAGGGTGAGCTTCTTTCCTTTTCATGAATTGTGTAATAGAAAACTATTGAACTATGGGTTCTATTAGACCTTATTGATTTGTTATCTACATAATGAATGTATTTGTTATGCGTCAATTAATGGGGAGGAGGAACTTTGTGTATGGAAAGTTACTGTGAGAGAAAAGGGGAACATAATGTATGTCCAAATTCTGTTGTGTATGGTGAACAGAAGGTCACTTGTAAGCATCATGGAGAAGGTGGTGGTGACTTTTCTTCACTGATCAGAATCCTGGGCTTTCTCTCCATCATAAGAATTGCAGTTCTCCTCTGCTGTCTGACCATATTCATCATCATCTACACCACCAGGAAATAGGGTAGTCACTATCTGGCCAAGTTGCAAAGTCAAAAGACCTGCCTAGTTCTCCAATTTATCTTCGAAAATCAAATTTGAAAACTTTAAATCAAGACCAAAAGGCTCCATTTGTTTTCATAAATGTTTAGGACATAGACCATTTTGACTTTGCAGCTTGGCCATCTAGTAGGAAATAGGAAATAGATAAAGCTAAGGCCAATGTCAGTAGAGGTTTTTATCACTAATAAAATAATCACTGTAATTTTTTTTATTTTTAATATACAAAATAAATCTAATGTTCTATTTCCTGTTGTTGTTAATATGGTCTGACCTTAGGCACCTATTCTGAGATGCCGTGTCATTTCAAACATATTGGGACCTTGTGTAGAGGAGTGGCCAGTAAGAAACACATCACTTCCTGTTGTGACAGGAAGGAGCGGCTCAGTGTTGAGTGAGACCTGCTGAGGTGAAAATTACATGCTTCTCGTAGACTATCACTGGGGGATGAAATGGCCTTTGTATGTTACACTCTGAAGGAGAGTATCTCTCTTATTGAAGTGCCATAAAATAAATGAATGCTTAGCACCTATGCATTTATATTTACTATCAATTTACTTATTGTTTTCTCTTTTTCAGTAATGATTAGTCTTGTCCCAGTAATAGTATGTTTCACCAGAGTCGTAATGTGCCTGCCAACAGATGCTATGGATGGTGAAGCACTTGGGGGGTTGGGGCTGAGGGACACCAACAGTAACTTTCCACTGTGCGTCATTCTCTCCCTATTGAAAATGAGCAACCTGGGCCACAGGATGTCTGGCATTCAGCTCTCACCACACCACTCAGGGCATCAAAACCACACACTCGCTTCTCACACCTCTCTTCATCTGGTTGAAACACTAGACCCCTGCAGCTCAATAAGATTAGTGTGTAAAGAAAACAAACAAGGCCATTTTCATTCTCAAGCATTCAACAAGTGTACAAAGCCCACCTCTGACCCATGAACTAGTCCCGTGTGGCTCAGTTGGTAGAGCATGGTGTTTGCAACGCCAGGGTTGTGGGTTCAATTCCCACGGGGGACCAGTACAAAAATAAAAATGTATGAAATGTATGCATTCACTACTGTAAGTTGCTCTGGATAAGAGCGTCTGCTAAATGACTAAAATGTAAATGTAACTCAATACATAATGACTTCAGTTTACAATGCTATTTTTTTCATGCTTACAATAGGTGCATACACAGGGATTTGGCAAAAGCATATACAAAAAACTTACAAGCAATATGCTAGGAAATATATGCTAGGAAGACATCTTCCCCTCCAGTGACTTTGTCCTTTGCTTGACCTATTTATTTGTGTTGTAGAGGAGGATGCAAATGATGAGGCAGCAGAGGAGAACTCCATTTCTTATGATGGAGATAAGGACCAGGATTCTCATCTGGGCAGCAAAGTCACCACCCTCAAAGTCCAGCGTGGTTCAGTTCCCAAACAGTATCTCCCCACATGAGGTCACTGCCTAGTAGTAAGTCCCAGCATCAGAGTGGCTGAGGTTCCTCTTGGGGAGGTTGTAGACACAGCTCTGTGTAGGAGACCCAGTCTCAGGGCTCTTCTCACACTGATCACTCCTGTCTCCATGGGTGTAAATGATTACTGGGTGGGATTCTCCTGAGCCACGTCTGAACCAATAGACACTGTGTTTTCCTAAACAGGTCTCAGTGTGTATTGTACAGTTCATAGTCACAGAGTCTCCTGGCTGGACTGTCTCCTGAACAACATGCTGGGTCTTGGTATCTGCACCGTTCATTGCACATAAAAACAGAAAGATTCTACTGAATAAAAATATCTAATTAAATATTCATTATAAGATTATCATAAACAAAGATTGACAAGGCGACGTAATTGAACTTCTGAAATACTTACCCTCATGAATCAGAAATATGCCATTCCCATAAGTCGTGGTGTCATAATCGCGTTCACGACAGTAATATATCCCCACGTCTGACACCATGGCATCTGAAATGGTCCTCACAAAACAGTTCCTGCTCCTCCCCGCAGCAAACCGAGGTTATTAAACTCCCAATAGAACGTAACTGTGTTGGAGGAAGCATAAAGACTTAGCATTAACATTGGAGCTTGTTCAACTGTGAGCTTACACCAGTAGCGGTAGACTGCGGTAAGCACTCCAGAAGTGAAGCGTTCTAAATTAACTGTTTTCCAAAAATGAAGGTCTTCCTAACATCAGACTGAATGACAGCAGCAAGAGATAATGCTTTAAAAAATGTTATTCATTTTATTTGTATTTTTTTATTTAAGAACAAATTCTTATTTACAATTACGGCCTGTATTACAGTTTTTTCTCATTGCTTAGGCATTATCTTTGAAACTATAGGCTATTTTTGCAAAACTCTACACACTAATCACAAAACCTTACACCAAACCGGCAAAACATACATCTCTTGCAAAAGCAAACAATTCATGCAAAACTCTTCAAACTCTTTTAAAAAATGTTTTTGCGTCAGTACAGTACACACAAACGATCATTTGAATAAGCACACGAAGCACCAGCTACGCACTGATAGTATAAATGAAAAACACTTTTGCTTTTTCTGAGTGCAGGGCATAGCAGTTTCCCCATCCTCTCCTTCTCCCCGGTCTACTTCACCTCTTCCTTCTCCTCCTCCTCCTCCTCCTCGTCATCGTCCTGCTCGTCCTCCTCTAGTTCTCACCCCTCTGACTCTCTGTCCAACATTGGCCACCACTGTTGTCCAAACCAAATGTTTACATGTGGCCTATTTATAGTGGTCAAGCTCTGATTTGTAAGTGAACTCATTATCTAAAAGTGTTTTCACGTGTCAATGTGGAAAGGCAATTGGCGAAATAGTGTAGCAATGTAGAGATCAATGTTTACAGTTTTGCTAGAAGTGTGTTATTAAATTGCACACTGGGTGTAAAGCAATCAGTTGTGTTTACAGTTTTGCAAAAAGTGTTTTATAGAATTTCAAACTGAGTGTAAAGCAGTGAACGTACATTGAGTTTGGCACACTTGGTAAATGCATTGGCTACACGTGTTAATGTTTTCAGGGATAGTGCTTCAAGAATCACTGTTAGTGTTTAAGCATTCAGAAAAAAACTAAGAAAGAATGCACATATCAGTTGAAGCATGTACTGTAACAAGTCCATAATAGTTACAAGGTGAACACCATGAACACACAATATAAACTACATGACCAAAAGTATGTAGACACCTGCTCATCCAAACATTTCCCAGCTAGCAATGAGGAATCGGCCCAGAAGCGGCCCTCTTCCGGGGGGCCGGAACTGATTGAATCGGCCCGGAATCGGGTGTCGACTCAGCCCGGAATCAAAATGAACGACTGCCCAGAATCGGCCCAAGTGCATCGGTGTAACGGTTGTCGTGTGTGGAGGACCAAGACGCAACAGGAAAATGTATACTCATCTTTTTTTAATTATTGAAGAAGGTGAAACAAAACACGTATACAATATGAAAACAACACTGACAGTTCCGTCAGGTGAAGAACACAAAACAGAATACAACTACCCACAAACCACATTACAAACACACCCCTAATTATAAGACCTTTAATCAGAGGCAACGATAGACAGCTGCCTCCAACTGAAGGCCCCAACACCAATTAGAAAAACAAATGACTAGACAGAACATAGAAATAAACTAACATAGAACAATAACCAAAACCCTGGACTAATAAATCAACTGTCCGACTCTGGGAGCTCCGGACAGTGGGCCGTCATACCTGGTTCCGGACAGTGGGCCGTCTCACCTGGTTCCGGACAGTGGGCCGTCTCACCTGGTTCCGGACAGTGGGCTGTCTCTCTTGGTTCCGGACAGTGGGCTGTCTCTCTTGGTTCCGGACAGTGGGCTGTCTCTTGGTTCCGGACACTCTGGACTGGACACTGTTGCCGGATACTCTGGACTGGACACTGTTGCCGGATACTCTGGACTGGTACTGCGCACTGAAGGCCTGATGCGTGGGGCTGGCTTAGGAGGTGGCAGACTAGGGACACGCACCATAGGGCTAGTGCGAGGAGCAGTAACAGGGCGTACTGGACTGGGCTGACGTAATGGAAGCTTAGTGCGTGGGGCTTGTACTGGAGGTATCAGACTAGGGACACGCGCACTAAGGCTAGTACGAGGAGCGGGAACAGGACGTACTGGACTGGGCTGACGTAATGGAAGCTTAGTGCGTGGGGCTTGTACTGGAGGTATCAGACTAGGGACACGCGCACTAAGGCTAGTACGAGGAGCGGGAATAGGAAATACTGGACCGTGAAGGCGTACTGGCGGTCTCGAGCGCAGTACTGGTTCTACCCTTACTGGCTTGATGCCCACTTCCCCCTGGCAAGTGCGGGGCACTGGTACTGCGCACACCAGTCTGATAATACTTGGCCTCGCCACAGTACGCATTACCCCATAGCACGGGACCTGACCAGTAACAGGCTGCTTCCTATAAGCATGGGGAGTTGGCTTGGGGCTTAATCCTGGCCCCCCTAAACTACCCGTGTGCCCCCCAAAAAAATAATATTGGGGCTGCCGCTCCACCTCTACCTGCTTCCCAGGCAGGTTGTCACAATGGTCCAGTAGTTGTTCCCACGTCCAGTCAATCCTTGCTTCTAATACCGCCAGTGACCAGGATGCCATCTCCTCCCGAGCGCGCTGCTTTCTCCACTCCAGGTGCTGCTCCCTCATCTGTTGCTTGGTCCGGGTTTGGTGGGTAGTTCTGTAACAGTTGTCGTGTGTGGAGGACCAAGACGCAACATGTATACTCATCTTCTTTTTAATATTGAAGAAGGTGAAACAAATGAAACACGTATACAATTACGAAAAACGACACTAACAGTTCCGTCAGGTGAAGAGCACAAAACAGAATACAACTACCCACAAACCACAATACAAACACACCCCTAATTATAGGACCTTCAATCAGAGGCAACGATAGACAGCTGCCTCCAACTGAAGGCCCCAACACCAATTAGAAAAACAAATGACTGGACAGAACATAGAAATAAACTAACATAGAACAATAACCAAAACCCTGGACTAATAAATCAAATACCCCCTCTACATGGACACATACACACAACCAACCTGAACCACATAAAACAAATACCCTCTGCCACGTCCTGACCAAACTACAATAACAAATAACCCCTATTACTGGTCAGGACGTGACAATCGGGCCGTTTCTGTCTACCAGAATTCAGCCGACTTTTTTCGCACTGTAGACTTCTAATAAAAGTGATCCGCGTTAAATCAAATTGCCTCCTCGTCATTTTCCTGCCCCCCAGAAAGACCATAATGTAAAAGTGCTGTGAATATTGTGTGTAATCATCCTATCCTGCCACACTGATTCCAGACCTGCTCTCTTATTTGTACATAGAGGTTATGGGGAGGTCCGGTGTTGTAAGTAACTGATCTTGACAAAGGTTTTGGTAGTGGGTGTCAGCTAGTGAAGAGGTCCCTACATAATCACATCGCTATACGTAGGCTTAGTCATCTCCCTACTGAATTTCAATCGAGTTTGATGACAATTTTCAAGTTGAAAAATCCAGAGAAAGATGGTGAATCGAACCCAGCCAGAGAACTGTTATTGCCGGAGGAGAGGAGAGAGGGGCAAACTGTTCCTGATGGTGATGCTTTAGCTAGCAGCACTGCTAATCTTGCCAATTCAGCATCACCACTGGCACCTCCACTAGCTAGTAGGCCTACTAGCGAATCAGACTCAGCGGCAGATGGGGATCTGGGGGAGGGGTGCATTGCTTCTACCGGCGAAGTGCTCGGAGCTGGTGCAATTTTCAGTTCAAGTACAAGCAAACGTATAACCCCTGGCTTGTCATGCAGAATTCAAAGTTGGGCTGTACAACATGCAAAGGTAGGGAGCTTGGGTCTCAAAACGAGTGGAGGGATTAAACTAGCAAAAGAGTGGGTGGAATGTACAGCAGGTTAACATCCTATGCCTCAGAAGTATTATTATTTTTTAAAACCACTACAAAGACCCCTCAGAAAAAAGGTTTCATGCCCGAACCAAGGCGCATTTGGTGGCAGCAAGCCTTGTAGACAAGGTTAAAGAGGACACCCAGATTATAGTTAACACTCAAAATGAAAAAAATAGACGCTACAGCCAGTCTTCAGAACAGCCTAAGAAGGAGGCTAAACGTCACAGCCAGAGGGCCACTCATGGCTTTGAGCAAGAAATGGACTCTCAGAAGTTAAATGGATTTGATGTGTGGAGAGTCATTGTGGGAGGTTTTGAAAACAATGGTAGGACATGTTCTGTACTGTGAAGGTAATCTGAATATACTTTTTTCCCACATACTTTTGTATATATAGTGTACCTGGCCTTACCTGCTGGAAATAACAGAGGGCTGGAAAGACGGTTTCGTCATTATCTTCCTCAAGTGTAGACTAGTCGTTCTGTCTGTCAGATTACAGTGGCTGTCTTACATGGCTGGAGTGTTGGGCCCAGGCCAGGACTGATTGGCTGTTCTGAGACCAACAGAGAGAAGGATGAGGACAGCCTACTCTATCATAGTCCTACTTCGAACAGTGAACTCTGAAGTTATAAATAATAAATAGTTATGAATAAAGTCATGAATAATCACGTGGTTAATAAAATTCGTACAAGTTTGTAACTGTTTATTTTTACATAGTGCACCATCAGACAGTATTCATGCACCTTGACTTATTCCATATTTGTTGTGTTACAGTCTGAATTAAATATATTTTTCTCCTCACCTATCTACACACAATACCCTATAATGACTAAGTGAAAAAAAGTTTTTAGACATTTTTGCAAATTTATTGAAAATGAAATACAGAAATATCTCAATTACCTAAGTATTCACACCCCTGAGTCAATACATGTTAGAATAATCTTTGGCAGTGATTAAAGTTGTGAGTCTCTAAGAGGTTTGCACACCTTCGATTTAAGTAAAACTGTAACTAGGCCACTCAGGAATACTCAACGTCTTGGTAAGCAACTCCATTGTATATTTGGCCTTGTGTTTTAGTTTATTGTCCTGCTAAAAGGTGAATTTGTCTCCCAGTGTATGTTGGAAAGCAGATAACCAGGTTTTCCACTAGAATTTTGCCTGTGCTTCACTATATTCCATTTATTTTTATCCTAAAAAACTCATTAGTTCTTGTCGATGACAAGCATACCCATAACATGATGCAGTCACCACCATGCTTGAAAATATGAAGAGTGGTACTTAGCGATATGTTGCATTGCATTTCCCCTAAACATAATGCTTTGTATTCAGGACATAAATACACATATTTTGTAGTTTTACTTTAGTGACTTATTGAAAACATCCATGTTTTGGAATATTTTTATTCTGTACAAGCTTCCTTCCTTTTATTCTGTCATTTAGGTTAGTATTGTGAAGTAACTACAATGCTGATCCACGCTCAGTTTTCTTTTATCACAGCCATTAAACTGTAACTGTTTTAAAGTCACCATTGGTTTACTTCCTCTCCGGCAACTGAGTCAGGAAGGACACCTGTATCTTTGTAGTGACTGGGTGTACACCATCCAAAGTGTAATTAGTAACTTCACCATACTCAAAGGGATATTACATTTATTTTCTACCCATCTAACAATAGGTTACCTTCTTTGAGTGGCATTGGAAAACCGCCCTGGTCTTTGTGGTTGAATCTGTGTTTGAGATTCACTGCTCGACTGAGGAACCTTACAGATACTTGTATGTGTAGGGTACAGAGAAGAGGTAGTCATTCAAAAATCATTATTGCACACTTAGTGAGTCCATGCTACTTATTATGTGACTTGTTAAGCACATTTTTACTCCTGAACTTATTAAGGCTTGCCATATCAAAGGGGTAGAATACTTACTGACTCAAGACATTTCAGCTTTAATTTTTTAATACATTTCTAAACATTTCTAAAAACATAATTCCACTTTGACATTATGGGGTATGAAACAAAATCAGTGAAACAAAATCTCAATTTAATCAATTTTAAATTCAGGCTGTAACACCTCAAAATGTGGAAAAGTCCAGGTGTGTGACATTTTTCAGAAGGCACTTGTGACTAACAGAAATGGAATAATGTGTCCCTGAACAAAGGGGGGGTCAAAATCAAAAGTAACAGTCAATATCTGGTGTGGCCACCAGCTGCATTAAGTACTTCAGTGCATCTCCTCCTCATGGACTGTACCAGATTTGCCAGTTCTTCCACCAAGGCACCTACAAGCTCCCAGATATTTCTTGGGGGAATGGCCCTAGCCCTCACCCTCCGATCCAACAGGTCCCAGACGTGCTCAATGGGATTGAGATCCGGGCTCTTCGCTGGCCTTGGCAGAACACTGACATTCATGTCTTGCAGGAAATCATGCACAGAATGAACAGTATGGCTGGTGGCATTGTCATGCTGGAGGGTCATGTCAGGATGAGCCTGCAGGAAGGGTACCAAATGAGGGAGGAGGATGTCTTCCCTGTAACGCACAGCGTTGAGATTTCCTGCAATGACAACAAGCTCAGTCCGATGATGCTGTGACACATCGCCCCAGACCATGACGGACACTCCACCTCCAAATCATTCCTGCTCCAGAGTACAGGCCTCGGTGTAACTCTCATTCCTTCGACGATAAAAGCAAATCCGACCATCACCCCTGGTGAGACAAAACCGCGACTCGTCAGTGAAGAGCACTTTTTGCCAGTCCTGTCTGGTCGACAGTGGGTTTGTGCCCATAGGTGACGTTGTTGCCGGTGATGTCTGATGAGGACCTGCCTTACAACAGGCCTACAAGCCCTCAGTCCAGCCTCTCTCAGCATATTGCGGACAGTCTGAGCACTGATGGAGGGATTGTGCGTTCTTGGTGTAACTCGGGCAGTTGTTGTTGCCATCCTGTACCTGTCCCGCAGGTGTGATGTTCGGATGTACCAATCCTGTGCAGGTGTTGTTACATATGGTCTGCCACTGCGAGGACAATCAGCTGTCCATCCTGTCTCCCTGAAGCGCTGTCTTAGGCGTCTCACAGTATGGACATTGCAATTTATTCCCCTGGCCACATCTGCAGTCCTCATGCCTCCTTGCAGCATGCCTAAGGCATGTTCACGCAGATGAGCAGGGACCCTGGGCATCTTTCTTTTGGTGTAGTTCAGTCAGTAGAAAGGCCTCTTTAGTGTCCTAAGTTTTCATAACTGTGACCTTAATTGCCTACCATCTGTAAGCTGTTAGTGTCTTAATGACCGTTCCACAGGTGCATGTTCATTAATTGTTTATGGTTCATTGAACAAGCATGGAAAACAGTGTTTCCTCTTATGGCTAGGGGGCAGTATTTTCACGGCTGGATAAAAAACGTACCCGATTTAATCTGATTATTAGTCCTGCCCAGAAACTAGAATATGCATATAATTATTAGCTTTGGAGAGAAAACACTCCAAAGTTTCTGAAACTGTTTGAATGGTGTCTGTGAGTATAACAGAACTCCTATGGCAGGCAAAAACCTGAGATGCTTCTGTTCAGGAAGTACCCTGTCTGAACATTTCTTGCCCTTCTTTATTATCTCTATCTTTTACAAAGGATCTCTGCTCTTACGTGACACTTCGCACGTCAACAATGGAGTCTCAGAGCCCGGGAAAAACAGGAATGACGTAATTCAAAGCCCTGGCTATAGCACACGAGAGCAAAAGCTGAGTGGTCACTCAATGGACTAAGCCTTACGCTCGCGACCCGCCCCGCCCCCGGCTTTCGGTTTTTCCCTCAGTATACAGACAGGCAGATTCCCGGTCGGAATATTATCGCTTCTCTACGAGATAAATTGCATAAAAATTGGTTTTAAACAGCGGTTGACATGCTTCGAAGTACGGTAATGGAAAATTTAGAAATTTTTTGTCATATTTTGCGTCATGCTCGTGGCCGAGATTTAGCGTTGGGATAGTGTCTAGAACGCACGAACAAAACGTCTTGATGGAACATAACGATGGATTATTTGGGACCAAACCTACATTTGTTATTGAAGTAGAAGTCCTGGCAGTGTATTCTGACGAAGAACAAGCAAGGTAAGAACATTTTTCTTATAGGAAATGTGATTTTGGTGAAGGCTAAACTTGCAGGGTGTCTAAATAGCTAGCCCTGTAATGCCGGGCTATGTACTTAGATTATTGCAAAATGTGCTTCATCCGAAAAGCTATTTTAAAATCGGACATATTGAGTGCATAGAGGAGTTCTGTATCTATAATTCTTAAAATAATTGTTATGCTTTTTGTGAACGTTTATCGTGAGTAATTTAGTAAAATCACCGGAAGTGTTTGGTGGGAATGCTAGTTCTGAACGTCACATGCTAATGTAAAAAGCTGGTTTTTGATATAAATATGAACTTGATTGAACAGACATGCATGTATTGTATAACATAATGTCCTAGGTGTGTCATCTGATGAAGATCATAAAAGGTTAGTGCTGCATTTAGCTATGGTTTGGGTTTATGTGACATGATATGCTAGCTTGAAAAATGGGTGTCTGATTATTTCTGGCTGGGTACTCTGCTGACATAATCTAATGTTTTGCTTTCGTTGTAAAGCCTTTTTGAAATCGGACAGTGGGGTTAGATTAACGAGATTCTTGTCTTTAAATAGCTGTAAAATAGTCATATGTTTGAAAAGTGTACGTTTTCGGATTTAGAGGAGTTTGAATTTCGCGCCCCGCCCATCATTGGATATTGGAGCAGACGTTCCGCTAGCGGAACGTGTAGATGTAAGAGGTTATTAAACCCTTTACAATGAAGATCTGTCAAGTTATTTGGATTTTTACGAATTATCTTTGAAAGACAGGGTCCTGAAAAAGGGCCCTTTCTTTTTTTGCTGGGTTTATATACTGCACTTTGCCTTTGTAGGGCAGTATAATGTAGGTGTCACTCCTTTCTTGCAGTTTGTTCTTCATGGTCTAATTGACATTATAAAAGTAAAAAGTGCCTCAACCACAGTGTGAGGTGACAGGAACTAGCTACAAGGCTGGAGCCTATGATGACCTGATATTATTGGTTAGTAGCTCTGATACCCAGACTGATGTGAAGGCTCTGATCAAGAGACAAGAGGCCTGTCTCTGAAACTACCTGTCTATCTTTGTAGGCTGGGTTAGTGTTAGGGTTAGACTAAGGCTGGGTTAAGGTTAGGGCTAACTATCCTAAAGCTAGGATTAGTGCTAGGGTTAAGATTAGAATTAGTGGTAGGGTTAGGTATAGAATTAGGGTTAGGATTAGTGGATAGTTAATTGAACAAATATAATCCATCTGTAGCGGACTATCCAAATAAAGCACTACCAGCAGCTGTGTGGTCACACATGAACTCAGCCAAACAAAACACCTTCTCAAACATGTGTTTTTTTAACTTTATCTCCACTTTGATTTCATATATACACACGTCTGCTTTTAGACTCCACATAAAACATGCAATGCATTCAGAAAGTATTCAGACCTCTTGACTTTTTCCACATATTGTTACGTTACAGCCTTATTCTAAAATGGATGAAATAGTTTTACAATACCCCATAAAGACAAAGCAAAAACATGTTTTAAGACATTTTTTCACATTTATTTAAAAATAAAACGGAAATATCACATTTACATAAGTAAGTAATCAGACCCTTTACAGACCCTTTACACCTTTGGGATTGATTACAGCCTCGAGTCTTCTTGGGTATGACGCTAACAGCTTGGCACACCTGTATTTGGGGAGTTTCTCCCATTCTTCTCTGCAGATCCTCTTAAGCTCTGTCAGGTTGGATGGGGAGAGTCGCTGCACAGCTATTTTCAGGTCTCTCCAGAGAAGTACAATCGGGTTCAAGTCTGGGCTCAAGCTGGGCCATTCAAGGACATTCAGAGACTTGTCCCGAAGCCACTGCTGCGTTGTCTTGGCTGTGGGATTAGTGTCATTGTCCTGTTGGAAGGTTAATGTTCACCCCAGTCTGTGGTCCTGAGTGCTCTGGAGCAGTGACGCTTGCCATTCAGGCCTTAGAGTTCAATCTTGGTTTCATCAGACCAGACAATCTTATTTCTCATGGTCTGAGAGTCCTTCAGATACCTTTTGGCAAACTCCAAGCGGGCTGTCATGTGCCTTTTATTGAGGAGTGGTTTCCGTCTGGCCACTCTACCATAAAGGCCTGATTGGTGGAGGGCTGCAGAGATGGTTGTCCTTCTGGAAGGAACACTGGAGTTCTGTCAGAGTGACCATCGGGTTCTTTGTCACCTCCCTGACCAAGGCCCTTGTCCCCCAATTGCTCAGTTTGGCAAGGTGGCCAGCTCTAGGAAGAGTCTTGGTGGTTCCAAACTTGTTGGAGGCCATTTTGTTCTTGGGGACTTTCAATGCTGCATACATTTTTTGGTACTCTTTCCCTGATCTGTGCATCGACACAGTCCTGTCTCGGAGCTCTACGGACAATTCCTTCGAACTCATGGCTTGGTTTTTGCTCTGACATGCACTGTCAACTGTGGGACCTTATATAGACAGGTGAGTGCCTTTCCAAATCATGTCCAATCAATTGAATTTACAGCAAGCCATCAAAATGGTGCCGATAAAGATGGTCTCCTTGCTTCGAGTTCTTAGGAAACTACGCAGTATTTTGTTTTTTTATGTATTATTTATTACATTGTTACCCCAGGAAATACCCCAAGTCTTATTACATACTGCCGGGAAGAACTACTGGATATAATAGCAACGTCAACTTACCAACATTACGACCAGGAATACGACTTTCCCGAAGCGGATCCTCTGTTTGGACCACCACCCAGGACAATGGATCTAATCCTTGTAGCTGACCCAAAACAATGGTGCCGGAGAAGGGGCTGACAGACCGGCCTCCTGGTCAGGCTCTGTAGACGTGCACATCGCTCACCTCTCCCGAGTATACTACTCGCCAATGTCCAGTCTCTTGACAACAAGGTAGACGAAATTCGAGCAAGTGTTGCCTTCCAGAGAGACATCAGAGATTGTAACATTCTCTGTTTCACGGATGCCGCTCTCGGGATATGTTGTCGGAATCCATTCAGCCACCGGGCTTCTCCATGCATTGTGCTGACAGAGATAAACACCTCTCTGGGAAGAGGAAGGGCGGGGATGTTTGCTTTATGATTAACGACTCATGGTCTAATCATAACAACATACAGGAACTCAAGTCCGTCTGCTCACCCGACCTAAAATTCCTTACAATCAAATGCCGGCCATTTTACCAACCAAGAGAATTCTCGTCAGTTATTTTCACAGCTGTGTATATTCCCCCTCAAGCAGACACCAAGATGGCCCTCAAGGAACTTCACTGGACTCTATGTAAACTGGAAACTATATATCCAGAGGCTGCATTTATTGTAGCTGGGGATTTTACCAAAGCAAAATTGAGAATAAGGCTACCTAAATTCTATCAGCATATTGATTGCACGACGCGCAGGGGTAATACTCTCGACCACTGCTACTCTAACTTCCGCGAGGCATACAAAACCCTCCCCCGTCCTCCCTTGAAAATCTGACCACGACGCCATCTTTCTTGTACCGTCTTATAGGCAGAAACTCAAACATGATGTACCAGTGACGAGAACCATTCAACGCTGGTCTGACCAATCGGAAGCCACGCTTCAAGATTATTTGATCACGCGGACTGGAATATGTTCCGGTCAGCCTCAGAAAACAACATCGACCTATACACTGACTCAGTGAGTGAGTATATAAAGAAGTGCATTGGAGATGTTGTTCCCACTGTGACTATTAAAACCTACCCTAACCAGAAACAGTGGATGGCTGGCGGCATTCGTACAAAATTGAAAGCGCGATACACCACATTTAACCATGGAAAGAGGTCTGGAAATATGACTGAATATAAACAGTGTAGTTATTCCATCCGCAAGGCAATTAAACAAGTGAAACGCCGGTACAGGGACAACATGGAGTCGCAATTCAACAGCTCAGACACGAGACGTATGTGCAGGGTCCACAGGAAATCACGGACTACAAAAATAAAAACAGCCACGTCACAGTCAAGCTTCCAGACAAACTAAACACCTTCTTTGCCTGCTTTGAGGATACAGTGCCACCGTTGAGGCTCGTTAACAAGGACTGCACCCCCCCCCCTTCTCCGTGGCCGACATGAGTAAAACATTTAAACGTGTTAACCCCCGCAAGGCTGCTGGCCCAGAAGGCATCCCTAGCCGCGTCCTCAGACCATGCGGAGACCAGCTGGCTGGTGTGTTTACGGACATATTCAATCACTCCCTATCCCAGTCTGTTGTCCCCACATGCTTCAAGATAGCTACCATTGTCCCTGTACCCAAGAAGGCAAAGATAACTGAACTATATGACTACTGCCCCACAGAACTCACTTCTGTCATCATGAAGTGCTTTGAGAGGCTAGTCAAGGATCATATCATCGCCACCTTACCAGACACCCTAGACCCACTTCAGTTTGCATACCGCCCCAACAGGTCCACAGATGACGCATTCCCTACACACTGCACACTTTCCTATCCCATCTGGACAAAAATAATACCTGTTGTTCAATGACTACAGCTCAGCATTCAACACCATAGTACCCTCCAAGCTCATCATCAAGCTGGAGGCCCTGGGTCTCAACCCCGCCCTGTACAATTGGGTCCTGGACTTTCTGACGGGCCGCCCCCAGGTGGTGAAGGTAGGAAACAACATCTCCACTTCGCTGACCCTCAACACTGGGGCCCCACAAGGGTGCGTGCTCAGCCCTCTCTTGTACTCCCTGTTCACCCACAACTGCGTGGCCATGCACGCCTCCAACTCAATCATCAAATTTGCAGACGACACAACAGTAGTGGGCTTGATCACCAAACAACGACGAGACAGCCTACAGTGAGGAGGTGAGGGAAATTGGAGTGTGGTGTCAGGAAAACAACCTCTCACTCAATGTCAACAAAACAAAGGAGATTATTGTGGACTTCAGGAAACAGTAGAGGGAGCACCCCCTATCCACATCGATGGGACAGCAGTGGAGAAGGTGGAAAGTTTTAAGTTCCTCGGTGTACACATCACAGACAAACTGAAATGGTCCACCCACACAGACAGTGTGATGAAGAAAACGTAAAAGCGCCTCTTCAACCACAGGAGGCTGAAGAAATTTGGCTTGTCACCCAAAACCCTGACAAACTTTCACAGATGCACAATCGAGAGCATCCTTGTCGAGCTGTATCTTAGCCTGGTACGGCAACTGCACCGCCCTCAACCGCAAGACTCTCCAGAGGGTGTTGCGTTCTGCACAACGCATCACCGGGGTCAAACTACCTGCCCTCCATGGCACCTACAGCACCCGATGTCACAGGAAGGCCAAAAACATCATCAAGGACAACAACCACCCGAGCTACTGCCTGTTCACACCGCTATCATCCAGAAGGCGAGGTCAGTACAGGTGCATCAAAGCTGGGACCGAGAGACTGAAAAACAGCTTCTATCTCAAGGCCATCAGACTGCTAAACAGCAATCACTAACTCAGAGAGGCTGCTGCCTACATTGAGACCCAATCACTGGACACTTCAATAAATGGATCACTAGTCACTATAAACAATGCCACTTTAAATAATGGCACTTTAATAATGTTTACATATCTTACATTACTCATATCACATGTATATACTGTATTTTACACCATCTATTGCACCTTGCCTATGCCGCTCGCCGCTCGCCCATCGCTCATCCATATATTTATATGTACATATTCTCATTCACCCCTTTAGATCTGTGTGTATTAGGTTGTTGTTGGGGAATTGTTAGATTACTTGTTAGATATTACTCCACTGTCAGAACTAGAAGCACAAGCATTTCGCTACATTCACATTAACATCTGCTAACCATGTGTATGTGACCAATATAATTTGATTGATTTGATTTGAAGGTGGACTCCAATCAAGTTGTAGAAATATCTCAAGGATTATCAGTGGAAACAGGATGCACCTGAGCTCAATTTGAAGTCTCATAGCAAGGGGTCTGAATACTAATGTAAATGAGGTATTTCTGTTTTAAATTTGTAATTAATTTGCAAAAATGTCCAAAAAGCTGTTTTTGCTTTGTCATTATGGGGTATTGTGTGTAGATTGATGAGGGGAAATAATTAATAATCAATGTTAGAATAAGGCTGTAATGTAATAAAATGTGGAAAAAGGGAAAGGGTCTTAATACTTTGTTAATGCACTTTATGTAAGTGTCACTTCTGCTTCCTGTAAATAGACATTGTAGTCCAATACCAACTACTACGCCCCCTACCGATGAACTACATTTTGACCTCACTGTGATCTCAGGGTGAACTAAGAGGTATTGTTTGATTCTCAGCCAGACAGAGCAGAATAGATCTACAAACAGAATGGCCAGAACCTTCCTACAAGCTCTACTGCTCTATGGATTGAGTAAGTAAGCTACTGTTAATTAACGTCGAGAATAAAATTGATTGTATCATCTGTCCTAGAACCAAAGATGAGCAGATCAGAGTGCATTGCATGATAACTTTCAGTGCACCACTTTTTTCTAACATGTACATGTGACATCACCGATTACAGTCATTAATGTTGGACTTTGTTCTATCTGTTTCAGCTTTGGTCTCTGTGTTGGTTTCTCAGTCTCAGACTATGGAGGTCCGTATTGGGGATAACATCACCTTGCAGTGCTCCAATGTTACAACGGTTGTGGGACACACAGCATGGTTCAAGCAAGTCAACGGATCAGAGCCTGTGTGTATCTCGTCTATGTACGGCTTTAATTCAACACCTGATCTCCACAATGATTTTCAAAGGAGACATTTTGAAATGTTCAGCAACAACACCACTATCTTTCTCAAAATCACAAAAGTGGAAATAGCTGACTGTGGCCTGTATTTCTGTGGATTGTTTCCACATAGCCACATGTTCTTTGTCAACGCAACATATCTAAAAATTAAAGGTACGTTTTCAACTATTTATCTGGCTTTTGATACATTTGAACATTTTTATCAACCTAATCAGGAGTTATCATGAAACAAAGGCAAACCATTGATGGACATATTTTTTAGCATTATAATTTTGGAAAAAAAATACTTCTCTATTCTTACTAATCTCAGTGTTACAGGGCACAATGGAAGTGAGGAAATACCAGAGTCATCTAAAGATAGTGAATTTCTCTGTCTTTCTCATGCAGATTCAAAGCCATGTTTTAAAAAAAGAATCAAAAACACAAACATGATTTGCTCTGTCACAGACTGATTTAATTCCATTTCATGTATTAGGAGAGTGTAAAGGAACTATCGGTCCTGTAGCAGAGGGTGATGACATATACCTCGGAGAGGATGATGATGGAACCATGTACCTCCTTCCCCTGGTTGTGATCCTGGCTGTTGTGACTGCTGTTCTACTGATAGTCATCCTCATCCTGGTCCTCAAGACCAGACGAGACACAAAAACACACAACACAGGTACAATGGAGGACCATGAACGTTTTCAGCAAGGCGCATGTGTCAGATTTTAGATGATAAATTGTGAGAAAACCACATGCACAGGATATTTCTCTCTGACCAAATGTCTGTACGGTAACACAGAGTAAAATGTATGTTTAAATAACTGTTTGTGTCCTGACCCAAATAATTATGTTCTTATTCAGATATCGGGGCTCAACTGCTGCCACAAAATAACCAGGTAATAGAAACTGTTATATTTTCTTGATTTTCGTACATGACATCCAGATAACTGTACTTGATTAGAATTGTGTGTTTAATTGAGATTTGTTTGATACCTCTAACCTTATTATATGCTTTCTACAGGATCCAGATCAGGATCCAGACTCTCTGAACTACGCAGCACTGAGTTTCCGTCAGAAGAGGTCCAGAAATAAGAAGACAACTAAAGGTCAAATGATGGAGATGGAGTCGAATGTTGTTTATGCTGCCACAAGATAATGTCAAATGTTTTAATGTTGATATCAGTGTAGCACTGATGAAGAACGAGTATAATCTTTAGAATACTTTTTTTCCCTTGTAATATAGAATTTACTGATTGTTGTTGTGGTGCTCTGTACCCCAATAGAGCTCGCTAGCTTTTAGTCCTAAAAAACAGAAATGAGTTAGCCAAGCCATGTTGGTCAAAGCCTATGGGGAAAAGAATGGGGTTTTTGGAGAGTTTTTGGATAAACAACGAAAATAAGGTCTGAGGTTAACACAGGCTTAGGAGATCTTATATGTTTTGTTCAGTCAGTTAACATGACCTATATGAATTATGAAGCCTTTATGTGCTTTTTTGGTTACATAAATGCTTCAAAATTCTTAAAGTGACGTAAGCTAATGAAGATGATCTCACAGAACAAAACGTATAAGATTACCTAAACCTGTGTTATCCACAGACCTTATTTGCAGCGTTTATCCAAAAAATGTACCAAACCCCATTCATTTCCTCATAAACTTTGACCAACGATCCACGGCGGAGTGAGCCTCCATTAGTGACTACAAAAAAGACGCCATTACCATTGCTCTCTATTCCAAGTACTCAAAAATCCTCTTGAGACAACAGCTATGGTTGGGCTAGTGGTGCTGCTACCGTGTTGTGCTGCTGCCATGTTGTATCGCTACCGTGTTGTCGTTATGTTGTGTTGCTACCATGCTGTGTTGTTGTCTTAATTCTATCTTTATGTAGTGTTGTGGTGTCTCTCTTGTCATGATGTGTGTTTTGTCCTACATTTATTTTTAATCACAGCCCTCGTCCCCGCAGGAGGCCTTTTGCCTCTTGGTAGGCCGTCATTATAAATAAGAATTTGTTCTTAACTGACTTGCCTAGTTAAATAAAGGTTAAATATATATCTATATTTTTCTTTTAAATAGAGGAGGAAGGGAGCATCACTTCCTGTGCTGTGAATGACAGAAAGTAGCAGCTCGGTATAGAGTGAGACCTGCTGAGGTGAACATCACTGGGTCTCTTATGTACATTTACGTCATTTAGCAGACGCTCTTATACAGAGCGACTTACAAATTGGTGCATTCACCTTATGCTCTCTTATAATCTTGACAGAAAGATAGCAATCCATCTTAAAAACGATTATTTAGAATTGATTCCTAAACTTTTACCATCTTTTGAAATGAAAGATGACATAGACATGGGTGAATATCTCTAATTCTGTATAAATACGGTTTAGGATGCAAACTGCAACAAAACTGGGTCCCCTTTGACCAAACACATAATACTTGTAATGTATCTTGAAGGTGAAATAAACAATAAAATACATATTGTTTGTATAAAATTATTTTATTTTATGTTGTGTGTATAATGGTGACACTGATAGGCCAAGTTAATATACACTGTGGTAAACACGCTTTCTCTGCTGAAGAAAAGCAACCTGAACCGCTGGAAGACAGACAGAGACAGACAGACAGTCTGACAGACAGACAGTCAGACAGACAGACAGACAGACAGACAGACAGACAGACAGACAGACAGACAGACAGACAGACAGACAGACAGACAGACAGACAGACAGACAGACAGACAGACAGACAGACAGACAGACACTATGATATTTCAAAACATTATCTGCTGTTATCACAATTTTTATGGTTTAATTTATTTGAACGCATGATGTACAATGGTATGTATGGTGGACACCTGGGGTTTGGGACACCTGTACACCGCCATCTGCTGTTTAGTAAAATAACCACACATTTAATGTGTTTTATTCCACATCTTTAACACTTGTAGGCCTACTCCAACCATAGTGCACCCATGACGTGTTTGCATGCATAGGGAATGGATCCATTACCAATAGGCCTACTGCTCTATTGTTGAATGTGCCGAGGCAGATGTCAATACTCTCAGCAGACTCATCTCATGCATTCGCTGCAGACCCAACATCCTCGAACTGTGGTCAGTGTCACCTTGCTGGTGTGAACCGCGATGGAAGAAAGAACACATACATCTTTGTGGTCAGAAGTTTCCACTGAACAATAAAACAATCAGACATCAAGCCATCACAGATTTGGCATCACATTTTTTTCTTAGGTGCTTTTGAGATCACACCTCATCTTTTCTGAGACATTGGGTTATATTTGTTATGGTTTGTTACCAAGGCAGTTTGATTTGCATACTAGATAATGATGTTGCTAATTGTGCTCCTAGGGCCTGTGATAAGCCGTGTGGTAACTTTGGTCAACATGCACTTTTAGGATATCTGTATTTTTTCTGTACACAGGGATTCTGATAACCAACAACCAATAATTTTGACCTTATTTGACCTCCAACACTTTCTGTCCATAGTTTCATATTGCCACTAATCAAAGCTTTGTTTACACTTACCTGACAAACCCGTTATCTACCTATAACATCAATCAAAGTCTGCATCTGAAATGGCACCCTATTCCTTATACAGTGCCTTCAGAAAGTATTCACACCCCTTGACTTTTTAAAAAATGTAGTTATGCTACAAATTGTGATTCAAATTGATTTAATTGTCTTTTTTTTTGTCAACGATCGACACAAAATACTATGTAATGTCAAAGTGGAAGACACATTCTAACGTGTAAAACATTCATAAAAATGAAACACTAACATAACTTGATTAGATAAGTATTCAACCCCTGAATCAAAACATGTTAGAATCACCTTTGGCAGCAATTACAACTGTAAGTCTTTCTGGGTAAGTCTCTAAGAGCTTTCCACACCTGGATTGTGCAAGATTTGCCCATTATTCTTTTCGAAATTCTTCAAACTCTGTCAAATTGGTTGCTGATCATTGCTAGACACCCATTTTCAGGTCTTGCCATAGATATTCAAGCCGATTTAAGTCAAAACAGGAACATTCACTCTCTTCTTGTTAAACAACTCCAGTGTAGATTTGACCTTGTGTTTTAGGTTATTGTCCTGCTGAAAGGTGAATTAATCTACCAGTGTCTTTTGGAAAGCAGACTGAACCAGGTTTTCCTCTATGATTTTACCTGTGCTTAGCTCCATTCCATTTACACTTTGTATTCAGGACAAAAAGTGAATTGCTTTGCCACATTTTTGCGGTATTACTTTAGTGCCTTGCTGCAAACAGGATGCATGTTTTGGAATATTTTTATTATGTACAGGCTTCCTCTTTTCACTCTGTCAATTAGGTTAGTATTGTGGAGTAACTACAATGTTGTTGATCCATTCTCAGTTTTCTCCTATGACAGGCATTCAATTCTGTAACTGTTTTAAAACTTCTTAGGGATCAGCATCATTTTTTCAATTTTCGCCTAAAATGGCACACCCAAATCTAACTGCCTGTAGCTTAGGCCCTGAAGCAAGGATATGCATATTCTTGGTACCATTTGAAAGGAAACACTTTGAAGTTTGTGGAAATGTGAAATGAATGTAGGAGAATATAACACAATAGATCTGGTAGAAGAAAATACAAAGAAAAAAACAACCTTTTTTTGTATCTTTGTTGTACCATCATCTCTGAAATGCAAGAGAAAGGTCACAAATCTAGCCAAGAAGCTGGATGTAATGTAGATGGTGTCCACAAGAGGGCTACGGTGTATGTGCAACATTTCAGACTGATAACTTGAAGAATGAGCAAGCTACATTACATTTAGTATGAAGTCACCCAGGTGTCCTTCACAATTTGCCCAAATGTAACCAAGTGGCCAAATTGGTAAATTGATACATTTTCAAGAACATAACTATATAGAAAACATACAAACATTCTATGCTAATAAAAAATACAAGTTTACACACTCCCAAGAATGTTAAACATTATGGATCATTAGCTTCCCTACATAAAATGTACTAACAGGAGACCAGACAAAAACGCTGATACAATGTCTCCAAACACAGAGGTGAAATATTTAAGATAAGGGCCAAGTTAGCAGCCAACACTGATCTAATGTCATAAGTGAAGACACTACAAACACGAAGTAAAAAAATATATAAATAAATGAATAAAATGTACACGTTATTTACAATGACTGTTCTTACAACACAACCTCTACACAAGATTATGCTGCTGGTCCCAAGTCTCTTTCAGCTGTAAAGCACTTACCATCCTCTACTTAGGCTGGCTGGGTATTCACACCTCTAGATGGCCAGGCGGGGGTTTGTTGTGGAGCCAGAGAGAGCAGCAGTTAGACTGAGTGGGAGATGGAGGACTTGAATGAGGTCTCTTTGAAGTCAGTCTTTACCACTAGAAAAATGAGTAAGAACTCAAGTTTATTACTTATTATATTGAACCTTTATTTTAGCAATACTGCAAGTAAACAACAGCACATCTATAAACATATATTATATTGAGTGGAGAACACTGTGGTGAAGGTTGTGTACCAATAATTTTTTTGTTTTTTTTAATTAACCTTTATTTAACTAGGCAAGTCAGTACAAATTCTTATTTACAACGACGCTTATAATTGTGTGCCTCCCTATGGAGGAGGTGCAGCCTGGATTTGAACCAGGTACTGCAGTGTGTTAGACGACTGGGCCAGTCGGGTGCACAATGTGTATTGTATGTTGACTTTGACATGTTGTGGCTTTCGGATTTACAACATAAAATCATTTAAAAATAAAGACTCCTATTTTACTTACCAGTGTCAGTGACAAGAAATCTAAATTGAATAAATGTTTTATTCAGGCTGTAACACAACAAAATGTGGAAAATTCAAGGGGTGTGAATACTTTCTGGGGTGTGCACTACATTTGACCATGCAGGACCCATTGTTGACCAGAGCCCTATGGGCCCTTGCAAAAAGTAGTACACTATGTAAGGAATACAGGGTGCCCTTTTGGATGAAACCACCCCCACCTTCTTCAAACTCTCTGTCTCTCCGAACCACACTCATACCACATTTATGCAGACCACAACCTGTTGTTGTCACGATATTCATCTTGCAGAGGAAATAGTGTGTTATAAATGGCATAACATATAAATGACATAACGTAAAAGCTTTCAATGACTTGAGAAAGTTTTGGGAGTATGCAAATATGAAGGAGTATCTTTTTAGGTGTGAGCTCTTTCTGAGATGTGTTATGGTTTGTTGCCAAGGCAGTTTGATTTGCATGCAAATAATGATGTTGCTAATTGTGTTGATAATGCCTTTGAAAAGCCTTGTGATGTCTTTGTTCAACATGCACTCGATTTCACTATTTCTGCTGCGCTGAGGGATTCTGAGGAGGTTGATAACCTGCCCTCAGGTCCAACACTTTCAGCCCATAATTTTCATGTTGTTACTTTCAGGGAGGCAGGAGGGTGGACCGTGCACTTATCAAGGCTTAGTTTACTTTTAGCTGACAAAAACACACTGTGGCAAAGAAGGGGGCAGAGTGATAAATGGCAGATATGTGAGGGCAGAACTAATAAACGGGCTCTGCCCTCCCACTAAAATGGCCACCCCGGCCAGAACTACAGATCACAAAATGACCAACCTCCAAAAACTACAATCCCCAGAAGCAAGAGGAATGCTCGGAAGCTGGGGCCGACCCACAGATAACGGGTCAAGACAAACCAGGAAGAGAGAGAGGAAGGGGATGGGGGAAAAAGAGACAAACCAACATACAGCTCCTGTCCTGTTCGAAAGAAATCTCATTCTGGGGTGATTTTGGTGACGGTCTCCTGCTAAATTTGTGACAAACTCTCCTAACCTTGAAGAGGTTTGTCACACTACCTACAGCATCAACCAAATAACAAGTGTGCTTCTGAAATGGCACCCTGTGGGCCCTGCTCAGAAGAAGTGCATCTGGCCAAAGGCAGTGCAGTATATAGGGAATACGGTGTCATTTTGGATACAACCAAGGTCTCAGCCCCCACCATCACACCAAAACTTATTTCTGAACCACACTCATACCACATATTTATATGCAGACCAGAACCTGATGTTGTTACGATATTCATCTGACAAAGGAAACAAAATACTTGATCACATTTGATGCCTGATATCTATCAGAATGCTTTCGATAACTTGAGAAAGTATTGAGAGGATATACAAATGATATCGATACAATCTCTTTCTGTGAGCTGTATGGAGATGTAGTGAAAGTAGGTATGAGGAAGTACAGAGCAAGCTTCCCCCTGCTGGTCAGGGCCTATATTGGTAATTTTGAGATACATCAGAATTAGACAATATGTAAACGTAAAAGCAGTCTTCAGTGTATACATTCAACAGTTTTTTGTTTATTTGTTTTTTTAAGTGCACCAATAGTATTCTGTCTGATGTAAAATTATTTGCCACAATGTCCAAGATTCTTGAATTAAACTGCTGGAGAAAGCAGTTGTGATACTAATGAATAATGTTAATGCTAATGTTAATGCTACTAATAACTTTTATGAGCAGTGGTGTAAAGTAAAAATATTTTAAAGTAGTATTCAAGTAGTTTTTTGTGGTATCTGTACATTACTTTAATATTTATATTTTTGACAACTTTTACTTCACTACATTCCTGAAGAAAATAATGTACTTTTTACTCCATACATTTTCCCTGACACCCAAAAGTACTAGATACTGAATTCACACACTTATCAAGAGAACATACCTGGTCATCCCTATTGCCTCTGATGTGGAGGACTCACTAAACACAAATGCTTTGTTTGTAAATTATGTCTGAGTGATGGAGTGTGCCCGTGGCTATCTGTAAATTTAAAAAGAAAAAGGGTGCTGTCTGGTTTGCTTAGTATAAGGAATTTGAAATTATTTTTACTTTTGATACTTCACTATATTTTAGCATTTACGTTTATTTTTGATACATAAGTATATTTCAAACGAAATACTTTGACTTTTACTCAAGTAGTATTTTACTGGGTGACTTTCACTGTTACTTGAGTCATTTTCTATTAAGGTATTGTTACTTTTACTCAAGTATGACAATTGGGTACTTTTTCCACCACTGTTTGAGTGTGTAAATTGGAGCTTGCCAATAATAATCATGCCATATTACCATAAAAATTCAAGATCTAAAATGAGGGCACGCATATTTGCATATGTTCCACAGGGTGTGCTTATCTCTCGATAGCTTTTTGAAGACATGTAGCATGAGGACAGAAAAAGGTCAGAGGGGAGGGTACGGCTGTCCTGTTCCGTCTGTTTACTGATGTCACAGCAGCCAATCAGGCCTGTGGACCCACACTCCAGTTGTGTATAAAAAGAAACCTATAACCTCTTGACTCTCACTCCCATCTGTCACACAGGACGACTAGTCTACGCATGAGGAGATGATGTCATCGGAGGTGGAATTATACAATGACCCAACTATGTTTACTTTTTTTGCTGACATTTAGTACAGGTAGGTTTGAGGAATCCATATGTACGAAAACTAACTGCATTAGAAAATGCTGACAGAATAGAGGGATGAGAAGAGACTAAAAAACATGTGAAGATATTCAAGTCATGTAAATCTTTGTTTTTATCCTGTCTAAAGGGTGGTCTACTACCATCAGACAGTCTAATGTCCTAAATACATTCATCTGTGGATACACGGTTGAATTGGAATGTTTCATCTCAGAAACCGAAGGAAGTTACTTCAAAATGACAGTGGGACAAGCTCCAGTCTGCATAGTATCGCTTTACATTCACTCCAACATTCTATTGGGAGTTTAACAACAGCACCTGGTTTGTAGCAAGGAAAGTGGAGCTAGTTTTGTGCTGACTATTGAAGACGCCAGACCATCAGATATGTGGATGTGTTACTGTGCCACACGAGATTGATGCCATGATCTTTGGAAATGGTGTGTTTCTTTTGCATTAGGGTAAGTAACAAATATATGCATTATCATGTGACTATCAGGCTCTTTTAAGTGGTTATATTAAAACAAAAACAATTATGAGAACCTTGGTTTTACCGTGTTATAAAAGGTGCAGATTCCAGGAACCAGCATCTTACTCAGCAGTCTATGTCTTAGTCAGTCCAGCCAGGAGACTCTGTGACTCTGAACTGTATAATACACACTGAGACCTGTGTAGGAGAACACAGTGTCTATTGGTTCAGACATGGCTCAGGATAATCCCATACAGAATAATTTACACACATGAAAATAGGAGTGATCAATGTGTCTACAACCTCCCCAAGAGGAACCTCAGCCTCTCTGATGCGGGGACTTATTACTGTGCTGTGGCTTTGTGGGGAGATCCTGTTTGGGACAAAGCTGGACATTGAAGGTATTTTGCTTTGAACCTCTAAATGTAGATTTTATTCTGTAATAATTCATCTCTGATCTGTCATAATTCAAGACCAATCAAACTCTAAAATACATTTTCTGATGCAACTCTGAATTGTAGAAGGGTCGAAGACGAAGCTTACAAAATTTGACATGTATACCTGTGTTTCTAAGAAAGAATATCAACAACTTCCTTTAAACCCCAAACTCCTAGTTTAAATTGTGTCCAACATCTTGAGTTTGATCGCCATCATTGTCCTCCACATCTGAATGAGAAGGAAGAAATGTTCTATATCATTACAGGGTAAGACTCTTTTACTAGTGATTCGTGTTTCTACTTAAATGGCTCCTGCCAATCTGTGTGGTCATTCACATGTGACCAGGGGCGTCATGCACCCAAAAAATCTGAGGGCGCACAAAGTACGTGAGAATGTCTGGGGGGTGGTCCGTAGGGGGGCTAGGCCCCCGTCCGTACATTATTGAATTTTTTCAAACACATTAAACAGTTTTTCCTGCAATCTAGAGCCATAATCATTACGCTTAATTCTATGTAAAAAAAAAAAAAAAAAGGTCTATTTTTCTGCGTATCTAAGCATACTTCTCTGCGTCTCTGTTCAAATCTGGGTAAAAGATTGAAAGGAATGTGAGTCTTATTCAGTACATTTAGTTATTGCTTGCTTTTCTAAAGTCTACCAACCTTGCCAGCAGGCATGCCAGCTAAGATAGTTAGACAAACTAGCTACTCTAACTTGATTGATAGCCTGAAATGGCTTATTGGTAGCTAGTTATGAGGTTGGGTGATTTGGAATCTGGGCTAGCCAGGACCGAGTTTGGGAAACGCTGCTCTATGGTGATGTCTTGACTTCCTTGATCTGTGTGTACACCACCTATCCTGCAGACGGCAGTACGCTTCCACAAACGGAAGAGAAATGATCTCATTATTCACTTTTTTTTTTTTTTTTTTTTACATTTTAGTCATTTAGCGGACTCTTATCCAGAGCGACTTACAGTTGTGAGTGCATTACATGTTCATACTTTTTCATCACCAGTCATATGATGATGGCTATATGTTGGTTTATAGAAAAGGATAGATTATCTGTAGTCTGGCCTGGCTAGCCTTCCAACATTATGTACTGTTGTTCAGAAAGGACACTATCAAACCAGAGTGAAGAAACAAGATTATGGTGTTAAATAATTTTATTATGAGTACATGACATATTCAGGGGAAAACGTTTATTAGGACTATACACGTTCAAATCCAAGTATTCAAGTAGTACAGCTGTAAAAAACCACTACAACTATTTACAGTACAGGCTGCAGTATACAGTTGAAGTCGGAAGTTTACATTCACCTTAGCCAAATACATTTAATCTCAGTTTTTCACAATTCCTGACATTTAATCCTAGTAAAAATTCCCTGTCATACGTCAGTTAGGATCACCACTTTATTTCAAGAATGTGAAAAGTCAGAATAATAGTACAGAATTATTTATTTCAGCTTTTATGTCTTTCATCACTTTCCCAGTGGGTCAGAAGTTTACACACACTCAATTAGTATTTGGTAGCATTGCCTTTAAATTGTTTAATTTTGGTAAAACGTTTCAGGTAGCCTTCCACAAGCTTCCCACGATAAGTTGGGTGAATTTTGGCCCATTCCTCCTGACAGAGCTGGTGTAACTGAGTCAGGATTGTAGGCCTCCTTGCTCGCACACGCTTTTTCAGTTCTGCCCACACATTTTCTGTAGGATTGAGGTCAGGGCTTTGTGATGGCACTCCATTACCTTGACTTTGTTGTCCTTAAGCCATTTTGCCACAACTTTGGAAGTATGCTTGGGGTCATTGTCCATTTGGAAGACCCATTTGTGACCAAGCTTTAACTTCCTGACTGATGTCTTGAGATGTTGCTTCAATATATCCACATGATTTCCCTTCCTCATGATGCCATCTATTTTGTGAAATGTACCAGGCCTTCCTGCAGTAAAGCACCCCTACAACATGATGCTGCCACCCCCATGCTTCACGGTTGGGATGGTGTTCTTCGGCTTGCAAGCCTCCCCCTTTTCCTCCAAACAAAACAATGGTCATTATGGCCAAACAGTTCTATTGTTTTTTCATCAGACCAGAGGACATTTCTCCAAAAAGTACGATCTTTGTCCCCATGTGCAGTTGCAAACCATAGTCTGGCTTTTTTATGGATGTAGTGGCTTCTTCCTTGCTGAGCGGCCTTTCAGGTTATGACGATATAGGACTTGTTTTACTGTGGTTGTAGAAACTTTAGTACCTGTTCCTCTAGCATCTTCACAAGGTCCTTTGCTGTTGTTCTGGTATTGATTTGCACTTTTCACACCAATGGACATTCATCTCTAGGAGACAGAAGGCATCTCCTTCCTGAGCGGTATGACGGCTGCGTGGTCCCATGGTGTTTATTCTTGCGTACTATTGTTTGTACAGATAAACGTGGTACCTTAAGGCGTTTAGATATTGCTCCCAAGGATGAACCAGACTTGTGGAAGTCTACTTTTTTTTCTGAGGTCTTGGCTGATTTCTTTTGATCTTCCCATGATGTCAAGGCACTGAGTTTGAAGGTAGGCCTTGAAATTCATCCACAGGAACACCTCCAATTAACTCAAATGATGTCAATTAGCCTATCAAAAGCTTCTAAAGCCATGACATCCTTTTCTGGAATTTTCCAAGCTGTTTAAAGGCACAGTCAATTTAGTGTATGTAAACTCCTGACCCACTGGAATTGTGGTACAGTGAATTATAGGTTAAATAATCTGTCTGTAAACAATTGTTGGAAAATTACTTGTGTCATTGTCATGCCCTGGCCATAGAGAGGTTTTTATTCTCTATTTTGGGTAGGCCAGGGTGTGAGTTGGGTGGGCATTCTATATTCCTTTTTCTATGTTCTTTATTTTCTATGTTTTGGCCGGGTATGGTTCTCAATCAGGGACAGCTGTCTATCGTTGTCTCTGATTGGGAACCATACTTAGGTAGCCCTTTTCTCTCCTTGTGTTGTGGGAAGTTGACTTTGTTTATGGCACATAGCCTTTAGCTTCATGGTTTGTTGGGTAGTGTTTATTGTTTTGTTCAGCGTCTTTTCTAATAAAAATAATATGTACGCTCACCACGCTGCACCTTGGTCCTCTCCTTTCAAACGACGTTACAGTCATGAACAAAGTAGATGTCCTAACCGACTTGCCAAAACTATAGTTTGTTAACAAGAAATTTGTGGAGTGGTTGAAAAACAAGTTTTAATGACTCCAAACTAAATATGTAAACTTCCAACTTCATCTGTACATTAAAGAATTATACTCTTATAACTCACCAGGGGGCAGATTTCTTACAAACATTGAACCCAGATCAAAATGAACCTGCTGACCTAAAAAGACCTCTGGGATTCAAACAACTAAAACCCAGACATATTGTTGGGTTTACAGCTGAGGGATGGGGCAGAAGAAATGCAACCGCTCAAATTCAGACAGACCTACCAATGAAAAGACTGACCCTCCATGAGATCAATGATAGTTTTAACCAATGATGTATATGAACCCTGGATTGCTGATGCTATGCATTGGCCGTAGAGAGGCTTTGCAATGGACTAATAAAACAAATACCAGCATAGTTTTTGGTTGGAGTTTTCCTTTAAGGAAAACGTTTGTATACATTTTATGTTTAGCTCACATAATATAATTTTAAAGTATGCATTGATTAAGCTGTCCGTAATAGAATACATGTGTCAAAAACGAATGTAGACATCAATAAATGTATGGCTTCCAAAGTCTTTTTTACAATTGGGGAGTTTTAACCATGTTTTGAAGCTATAGACAACAGTGGTGGTGTGAAATTACATTGTCTACAAACAATAAAGTAAAAGAAGTTAATATTTTGGGTTCTGGTGGGGTAAGACAGTTGAACTATGCTAATGAAACATATGTTATAATCTTTAAGAATCAGTGGCTATATATTGTTGATTTAAAAGTCCCAAAATGATGTACGAATCCCAGATTGCCCCTGTAATAAAGACACTTTAAACATTTGGTTGAAATATTGCTTGTTAGTTTAGAAAGAAAGAACATAAAACTGTGTTACCTGTCCATGCCCAGCCTAAAGACACGCATCAAGAAATCATTTCCTATACGATGAAGCTACCTAAATTGATCACATCTTTACCCTGGCGTTTCATATCACCCACAACTGATCCCGATTCCTGTCTTACCTGGTTAGGTTCCTGCAGGCTGTGCCAAGAACGCTTCGAACACACCTACAGCGTGGTTGAGCAGAATGGTACGCAGCATCATCTGGATATGTGTCCAACAAAAGTTCAATGTTCACCTTCTGCTACCGTTTCTGTCAAGCCATCTGCGCATACAATTTGACACATACGTTCGATTTATGAAATGTAACCAACATATGCACCACACAGAATGCACTGCCACTGGCTCTGAAACGCAATGCTGGAAACGAACGTACTTGTGGTGTACCAAAACGCAACAACAATTTGTGGCATTTTCTATGCATGCTTTTTCTCCCAGTTCAAGCATTTCACACTTAATCTGGAGGTTTAGTGGAGGCCGTGGGAGCCTAAAGTGATGTTGGAACATCCATAGAGGATAGGTACACCTCCTCCTTTTGATGAGGGTGTGGGTGGCGACCTCTTAGATAGCTAGGGGGTGGCGTCCCATGCCTCGCCCCAGGGTAGCCACGAGGGCCCCTTATCCCCCCCTCTCAGGTAGCGGTGGCGGGTAGTCTTCTTCCTCCTCCTGGGATGGCTCTTTGATATGTGGACATGGATACGTTTCCCTAATAGAGAGAGATGAAAAAGAACATGATTAGGTAGAGAGGCTGCATCAGGTAAAACTATTTTGGATTCTAACCAAAAGGGTTCTTTCTACCTGGAACAAAAAGAGATTCTCCTGTGGGGACAGCAAATGAATACTTTTGGAACCCTTTTTTCTAAGAGTATAGTGTAAGAAGATCCCATTTGAAATAGCACCACTTGTAATATTATAAGTTTGTAAAGCAAATAAAATCCTATTTTAGCTTTTTTTTCCTTCAGGTTCAAAACCCTTGCGTCCTGATTCAACAGACACTGCCCTTGGTGAGTCATGTTTGTCCCATTTCTTTCTTGCTCATTCTTCCTGTTGCTCACTCAAACACATGTGCATTTGCAGAGAAGACGAAGATATTTTCCAATTGCATCAATAAAAATAAATGTTACAGGGATGATATGACAGACATAGCTTTTGAGCAAGATTATATTTTATTGTCTCTTTATAGCCTCTACACATACTTACATTTGTGCATTTAGCTTTCTTTTTTAAAGACTGCCAAGCTGTCCTCAATTGGGGGAACCTCTGTCCAGGACAATGTCATCAGGATTATGGAGATGTGTGTTTGAATATTACAACATATACATATTAGAATTAAGAAAAACGTTACAATTTAGAGATGGGTTAAAATAGTCATTATCCAACTACTGTCTAATTTTGATATCCTCCTTAAAATGTTTCAGATTGATGACCAATAAATGAATGTCCCACTTCAATATGGAGGGACTGAGGAGCAAACATGCCGTTGATAGCACTTTTAGTATATTCAGACTGTTAGAAACAATTTACCGTGTATGTTAGTGTTCTGTCGTGTCGTGCATGACAACATTTTGCCACTCGTTAATTTAGTTTCTTCTCTTTTTATGCTTACAGTAGGTGTCATGAAAAGCCAGAAAACTCAGGAGATTGATTGTGTTGCGGGCCCTCTTGAAAGTCCTAAAATATGCCCCTGACCGCTGTGGTGGTGAAGGACGCAAAGTATTTATATGAGCAAGTTGCTCTTTTCTGAAAACCTCTTTAAGCTATTAATGCCATAAAATTATTCAACTAGTACCATGGAAATACTTTTAGCCAGCTGTGATGAAAGAAATAAAAGCTGAAATGTAGAGTGATTTATTTAAATCACTCTACATTTCACATTCTTAAAATAAAGTGGTGATCCTAACTGACCTAAGACAGGGAATTTGTACTTTTCATTAAATGTCAGGAATTGTGAAAAACTGAGTTTAAATGTACTTGGCTTAGGTGCATGTAAACTTCCGACTTCAACTGTACATTCGAAAACACATCGCTAATCATAATATTGAACAAAATAGGACTGATTGCACTGCCTTGAGGAATACCATTGTCAATTCCATAGGCATCAGATAAAATGGATCCTATTTGAACTCTAAAAGAGCGAATAAATAAGAAGGCCATCTTAACCATCTTAATCAGTAGGCCTTCTCTCCATATAGTGTCATAAGCCTTTTCAATGTAAAAAAGACAGCCATTACTTCTTTCATCACCAGAGTATTTTTTTTACTTCATTGCTCACCTTTATTAATGCATCCAAAGTAGATCTACCTTTACGGAATCCACTTTGACATTGACTCTATAAACCTCTATGTTCCAGGAAATATGACAATTTATTGACTCATCTTTTCCATCAGATTACACAAGTTAGAGGTCAGTGCTATTGGTCTATAACTAATCAGCACATGAAGGGTCCTTACCAGGCTTTACAAAAGATAATATTACTGCACGTTTCCAACCAGAAGGTATAACCCCCTCACTCCAAATTGTATTAAATAATTCCAGGAGAACATATATGACCACATCAGGTAGATGCTTAAACATTACATGGCACAACTGATCATGACCTGGGGCTGGAAATCCACAGCCTATCAAGGCTGAACGCATGTCATGTATGGTAAAAACAGCATCCAAAGAAAATTCAACAGTATCCCTTTTCTTATACACATTAACATGAGCATTTAAAATCGCACACCTGCGTTGCTTATATACTTCAGCCAAAGTAACCCCACTATGTACCCTAGCAAATGTCTTCCCCAACAAATCAACTTTTTCTTTATCAGTTACGTCCATTTTCTGACCCACAACCAAAATGGAATTTGAGATACTTGCTTCTTCCAGTCATCTTCTTCAACATAGACCATACATCCCCCAGCTCAGTACCCCTGCCTATTGTAGAGCAGATCTGTCTCCATACATTTCTCTTGACAGACTTAAGGACCCTATGTACTAAAGCTCTCTTCCTTTGGAAATCTACTAGATTCTCAGGAGTCATATTCCTACGCAACACTCTGTAAGCCCTATTTCTTTCTCGAATAACTGCAGTGCCCTCTTCAGTCCACCAAGAAGCCACCTTCCTTTTCTCACCCACTTCACTCACTGGCACATATACATTCGCAGCACTCAAAATCAGAGAGGTCAGAGGCAGCACATACATAAACTGTCCAACAGACTTTAAGCAATGATCACCCAACTTTTCCCAATCTTCTTTTTGAAAGCACCATCTTCTGAATGTTACCCTATCTGGAATAGTAACATCAAAGTTCATGGTGCATGAAATCGGGAAATGATCACTTCCAACAGTAGAATCATACTATCAGGTTTCAGGTAAGACCCAAGTGCAGACTGTGTTTAAGTAACAATGTTTATTGCAAAAACAGGGGCAGGCAAACGACAGGTCAAGGCAGGCAGGGATCGATAATCCAGAGTAGTGGGGCCCGAGGTACAGGACGGCAGGCAGGCCCAGGGTCAGGTCAGGCAGAGGTCGGTAATCCAGAGTAGGGGCACAGGACAGCAGGCAGGCTCAGAGTCAGGACAGGTAAGGGTCAAAACCAGGAGGGCGAGAAAAAGAGAGACTGGGGAAATGCAGGAGCTGAGACAAAACGCTGGTTAACTTGAACAAACAAGACAAACTGGCAACAGACAAACAGAGAACCCAGGTATAAGTACCCAGGGGAAGATGGGCAACACCTGGAGGGGGATGGAGACAAGCACAAGGACAGGTGAAACAGATCAGGGCATGACACATTCATTATATTCCATTCATACATAAATGCAATAGAGTTAGAAGCCATTGTGAGGTCCAGGCAGGATACAACCCCTCTAACAACATCAACTCTTGTACCACATCCATCGTTAAGCCATACTAATGCTCATATCTTCCACAATAGTACCATTAGCATCTGTATGTGTGCTTCCCAATAAACTACTATGTGCATTAAAGTCGGTGAACCATATCTCTCTAGTGCCCAATTTTCCTGATATTTCATGAAACATCGCTACAGATAGTTGACGACAAGGGTTGTAACAATTGTGTCACTTAATATTACTACATGCACTATAGATTTCCACCATCACACATTCATATTCAGATGGCACAGTTATATTACGATATACAAGATCTTCCCTTATGAACTTAACACACCCACCACCCTGTCCAGTTGATCTATCAGATCTGATTGAGAAATAACCAGGAATAATAAAATCAAGATGTAAATGCCGTGTTTCTTGAACACATATCACTTCAGGTTTGATCTCTAAATCTATTACATATTTGTTAAACTCCTGTCCGTTAGAAATAAGACTTCTAGCATTACACTGATGGATAACAAAAACCATAACACTAATTATAATCATACTGAGACATTCCATCATTAGTATTATTAGGAGTCAACATATCAACAATCATGGCGACAGTAACATCTGTTACTCCTAAAAACTCTGTAGCTGCTTCCACAATCTTCAACTTGGCAGTTCTTCTTTCCACAAACGTGGGCAGGTTGATAACATTTCCAATGAAGGCTAAAAAAAGTCAATCTGATTAACTATTAAGGTGTCCTTTGAAACAACAGATATTTGTGAGCGCAAGATTTCTGAACAGGTATCCTATCCGTGTCTGGACCAACATAAGTAACATTTCTTACAGTAGGTCCACTTATTCAAGGTTTAGCCCTATTAGCTCCATAACTCTGCCTAATAGTTAAACCAATCTGCCTTGATGCCTCTGCATAAGAGACATTATGAATGATTTTATATCTTTGGGCATCTCTAGCCTCTTCCTGGCATCCACCAACTGCTGTACTGTCCCCCCCCCCCCCCCCCCCCCCCCCAATTAAGAGTTGTCATTTTCAGAATCTTCCCTTGCTGATATATAAGGTCATATATTACTTTTCCGTATGGGGTTACTGAAAGTCGTAAGGAAGTTGCATGGAGCCTGCAAAACTGAAAGCATAAACAGACCTTCCCTAAAGAGATGGCGCTATTTGGGAATTCTGGAATTTCCCAAGGCAAGCAGCTATTCACTGTCAACGGTGGTGCGATGTAATATGATCAAGGCTAGAAGGTATACAACTTTTGTCAAATGAACGTCAAATGTTGACCTTTTGTGCATTTTAGCTAACACTAATCCTTTTCCTAACCTTAACCTAATTATTCTAACCTGATACGTTAATTCTCATAAACTGTTGCATAAATTCTCATAACCTTCAAATTCTCCTAACCTGTTACAAAAAGTCAAATCTGACAAAAACTGTATCCCATCTAGTCAAAACCATGAATGGTGGAGCGCGTGCTTGCTGACTCAACGGCCATCCCCTTCCTGTTGTTTTGCTCTCGGCAGTATTATCACAGTACAGTATGGTTTAGATACTCTGTTGTACTATCATAGAGAGAACATATCTTTGTTACTATCCTCCGACACCCATTATAGTTCGCACAAAGGTCGGTGCGCCAGTAGGCAGGCAATAGTTGTTGTACCCGTTCAAGTAAACAAGTCAACAGTTAGAGACCGCATACTTACTGTATGTAGTCTGATCTTTGCAGACGCTGCGTGTACAGTTGCTACAACTACCTAATTTTACAGGTAAGATATAGCCTAGAAAGTTTGGAAGTGAACATTCAGAATGGTTTTGTTGTTTGATTGAATGTCATGACATTTCAATATCAGTAAAATCTTAGACTAGTCTAGTCATGTTATTAGCTATCTAGAAAAACGTGTGCAAGAATGTTGCAGATCGAACAAATTCTTCACTTCTGACAATATAGTAGACTGGCTTTTGTGAAAAACTGTTTCCTAAAACTGTCTGAGTATGGGTTGTTCCACCAATTAGGTGTATTTTGAGTAGTGTAACATATGTTATATATATATATATATATACATATATATATATATATATATAAAGAAATAACGTTTTATTTCAACGAATTGTATTGTTATATTGTTAAAATGACTATAATATGGTAGACTGAACTTCGGCTAAAATGGACGGACCAATTTGCCCAATTTCGGACGACTATTTTTTGGGAGAAATAATGGCCACGACGGTCCTGATATCGCCCATAATTCGACAACCATGGATGTCGCGTGGGGTGGGGAGTACCTATTAAGTGCCAAATAAAGTTGACGACTTCAATTTAAATCACCCTGTGGGAACATTTTGTGACAGTAACAATTATTATTCGAGAAATGACAGTGGAAACACCTTTATGAGCAAATATTGATATAATAACCATCATATCGACGTAAACTTGGGAGTCACGCGATGATATGTTGTGTGGTCCTCCCATTACGATTCGGGAAACCATCCAGTTTATTGAACTACAGATGAAATAAATTAGGATGAATTTCACAGGGTGGTGAATGTGCACGGTGATGAGTTTGTTGCTCCTTTCCATTTCCGATAAATATCGAGGGTCTTATTCTGGTGACATGATGATCAATGCTTGACTGCTGTATGACAAATATTCTCGCTCTTTTCCATAATAATCTCATCATGTATTTTACCTGCACAGGCAACCTGCACTGTATCTGTGAGCTGTTGGCTAGAGCATACATGCCCAGACCAGAGTAAGCACATTTCATTTAACATAACCGTTTTTGTGACAAAACTATCGATAGAGTTGAAAATGTGATGGAACCACATTGAACTTTAGATTTTTATTCGGTACATGAAGAAAAAAAAAAAAAGTACATTTTGTGTGAGCTATTGTAACCGGAGAGGGACGTAAGCAACACTGTTACACTGTCATCAAGCACTGATTTTTATCTGCAACAAGTATTTTTGGTGGAAGCTCACCACTAGTGGGAAAATTCACAAACAATATTTTCTTTATGCAGATTTTATAATATTTGCATTAAAATATGTCGCCAATTGGATGGAAACCTAGCCAATGATGGTGAAAACATGAATAAATGTTGGGCTGAAGTGGGTTCCAAAAGGGTTCTTCGGCTATCCCCATAGAATAACCCTTTTTGGTTCCTGGAAGAAGCCTTTTTGGTTCCAGGTATAACTATTTTGGGTTCCATGTAGAACTCTCTGTGTAAAGGGTTCTACATGGAACTCAAATGGGTTCTACCAGGAACCAAATGGGTTTTACCTGGAACCAAAAAGGGGTCTACAAAGGGTTCTCCTGTGGCGATAGCCAAATAACCCTTTTAGGTTCTATATAGCACCTTTTTTTCTAAGAGTGTAGAGGATGCAGTGGAACATGTCAAAATGCTGAATATTGGCACTTTAGCAAGTCTTCATACATTTGTTTTTGATGTATTGTGTTTTCCATGTGGTCTATAGTAAAGAGCACTTCATTTAATATAACAGGCTTTTAAAATTCAGCATTGGTGCACAATTTCTACTTAAAATATCTAAGGCAAAAGGCACTCATTTAGTGGAACGACCCATATAAATAGGCTACATTCATAGCACAGTGAAATTACTTTCATCCACTGAGGCTGGGTGTGTGGAATGATGATGCAATTCTGACAAGTCTTCCTTAAAATGAGAACTGAAAGTATTAACAAAACAAGAGATTTTCTACTGCTTTATGGAAATACCCTGACATTTCTCCCTAGGGAATTGTGCAATAGAATGAAATGTTTTTAACTTCAGTACCCTCTGTCTGAGCTGTTATTCTATTTCTAGTAATAAGACTTATTTAGTGCCAGAATAACAAAAAGTAGTCAATTTAATAATTATCTGTTTTTCTTTCAGACCAATTGAAACTGAAAGTCAGCATCCTTTCAATTGGATAAGCCATCATAACACCCATCATGGAGCTGTCTCACACCATGGAAACAGAGGAGCTGATGACCTGCCTCCAGATCCAGCTCTACCACCCCCAGCAGGCCTCTAAGGCTCTTTACCGCCTGCTGCCCCTGGACGCCAGGCACAAGCACCCAGCTGAGGACCCCCTGAGGCTGGGCCGGGACGCCCACGGCTGCACCTTTGCCCTGGCCGACCCACGGGTCTCCCGCAAGCAGCTGGCCTTGCAGGCCTACCTCACCGCCAACAGCCCCAACATGCTGTTCTCTGTGCAGAACCTGAGCCAGAAGGGACACGTGACGGTCAACGGGTCGGAGTTGGGGTACCTGGAGAGGGCAGAGCTGCCGAATAAGGCCCTGGTCCGGTTCGGGGAGTATGAGGTGCTGATACGTCGTGAGAATGGAGAGGCAAAGGGGAGCTTTGAGGTGCAGTTTGGGGTGCTGGCAGTGCCCCCTTCCAGAGAGGTGGGCGTGCCAAGTATGGTTCCCGTCATGGATACAGGCTCAGACCATTCAACCAATGGCATCCCACCACTCATGAGCCATGGGCCGATAGAGATAGATGAGACAATAATGTACCAATCATGCAGTATGTTTCTCTCATAGACAATGATTTTCTCTTTACCTAGTAGCAGTTGTCTTTAACCTGTTAGTGATCCCTTCGTGCGCCAATCCCTTTAGCGGGGTCGATTTGACAACATCCAGTGAAATTGCAGAGCGCCAAATTCAAACTACAGACATTTCAAGATTCATGAAAATATACGTGTAATACATCAAAATAACGCTTAACTTCTTGTTAATCCAGCCGCAGTGTCAGATTTCAAAAAGGCTTTATGGCGAAAGCAGACCATGCGATTACCTGAGGACAGCGCCCCGCATACAAACACATGAAAATCATTTTCAACCAGGCAGGTGGCGACACAAAAGTCAGAAATAGCGATGTAATTCATGCCTTACCTTTGAAAATCGTCTTCTGTTGGCACTCCAAAATGACCCAGAAACATCACAAATGGTCATTGTGTTCGATAAATTTCTTCTTTATATGCCCAAAATGTCAATTTTTTTGGCACGTTTGATTCAGAAATGCACCGGTTCCAACTCGCCCAACATGACTACAAAGTATCTAATAAGTTACCTGTAAACTTGGTCCAAACATTTCAAACAGCGTTCCTAATCCAACCTCTGGTATCCTAAAATGTAAATAATCTCTAAAATTAAAGACGGGAAAAACTGTTTCCAATACCGGATAAAAACAATGTGAAGCGCGTTCCAGTTCACGTGCACCAAACAATAGAGTCCACTTGGAGTGACACTTACAATGAACAGCCCTACTTCATTTCTCAAAAGAAAAACATCAACCAATTTCTAAAGACTGGTGACATCTAGTGGAAGCCATAGGAACTGAAACCAGGTTCCTATTAAATAGGGCTTTCAATAGAAAACCATTGGAAAATACTATGACCTCAATTTTTTTCCCCCCTGGATGGTTTGTCCTCGGGGTTTCGCCTGCCAAATCAGTTCTGTTATACTCAGACATTATTTTAACAGTTTTGGAAACTTTAGAGTGTTTTCTATCCAAATCTATTATATGCATATCCTAGCTTCTGGGCCTGAGTAACAGGCAGTTTACTTTGGGCACACTTTTCATCCGGACATTTAAATACTGCCCCCTATCCCACAATATTCATGTTAAACATTGTATAATCTCTTGTGGACAGGAAGTGACAAACTTTAACACTAATTTTACTTCTGGGTAACCGAGATTACAGAATGTTTAAACTTAATCATACTGTTGACTGTATGTAGCGCCAAGCCATTTGGACCTCAAGTGTAGTTTTTCATATCACTCTGCAAGTGTTACTAAGACTGTTACGTTATTATATAAAATGTGAACTAAAGCTTTTGAATATTGCCCTTTTTCATGTAGTTCAAGTATCAGTGTTCAATGAAAGATGGGGAAGGATCATATGGTTTTGTAACTGTTTTGTAAATGTTGACTATAATAATAAAAATGTTTTTATTTGATTATTGTGTTACACGTCGTATACTTCCAAAGCCTTTAACAAGTAATTCAACTTTTATTTGCAAGGCCCCAAGGTTTCTGGACCAATCAGACGGCACTGAATGTGCTTGCATTTGGTGAAGGGTCAGGGAGGTACATACAGTGGCTTCGGGGTTGTATTCAGACCCCTTGACTTTTCCCACATTTTGTTAGGTTACAGCCTTATTCTAAAATTGATTAAATAAATAACAATTCTCAGCAATCTACACACAAGATTGATAAGGGGGGAAAAAAAACATTTTAATCCATTTTAGAATAAGGCTGTAACGTAACATTTGGAAAAAGTCAAGGGGTCTGAATACTTTCCGAATGCACTGTAGATCCAGAAATGTGTGGAGAAGTAGCGTGCCGTTTGGCCTGATCGAGGTGTCTGGGTAGCCAGGCAAAGGGCCACTAGCTCTGAGGAAGGTATGGCTCATCTGGACTTGGGCTTGGTCCTATCAGTTCTCTTGTGCTCATCCATCCGCAGGAGGTAACCCCCTGTCAGCCGATCCCCCTGGAAACAGCGATAAACCCCAGAGTTGAATGGAGAGGAACGGTGGATGAGGTAGCTGTTTCCCCCATGTGAGTGATCCAGGGAGTGGGTTCTGTTTTTTTGGAGAAGGTCCAACTTGGTTAGAGGCTATGCATCTTGTTCCCCGTATACAGGGCTGTGGACAGAAATAAAAAGAGTGAGTTATAACAAGTGGCTAGTGGGCTCAGAAATATCCAGTTATACATCATGTTCACGAATAAGCCATTATAGATGTGTTGATTGGTGTGATGACGGCGCTCCCTTAATATGACCTTACTAAAGAGCCCCTGAAGTGGAAAGGACCATCAGCTCACCTGTACACAGAGACAGAGGGACACGTAAGCAATGTCCAAGGAGGCGGTGATGTCAACAGGCTTCAGGAGTGACAGGTGGAGCATCGTTGTAGAGTGGGAACGTCATGGTCGTCATGCCGACGAGAGGTCAGGCAGTCCTGCCGACATGTCACTATGAGCTCTGGGCTCCGGACAATGGAGAAAACTTGCAACCTCCTCTCTAGACATCTCTGAACCTTCCCACATGGAAGAGCTTCCCCGGGCTTCCCCTCTCCTGTGATCACATAGTGTGTATAGCACAACCTTGGTAAAGGATAGAGGAAACTAGGAAATAGCACTTCTGAGTGTGTAACATGACACTACAACTCTTTCTGTCAGAGGGAGTAGCAAAATCAAAACAGTGGTATCAATGTATTATTAATATCATAGTATCTTCTTTCTTACCAGCATTTATGCAACTACACACCTTCTCACTCACTCAACCCTCTCCAAGTTTGCCACAGCGATTGCAACCCTGCCAGGCACCCCTGATGTAAACACCTCCACCTCCCCTAGCCTCACTGTCAAGTTCTCCCTGCATCCCAGCTCCAAACAAGCCAGGGTTACATCACCCGACTGACAGGAATAGATAAGACTCCAGAGTCATGAACCCAGGTCTCAAAGGGTGTAGTGAGGAACCAGGGCAAACCAGTGGCAGGGTTGAGGCTGAGGAAAGCCACAGTACAGGTCTTGCCAGTGCCACACTCGGCCAATGGGGGCTTCAGCAAAATAGTAAGCCACACCCCAGACAGGAGCATGACCAATAAGCTCACAGTAACAAAATCCTTTGTCCCCTAGGACTAACCTAGAGTATTTTTATGTCTGGAAAGCACCTACTCAGGAATCATATGCAGTTATTCACCATTGCATGTTGCATGGCAATGCCTCTGTACTTCCCCAGTGTTATATTAGGAAGTCCTTTACCATTCCATGATCTCATCAAACAGCTGTGATAATCATGTGAACGGTGCCTCAAAAAGAAAGAGGATATTTTGTCCATACTCAAGAAAAAGTATTCAATTATACATAAAAATAATTTATTAATTTTTGGTAGTTAGATTGGTAAATTAAATACATTGGAAAATCAGTGCTTTTAAGTAATATTTCTGCAGTTGAGCATGCAAGCAAAATCAACACTGATGGCAACAGTAAAAATCATTCACAATTTATGACTTTTTTTTTAATGGTGACAGTACATAGAAATGGTGAGCATCAAGGACAACAGTTTGCTGATGCCACTTCAACTCAAGGAGTCATCTGGTCAGCAAATGATTAGGCAGCAGTCAGAGTATTCTTTCTTCAAGCTGGTCCTGCCCAAGTCCCTCCTGAAGAAAGAAGAGATTTTTTTTTTAATAAAGTGTAATTTTCTCCCCTTTTTCTCCCCAATTTCATGATATCCAATTGCGATCTTGTCTCGTTGCTGCAACTCCCCAACGGGCTTGGGAGAGACGAAAGTCGAGTCCTCCGAAACATGACCTGCCAACCCACGTTTCTCAACACCTGCTCACTTAACCCGGAAGCCAGCTGCACCAATGTGTCGGAGGAAACACCGTTCAACTAACGACCGAAGTCAGCTTGCAGGCGCCCAGCCCGCCACAAGGAGTTGCTAGAGCGCGATGAGCCAAGTAAAGCCCCACCACCAAACCCTCCCCTAACCCGGACGACGCTGGGCCAATTGTGCGCCGTCATATGGGACTCCCGGTCACGGCCAGTTGTGACACAGCCTGGGGTTCGATCCCAGGCTGTAGTGACGCCGCAACACGGCGATGCCTTAGACCGCTGCGCCACTACAGCCTGGGGTTCGATCCCAGGCTGTAGTGACACCGCAACACGGCGATGCCTTAGACCGCTGCGCCACTCTGGAGGCCTGAAGAGATTTCTCTTTACCTCACTTTTCCCCACTGAAACATTAAACCTAAGACACAAAATGGCACAGAGAGATGTCTGACCATGATGGGCCATTGCACTTCCTGCATAAGGACCGATCTGGTAGTGGTGGCACCCATTCACAGCATACATAACCCTGAAGAGCAGTGTCAGAATATCAAGAGGAGCTGAAGTCCACTTCTGTACCAACCTCTGGAAAGAAGACCATGGCCTAGAGGGGAAGAGATGGGAGAAATAGGATGGAAGGCAAGTATCATTAAAAAGGACATGCTAAGCATTGGGGAAGTCTGTTCATCCATACAATTACAAAAATAAATATATTTAGTACATCCAACATGACACTTAGTCCAACATTTCATTACTCATACCTACATGGTTACACTATTCTGCTAAATTAATTTCACAATACCTTCCCTAGCAGAATTCCACTTCTGTACCAACCTCTTGTGTAAGGAAAGAACAAGAGGCCGAGATGTGGGGGATGGGAGCAATAAGATGGGAATTAGTTGGATAGAAAAGGATACAAAAAGATACTAAGCATGGGCAAAGTATGTCATCAAATGGGACTTAAAGGTACTAAACATAGGATTTTTATTGCATTGTAATTTCAGAAAATGTCCATAATATATCTGCCGCTAATAGCGGAATGATAGTGTTTGAGTATTACTTACCCGCTAGCGTTGGCTGTGATATTCGCCTATCATTTGGGAAAGCTGTTTGACTTTGACCATCTAAATCCCTGCGAAATATCATTTAAAAAACAAAGAGTTTTTACAGCTGTTTGAAGCTGAACTTTTGTTTCACTGAAAAGATTTTTCACAGCAATTTAGATTGTACAATGAGTCGCTTCACTATTCAGTGCTTATTTTCTCACAAACTCAAATTGAGCGAACAGTGTAGAGTTTTACCAACCAGGAAATGACAGAGCGATTTCCACTAGGTAAACAGCCAGTCAGAAAAGCTTTCCCATTTTGACAACAAGTGCCGCTTCAACGGGGAAACCAATAGACGAATAGCACAGCAAATCACAACACTGGCGGGTATGTAATACTGTGAAACACTGTCATTCCACTATTACTGCAGATATTATGGAAAACCTGAAATTACAATGCAAAAAAAACTAAAAAACAATCCTGTGTAGCACCTTTAAAGTACAATAAATCATAGTTCTGTATAAATGACCTTAATTGAACATTACCTCCACATGTCCATATTGTAGGATACAGCAAGACAGCACGACCGTCTCCTACATTGTGTCCACAACACCTATCCACAGATCATGGTTCTAACAACCTACAAAAAGCAGAAGTGCTAAGAATACCAGGGCTTATCGTCCTATGTATCATGGGAGAGGGCATTAGTTAGATCACTAAGCCAAAACATGACATTTATTTAAGAGAATGATGGTGAAGAACATGGTAGGGTATGCAGTGGTTGAAAGATGGGAACTGTGACATTGTAAAATTAAGCACCTTCAGAGTTCGCAAGAGATTATACATTTGCCATCGCAAAGAAAAAGATGGTAATTTCCCCACTACTTTGAATATAAATTAAACATTGAAAAGCGTATTTTTCAGAATGGACCGAAATGCCATAGATTAAGTTAGTGCTGCTGCATATTGGCTTTCACTGACTGCAATGAGCATTGTCATGAAGCGCCTATAATAACGAGGAAAGATGGGGAAGTTCAAAGTGACGATAGTTCAAATCTGTTTATTAAAAAGCTTTGAAATCAAAAATGGCATCTGTAAAGAAAAGAAAACCATACATAAAACGCAGCTTTGGGGTATCTAGGTATGTAAATCGGCATATAATTAAACACAAAATGTCTAACAAATCAAATTTGCATAGGTAGTTAAATCACTACGCTAACAGTTGCGTCGCAAAACGTCTTGAATACTGGTAAGTACCACCCAAAACCAAGATCACACCAGTTAAAGCGATATTACACTAACACGTTGTTGGACTGATTATGCAAATGAGTGTGTGGTTTATTAATCAAACTGAAGCTAGATACAGCTCTGAAAAAGACATCTGCAGAATCTTCGTAACATTCATGTTTACCAAAATTACATGGATTGCTATTTAATTAACATTCAAATAGTCCCTTCATGAATATCACAGTTTAGAGGGTTTGTATCCATGAAAATGATTTTATGAAGGAAGAAATTTTATGTTAGGTCTCAGGCCAACATAGAGCCCTTAGGAGTACTGCGTCATTTCAAAATAGAATAACACCTCAAAAATACAGTAACCCCCTCTGCCTTTATCCTTTGCCCCAAAACAGCTTATGAACCTCGAACAATAAAATCAAGCAGAACAAATGTAAAACAGTTCAAGAAAGAGGACGAAACCGTAGACAAAAGCGTATTTTTTGTATGGGTGCCCGCAAGCAATAGAGTATCTTCCAGTAAGTCGCAGGTGAACGCAACGCCACAGACGAAGGGGGGGTATAGTGCCACGTGCATCAGGAGACGACGATCTTGTCGGATAATTTAACCCTGGAAAGAGAGCAAACCACACAAGTCAAGCGCATTTTACTCATGGAGGAACGCGCTGAGGTTCATTAAAACTTCCAGCATTCTTTAAAAGGCATATTACGATTTTACATTGTTCAGTTGAAGCAGATTTGGAGAGTTTGTAAAAAGCTAAGGATATGGTGAAACAATGCATTTGGAGCTTTTCTAGTCTGGTATTTTAAGCGAGACACTGAACGTCAATGCGAGGAGTCACCCCTAATTCAAACCTTCCACTCCCCATTGTTTTAAGTGAGCTAGATATGAAGTGTAATTGCATAGTGTACTATCCTGTTTCTGATATCTCACCTTGAGTCAAGCACCAGTGTGCGTTCAATACGAGTAGCGGGCAGGAGGCGGCAGAGGCACCCTCTCAGCATAGGGGTCTCTGGTACGTGGTACACTGTACATCGCTGGCCTGGACAGAGGAGAGAGCCGAGAGCGCTCATAGGAGTAGCCGTTACCTGCGGGGGGCATGGGGGGAGGGGGTCTTCTGATGGGACTGCGATCACGGGCATAGTAGGAGGATGGAGGAGGGAGGGGGCGACGCTCGTACGGGTTGATGGAGGCCCCAAGGCGCTCCCTAACCATGGCAGAAGGGGGTGGTGGTGGAGGGGGTATGGAGCCAACACGCCTATCATCTCCATAGCCTGAAAGGCCACCGTAAGGGGCAGGGCGCGCTCTGTACTTCTCATAGTAATCGACCACCCCGTAGCTTTCTCTCTCACGCTCATAAGCACGCTCTGGGGGGTAAGGGGCTCGTCTAGGGGGAGGTGGTGGTGGAGGGGGGCCAGGGTAACCCCCTGACATGCGACCTCTGTAATAAGGGGGCTCACGCAACCCCCTGTCCCCAGGGTAGCCACGGGGTGGTGGCCAGTATCCACCCCTATCTGGTGGGGGGCCGTAATCCTCTTCCTCCCCTCTGGGACGGCTTTTTGACATCTGAACGTGAATCCGTTTGCCTAAAGAGGAAAACCATGATTAACAGTCAGACAGTGACATGACAAAGTCCATATTTAACTTCAGGACTTTCCAACGGTTCAATCATAAATCTTAAATTAGGGTAATTTTCTTACCTTGGAAGTCCGTGTTGTCTAATCCCTTTATGGCATCCTTGGCCTCATCTGAGTTGGACATGTGGATGAATGCGAAATTTTTTATGATGGCACATTCTGTCACTGTTCCATACTCCTCGAACAGAGTGCGGAGCTCATCGCCGTTTCCTTTCTCCACATTGGCCACATGAAGTTTCACTGGACCCTGGTTCTTCCCCCTGCTCGGCTCCACATTGATTGGCCTGCCATGAAGCTTGAAGAGGTGCAGGCTGCGGATGGCTTTGGTTGCAGACTTGCGGTCATCCATGTGGACAAACGCGTAGTTTTTGAACTTTGCACATTCTGTCACTGTGCCATGTTCAGTAAACAGGGCCTCAATCTCATCCTTTTCGACCTCGTTAGGGAGGTTTCCAATAAAGATCTTCACCATCTTTATGTTAACGCAGAGCCTGTGAGAGAGAAGAGGCATGTCAATATACCAGTTAGGCTGCAAATAAAGTCGTGATGTCAAGTGAGTGGGCGGCATGGACAGGAAGTGCAATGGTTAACGTTAGGTTAGCTAGCTAACTAGTGCGATTTAATTCAAACTGGCCGAACAATTACTGTACACTAGTTAGACAAAGATTGTTCAACGTCTATGTTCAATGTCTAAGTTCACATTTCTAAAGTCTGGCAAGCTGTTGTCTGGTAAGCAAAGTTAGCTATGGAATATCGAAAGTAGGCAAGACTTCATCACAGCGTCGACTGGGTGGCTAACGACGTTAGCAAGCCAACTTAGCTAATGTTAGCTAGCTAGCTAAGGACGTTAGCTATGATAGTTAACTAGCTAGCTCAATATAACGACCAAAATAAAAATGGCAAATTCATGCAATACAATTATCGTAAAGCAAGTTCAGACAGTTAATTTGGCATAAAAATATAGAAATAAAGAATACATTGCTGTAGTAAGAATCCACAAACTCACCTCACTGCTACTAGGACGACGACACACGTTAACGTTACACCAACCCTTCTTCTATGCGTATAATGGCGGTCCACAAACAAACGTTTGAGGTGCATGAAGCCGATATAACACCTCACGTCCGTTTTTTTTAACAATGCAACAAGTCCCGCCCACCAACAAGTTTGATTGGTGAATGGTCTTGCCAGTAAAGTATTCTCCGTCAAATATGCAGCTTGATTGGACAAACTGGCAAAAAAATATATAATTTACGGAGGAGAAAAAAGGGATTAGTTCGTTTTACAAGGCCCGGTGCTCCGGGTAGGTAGAGTTAGGTTATTTTAGACCATTCCATTGGCCTTTAAGTGAACACTCCACTTAAACCGGGGAACCGAACCATTCAAAACGAACTGGCCCAATCACAACAAAGTGATTTTCAAATTAATCTTCCGGTAAATCGACTCAACTTTGCTCTTCTTTTTTCAACCCATGTGCTGCTCAGTGCTAACCAATGTAAATAGGTGCTCACACATCTCAGTATACCTAGACCCAAATAATTCATTTTCAGACAATTAAAGTTACAATATTTTATTAATTACATTAATATTCTCTAAAGTACAAAATTGGTATGGTACATGAATCAGATACCGTAGTTGCATGGTTGTGTTAATCGTGTCATTTTAAGTATTAGCGTCTAACAAGCTATATAAAACACTAAGGACGTTTATATTTTAATTCATTCATTGCAATCATTGTCATTCTGATAGTGTTATGATTTCCTGATAATGTTATGATTTCTCTAAAAGTGTTTGCTTTTCTATCATTTTTTTAAACAGATACCTATGTGATGCACTGTTGGCTGGCTGTGCTGCCTGTTTCACATTCTAGAATGGCACTCATCCACAACCCCCTCATTTATCTCTTGCTTATGCTAGCTATATTGTGGCGCGGAGGGGTAGAGTCCTACAGGCATAGGCTGTAGAGACATAGAGGGGTGAGGGGCTTGAGGGGGATACATGTTGATCTGGACAGGGGATGGGACATTGACGAGGAGGAGAGGGCGCTGACGTAACTTCAGCTCTCGGGCCATCTGGCACCAGGCACAGGGGGTGCAGCAGGTGACCAAGAGGCAGTCGTTGCACATGGTCCCCTACAGTCGGTGGTGGTAGGTGGGGAGGATATGAGACAGATATTAATTAGACAGATGGGTTGTCAGATCATGTGAATACAGTGAATTTCATTGCCATGATCACATCTCTTCTACTGGCATTATTCAATGATATAATATATGCCATTGGCCCTATTATTGCAGTCATCGTGATTATGTATTTATTGATCTTGTCTAGCATCACCTGACAGCTCTGTGTGTATGAGGCACTAGTTAATTGTATAATAGGAGATGTTACGATATCAGCGAAGAGTAATGTCAGGGGTGTTTCACTCTACCCGGATGCGGTATCTCTCCCTCATGGTGCTCCGGAGGGCCAGAGAAGCAACTGGGACCCAGTAGATGAAAATGTCCAGCAGGGGGAGACAGAAACACTCCCCAAAGTCTGTACTGGTCTGACATCTCTGACAGCATGGGCACCAGAACCCCAAGCAACCTGACAGGAGACAGACAGACAAAGTTACTCACACACGCATCCACACACATGGACACACACACACATGGACACACATGGACACACACACACACACACACACACACACACACATACACACACACACACACACACACAGACACACAGACACACAGACAGACACACACACACAGACTCATTAAATACACTCACAGATATTCATGTCGTCACAACAGTCAAAGATGCTGCTGCTCCACACCTCACTCTTTATGTCAGCAGGGGACCGAAACATGCTTGGCTGTACGCTCACTACAGGCTGGACTGCCATCACTATGGATATACAGAGGACAATGCAAATCAAAAGCACTGCCAGAGATCTGCCCAGGTAATATGGAGTTGAGTTATATGAGGAACTGAAAATAATATACATGAATATACATGCACATGAGTCATGCTGATTAAATTAAATTGTATTTTTGTTATCAGGTTATTCTGCTATTCAGCTAAGATACTCCTGGAATTTAAACTTCTGAGATCACAAAAAAATACATCTGTAACGCCCTGGCCATAGAGAGGGGTTTTTTGTTCTTTATTTTGGTTAGGCCAGGGTGTTACATTGGGTGGGCGTTCTATGTTCCTTTTTCTATGTTTTTGTATTTCTTTGTTTTGGGCCGTGTGTGTGTGTGGCTCCCAATCAGGCACAGCTGAAGTTCGTTGTTGCTTATTGGGAGTCACACATAAGGAGCATGTTTTTCCATTGGGTTTTGTGGGTAATTGTTTCTGTTCAGTGTGTTACCTGTCAGTACTGTTTGGCTGTCGGGTTTTTTGTATCGTGTTCTTACGTAATTAAATATTCATGATGAACACTAACTCCGCTGCACCTTGGTCTACTCTCTCTTCAGACAGCCGTTACAGAATTTCCCACCACAAGAAGACCAAGCAGCGGAGTAAGTAGCAGAGCAAGGTTAAGAACCAGGAGAAAAGCTATCTGGAGTCGTGGACTTGGGAGGAAATCCTGGATGGGAAAGGACCATGGGCTCAAGCGGGGGATTATCGCCGCCCGCAATGGGAAATAGAAGAGTCGAGAGCTGAGAGGCGCTGGTACGAAGATAGGGAGCGCAACGGACACGGGAGGCAGCCCACCCCAAAAAAATTTGGGGGGCACACAGGGAGATTGGCGGAGTCAGGCTGTAGACCTGAGCCAACTCCTCGTGCTTACAGGAGGCAGCGCAGTACTGGTCAGACACCGTGTTATGCGGTAAAGCGCACGGTGTCCCCAGTACGCGTTCATAGCCCGGTGCGCTATAGGCCAGCCCCCCGCAAGTGCCATGTGAGTGCAGGCATCGAGCCAGGACGGGTTGTGCCAGCTCAGTGCGTCTGGTCTCCAGTGGGCCTTTTCGGGCCAGGGTATCCTGCACCGGCTCTGCGCACTGTGTCTCCAGGGCGCTGGGAGGGTCCAGTTCGCCCAATGCCTGCTCTCCGCCCATGCCGGGCCAAAGTGGGCAGTCAGCCTGGAGTATGGGTAAAGAGCGTAAAGGCTAGAACTCCAGTGCTCCCCCACAGCCCGGTTTATCCTGTGCCTCCTCCTCGGACCAGGCCTCCAGTGGATCTCTCCAGCCTGGTCCGTCCTGTGCCACCTCCCAGGACTAGGCCTCCAGTGGGTCTCCCCATCCTGGTTAAGCCTGTGCCTCCTCCTCGGACCAGGCCTCCAGTGGGTCTCCCCATCCTGGTCCGTCCTGTAACACCTCCCAGGACTAGGCTTCCAGTGGGTCTCCCCATCCTGGTTAAGCCTGTGCCGCCTCCTCGGACCAGGCCTCCAGTGGGTCTCCCCATCCTGGTCCGTCCTGTGCCGCCTCCTAGGACTAGGCCTCCAGTGGGTCTCGCCAGTCCAGAGCCGCCAGAGCCGCCCGCCAGTCCGGAGCCACCAGAGCCGCCCGCCTGTCCGGAGCAGCCAGAGCCGCCGCCCGCCTGTCCGGAGCCGCCAGCCCGCCTGTCCGGAGCCGCCAGAGCCGCCCGCCCGCCTGTCCGGAGCCGCCAGAGCCGCCCGCCCGCCTGTCCGGAGCCGCCAGAGCCGCCCGCCCGCCTGTCCGGAGCCGCCAGAGCCGCCCTCCCGCCTGTCCGGAGCCGCCAGAGCCGCCCGCCTGTCCGGAGCAGTCAGAGCCGCCCGGTGAGTCCTGCGCCTAGGGCCAGGCCTCTTACATGTCTCCTCAGCCTGGTGAATCCTGGGTCAGTGCTGCCGGAGCCGCCAGGGACGCACGCCAGCCGGGCGCAGCCAGGGATGCCCGCCAGCCGGGCGCAGTCAAGGTCGCCCACCAGACCTTCGGCGCGGCCAGGTGTGCCACCTAAGAGGGCGACGCCGAGAGTGGAGCAGAGGCCACGTCCCTCACCTGAGCTGCCGCCGTAAGAAGGCCCACCCGGACACTCCCCTTCAGTGTCAGGTTTTGCGGCCAGAGTCCGCACCTTGAGGGGGGGGGGTTCTGTAACGCCCTGGCCATAGAGAGGGGTTTTTGTTCTTTATTTTGGTTAGGCCAGGGTGTTACATTGGGTGGGTGTTCTATGTTCCCTTTTCTATGTTTTTGTATTTCTTTGTTTTGGGCCGTGTGTGGCTCCCAATCAGGCACAGCTGAAGTTCGTTGTTGCTGATTGGGAGTCACACATAAGGAGCATGTTTTTCCATTGGGTTTTGTGGGTAATTGTTTCTGTTCAGTGTGTTACCTGTCAGTACTGTTTGGCTGTCGGTTTTCTTGTTTTTTGTATCGTGTTCTTACGTAATTAAATATTCATGATGAACACTAACTCCACTGCACCTTGGTCTACTCTCTCTTCAGACAGCCGTTACAACATCTCCTTTCACTATTGCCAGAGGGAGCAGGTCAGTAGCTAATACAACAGTGTTTATTGGTTGGTATGACGATCTAAAACTCTAGTAGCAGGCTGGTTGTCAGGAAGTATGTGTATACTCGGCTCAAAGGGGCGGGTCTGGTCTTTTCACAGTAAACAGAAGAACAGAAGCACGTCTCCTCCCCTTCAATTCATCTCTAGGGAACAGGTAGTTTTGCTAGTCAGACAGGTTGCCTCCCACATTAACAATGTTCTAGCATTCACTAGTGCTGTTGCCTATGTGTTGCTCTAGGTCTGGGATTTTAGAGACTTCGAAACTGGTCTCTCAGAGCACTCAAAACAATTGTGGTGTGGTTATAAACTGGTTTAGGTACTCACAGAATGGGTCAACTTTGTGTGCGGTTAATGTTCTGATCTATTGTAAATGTCATAGATTTTCTGCTATGATAACTTTAGCATTTACTTTGAGTATTACTATATGCAATGACAGCGTTCAGTCTTATCTTATCAACAGCTCTACAGCTGAATGTAAAGTTATTATTTCAAAAGCAAAAACAACATCCATCATTTATTTCACATACAAATTACCTTACCTGTCTTATCAAAGAACCACAAAATACATCTCAGCCTACCTGCTAGAGGTGATGGTCAGGTCTACGGCGTGTCTCGGAGGGGTGGAGATGCAGAAAACAAGGCTGGATACACAGAATCCAATTCACATGGATGGATGGGTCGACACACAGCTAATGATATCTCAGGTGAGCACAGGTTAGTGTATACCTGAGGTTCTCTCTGGCAACCAAATGTATGGTGGGTGGAACCTGTGTGTGTGTGTGTCACTATCACTCGTGAAATTTGTATTGTCATAGGGGAGAGTGGGGTAAGAGTTCATCTTTTACATTTAGAAGCGCTACATCAAGGGAAATGCAGTATTCTTTCTAACAAAGATATCTACATTGAACAAAAATATAAACTCAACATGCAACAATTTCAAAGATTTTACTGAGTTACAGTTCATATATGGAAATCAGTCAATTAAAATAAATAAATTAGGTCATAATCTAAGGATTGCACATGAATGACAAGTGAAAACAGATATGCATCTGTACCTTTAAAAAGAAGGTGGGAACGTGGATCCGAAAACCAGTCAGTATCTGGTGTGACCATCATTTGCCTCAGACAGCGCAACACATCTCTTTCATTTAGAGTTGATCAGGCTGTTGATTGGGGTCTGTAGAATCTTTTCCCAATCCTCTTCAATGGCAGTGCAAATTTGCTGGATATTGGCGAGAACTGGAACACGCTGTCGTACACATCCATCCGAAGCATCCCAGACACGCTCAATGCCTCTTGAGATTGCAGGCCATGGAGGAACTGGGACGTTTTCAGCTTCCAGGAATTGTGTCCAGATTCTTGCAATATGGGGCCATGCATTATCATGCTGAAACATGAGGTGATGGCAGTGGATGAATGACACAACAATGGGCCTCAGGATCTCGTCATGGTATCTCTGTCCATTAAAATTGCCATTAATAAAATGCAGCTTATGCCTGCCCAAACCATAACCCCACCACCCCATGGGTCACTCTGTTCACAATGTTGACATCAGCAAACCACTGACCTACACAATGCCATGCACGCTGTCTGTCATCTGCCCGGTACAGTTGAAACGGGGATTCATGGAATTCTCCAGGCCATCGAAGGTGAGCATTTGCCCACTGAAGTCGGTTACGACGCCGAACTGGTTAAGACCCTAGTGAGGACGACTGGTCTCAGATGATCCGGCAGGTGAAGAAGTCGGATGCGGAGGTCCTGGGCTGGAGTGGTTACACGTGGCCTGCGGTTGTGAGGCCGGTTGGACCTAATGCCAAATTCTCAAAAATGATGGAGGCGGCTTATGAAAGGGAAATTAACATTCAATTCTCTGGCAACAGCTCTGGTGATCATTCCTGCAGTCAGCATGCCAATGGCACGCTCCCTCAAAACTTTAGACCTTTGTGGCATTGTGTTATGTGACAAAACTGTACATTTGTTTAGTGTCTCTTTATTGTCCCCAGCACAAGGTGCACTTGTTTAATGATCATGCTGTTTTAATCAGCTTCTTGATATGCCACACCTGTCAGGTGGATGGATTATCTTGACAAAGGAGAAATTCTCATGAAGAGGGATGTAAACAAATTTGTGCACAAAATTTGAGAGAAATAACCTTTTTGTGCGTATGGAAAATGTATTTTATTTCAGCTCATGAAACATGGGACCAACACTTTACATGTTGCGTTCATATTTTTGTTCAGTTTACATATATTTCAGAATGTTGTGTACATCTGGAAAAAAATCAGAATTCATGTAAACACAACAGTTTTGAAAACATAGCTTGTCCAAAGAAAGTGGTCTCTTGGCACAAAACATTAAGGACACCTGCTCTTTCGATGACATAGACTGACCAGATGAATCCAGGTGAAAGCTATGATCCCTTATCGATGTCACTTGTTAAATCCATTTCAATCAGTGTAGATGAAGAGGAGGAGACAGGTTACAGAAGGATTTTCAAGCCTTGAGATAATTGAGACAAGCATTGTGTATGTGTGCGCCATTCAGAGGGTGAATGGGCAAGACAAAAGATTTAAGTGCCTTTGAACGGGGTATGATAGTAGGTGCCAGGCGCATTGGTTTGTGTCAAGAAATGCAACGCTGCTGGATTTTTCACGCTCAACATTTTCCCATGTGTATCAAGAATGGTCCACCACCAAAAGAACATCCGGCCAATTTGACACAACTGTGGGAAGCATTGGAGTCAACATGGGGAAGCATCCCTGTGGAATGCTTTCGACACCTTGTAGAGTCAGTCCATACCCATGCAAATTGAGGCTGTTCCGAGGACAAAATATTAGGAATGTGTTCCAAATTAAGGTGTTCCTAATGTTTGGTATACTCAGTGTAGATCTCTTTGTTCAATATCACTTACCCTTCCATTTCTTGACCAGTTGTTTGGGACAGGGCTGTTGTTTCGATGTGCCAATTCATAGGCAAGTTCTCAGCATTTCAGGCTACTAAGCCCATTGGTATTTTGTATTTTTGTATTTATTATGGATCCCCATTAGTTCCTGCCAAGGCAGCAGCTACACTTCCTGGGGTCCAGCAAAATGAATTAAATTACAATACATTCACAACTGATTTCACAACCCATTTTTGCACCAAACAGAGCTGTCTGTTTGAACTACTGGCACACAGTTCGAACACCCATACATACCCCACAAGACATGCCACCAGAGGTCTCTTCACATCCCCGGCTGTTCCATAAGGTGTATTTTTATCTGTTTTTTAATCAAATTTTACTGCTAGCTTGAGTTACTTGATGTGGAATAGAGTTCCATGTAGTCATAGCTCTATGTAGGACTGTGTGCCTCCCATAGTCTGTTCTGGACTTGGGGACTGTGAAGAAACCTCTTGTTGTCACAGATCCCCCTGGTACTGCTGCTCATTCCATTCACCAGCTCCGGAGGTCTACGTCACCGGCCTTCTAGGCGTCACTGAACTGGATTCATTACCAGCAACCCCGGACTGTCTTGTCTCAATTCGCACACCTGGTTCCCATTCCCCCTGATTAGTATGTGGATATATGTGCCCTCTGTTCCCCATTGTCCTTGTCGGTTATTGTTACCATGTCCGTTGGTCTTGTGAGCACCTGTGCTGTTGTATTGGCTTCCATGCTATGTGTTATTGTGCACTTGTTTTATGGGTCTTGTCCTGTGTATTATTTAGAGGTTTACACCTCGCTCTTTTGTTTGGGTGGAGAAATTAAAACCCCCTATTACGTATTCCTGCGCTTGTCTCCTATCATTATACAGCGTGACACTTTTTGCATGTCTTGTGGGGTATGTATGGGTGTCCAAGCTGTGTGCCAGTAGTTCAAACAGACAGCTCGGTGCATTCAACATGTCAATACCTCTCACAAATACAAGTAGTGATGAAGTCAATCTCTCCTAGACTTTGAGCCAGGAGAGATCCCCATCCTAGCTACTGTTGTATCAATGTGTCTTGACCATGACCGTTTACAATCCAGGGTTACTCCAAGCAGTTTAGTCACCTCAACTTGCTCAATTTCCGCATTATTCATTGCAAGGTTAAGTTGAAGTTTAGGGTTTAGTGAATGATTTGTCCCAAATACAATGCTTTTAGTTTTGAAATATTTAGGACTCACTTATTCCTTGCCACCCATTCTGAAACTAACTGCAGCTCTTTGTTAAGTGTTGCAGTCATTTCAGTTGCTGTAGTAGCTGACGGGTATATTGCTGAGTCATCCGTATGCACAGACACACTGGCTTTACTAAAATGTCGTTTCGTAAAGATTGAAAAAAGTACAATGAAACTGGTCTATGAGATTCTTGATATATTTTGCGAGCTCACACCCAATGTCATCAGATAAGACCTTGAGTGCCTCTGCTACTCTATCATAGCCTATCTTTCGCACCAGTACATTTGTATTTTTTTGTCAATGTACCTCTTCAGTGTCATGGTCTATTTTTCATCCCTTGCTGCTGCTAGAATGGAATTCTTCCCTTCTCTCACTACCTTGGTTGCTCTCTCAAGAACCTCAAGAGGGGCTAGACCCCTTCTTGTTTTGTGTTTGTATACATTGAAGATGCATGACGATGTCTGCTCTGAAAGAATAAAAATGCACTATCTTGAGTTTATACGCATGACACTGCAAAAACACTATGCATATTATGCATAAAACGGACAAAATGTAATCATCATTTGTATTGGGTATGGCGGCCATTGGCTCAATTTAACCCAAGGCAAACATTTTGACTCTATTAGCCAACACCGCTACAAGGATGCACTTTCATGCTAGGTTTAGGACCTGATATTGTAACTTATAGAGACCCCAACTGATGTACAAAACAATCTACTTTGGTTTAAATACAAGCACCATGAACCATATAACACAAATTAATTTGACTTTGTGAAAATCCGACGTGTCTTCAGCTCCCGAGACATCTGACACGAGGCACAAAGCCTGCAGAATGTGACCACTAGGCAGTTATCACACATTGACCCCTATAGGGGAGAGAGAGAGAACTTCAGGAACAGGTCAGGGACCTGTCTGTAATGGACAGTTGTGATGACATTCAGTCCACTACCCACCCAATAGGGCAGCGCACAATTGGCCCAGCGTCGTCCGGGTTAGGGTTTGGCCGGGGTTGGCCAATTTAAAAAATTGTCTGCCGGTCATACAGAGAGAGAATTTAAAACTAGAACTAGGGCTAACTAAAGGTTTTCCCGGTCAGGTTACTTGGTCAGGAAAAACTTGTGGCTGTAGTTGTCATGACACCTGTTGTATTTAACTGGATGTGGTAACTCTCCCTCATAGAGCTACTCATAGACAGAGCAACAAATGGGACTGGGGCACAGTAGAACACGTCCAGCAGGGGGAGACAAGCACACTGGCCAAGCTCACTGGCCTTGAGACACCACAGACAACAGGAGCACCAGGAGCCACAGCATCCTGTCGGAAGGATTGGGTGTTTATGAGGTTATAGTTCAACAGAGTAAAGAGAGCTGATGAAGCCTTCTTACCTGATCATAATTTGAGTTAATTTCAATATGGTAGGACTGTCCCTCAGAGAGACAGACAGACAGACAGACAGACAGACAGACAGACAGACAGACAGACAGACAGACAGACAGACAGGTTTTTGCTCTACAGATGCCCATGTCTTCACAGCAGGCAAAGAGACCACTGCTCCAACGTCTGCCATCTCTGCTAAGACCACAAAATGTCTAGAAGGAAAATACCACTTTTTGAGTTTTATGCAGGCTATTAGATTTGATGTTGTGATCACAGGAGGTTGGTAACACCTTAATTGGGGAGGACGGCTTGTGGTAAAGGCTGGAACGGAATTAGTGGAATGGTATTAAATACTGTACATCAAACACATGGTTTCCATGTGTTTGATGCCATTCCATTTGCTCCGTCCCAGACAGGATTACGAGCCATCCTCCCCTCAGCAGCCTCCACTGGTTGTGATCCAATACCATAATCATCACATTGTTGTACACTGTACATTAACTTGTAACAGCCAAAACACTATTGTACATCAATCAAATTAAATCAAATGTATTTAAAAGGCCCTTTTTAGATCAGCAGATGTCACAAAGTGCTAGATTTATATGAACTGAAATGGCACCTTGGCATAAACCAAACACAGAATCGTTAATCAATCTTGATTTCTAGCACACGGATAGGTGTCCATTTTGTGCAACACAGTAATGTCTTTGCTGTCATATGTATGTAACAGTCCATGTAACAACATCAGAGAGTTAACAAGGAAAAATGACCCACCTATTGAGAGGTCAGTGCTGGTCTTGACTTGGGGACTGTCAGGTGTTAATATGGAGGTGATTGCGAGGGATCAAAAGTGCCTTGTTACATACTACGTTACTGTTAAGGGCAGCCCATTTACTATTGTCTGTGTATGTCACCCTTTACTAATGTATTTGCTAATATTTACTGACTCTGAAAGCCATGGCTGCAAGCCTACGCCCTGAGATTGAATAAATATCAGCAATATGGTATTATGCCTTATTATGTGGTTGTGGGTGGAAACTATTGGTGGGGGAAGGGGGAGTTTCCCCCATGCTATATCAAGTGTTTGGGTTTAAGAAAAGCTCTCTCTAAGCCTATATGTGAATGACTAAATTATCAATCATACTATGGGAATATACTCTTACGTAAGAGTAAAATGGGCCCAAATCTATCATTGGATGCAATGGATGCTTGTTGAGCTTGGTCAACCAACCATAGAAAAGCCTTGAGGAAATCTGAGAGCAGACCTCTTTAGTTGACTGAGCTGATGTCTGAAATGGCTGAACTGGACATGCAGTACCCCACTGGACACAAAATGGTTGAATCAATGTTGTGATGAGGAATCTATGTAGAAAATACATTGGATTTGAAAAAGTTATCACTGTTGTTTTATTTTGATGGTGTTTGTTTTGTTTTGAGGGTGACATTTCAACCGCTATTGTTATTTACTGCTGCTCTTTAATTATTTGTCATTCTTACTTTGTTTTGTTGGTATTTTCTTAAAACTGCATTGTTGGTTAAGGGCTTGTAAGTAAGCATTTCGCTGTTGTATTCGGCACCTGTGACAAATACGATTTGATTTGATTTGATCATTGTAACAAATTTTCAACATAGACAAACCTTGAATAAAATATGTTTATTTTTGGATGAAATGGAGACATGAATCCAACATATCAATTATTCATTTATAGACAAACTGGATTTTGAATTGTGTTTGGTTGTCAATGCAACCAAATGTCAACATTTAAAGGAGATCTTCTGCTTGGATAGTTCATGAACAGGTCAGGATAATGGCGGTCCACAAACAAATGTTTGAGGTGCATGAAGCCGATATAACACCTCACGTCCGTTTTTTTTAACAATGCAACAAGTCCCGCCCACTAACAAGTTTGATTGGTGAATGGCCTTGCCAGTAAAGTATTCTCCGTCAAATATGCAGCTTGATTGGACAAACTGGCAAAAAAAATATTGAATTTATGGAGGAGAAAAAAGGGATTAGTTCGTTTTACAAGGCCCGGTGCTCCGGGTAGGTAGAGTTACGTTTTTTTAGACCATTCCATTGGCCTTTAAGTGAACTCTCCACTTAAACCGGGGAACCGACCCATTCAAAACGAACAGGCCCAATCACAACAAAGTGATTTTCAAATGAATCTTCTGGTAAATCGACTCAACTTTGCTCTTCTTTTTTCAACCCATGTGCTGCTCAGTGCTAACCAATGTAAATAGGTGCTCACACATCTCAGTATACCTAGACCCAAATAATTCATTTTCAGACAATTAAAGTTAAAATATTTTATTAATTACATTAATATTCTCTAAAGTACAAAATTGGTATGGTACATGAATCAGATACCGTAGTTGCATGGTTGTGTTAATCGTGTCATTTTAAGTGTTAGCGTCTAACAAGCTATATAAAACACTAAGGACGTTTATATTTTAATTCATTCATTGCAATCATTGTCATTCTGATAGTGTTATGATTTCCTGATAATGTTATGATTTCTCTAAAAGTGTTTGCTTTTCTATCATTTTTTTAAACAGATACCTATGTGATGCACTGTTGGCTGGCTGTGCTGCCTGTTTCACATTCTAGAATGGCACTCATCCACAACCCCCTAATTTATCTCTTGCTTATGCTGGCTTTATTGTGGCGCGGAGGGGTAGAGTCCTACAGGCATAGGCTGTAGAGACATAGAGGGGTGAGGGGCTTGAGGGGGATGCATGTTGTTCTGGACAGGGGATGGGACATTGACGAGGAGGAGAGGGCGCTGACGTAACTTCAGCTCTCGGGCCATCTGGCACCAGGCACAGGGGGTGCAGCAGGTGACCAAGAGGCAGTCGTTGCACATGGTCCCCTACAGTCGGTGGTGGTAGGTGGGGAGGATATGAGACAGATATTAATTAGACAGATGGGTTGTCAGATCATGTGAATACAGTGAATTTCATTCCCATGATCACATCTCTTCTACTGGCATTATTCAATTATATAATATATGCCATTGGCCCTATTATTGCAGTCATCATGATTATGTATTTATTGATCTTGTCTAGCATCACCTGACAGCTCTGTGTGTATGAGGCACTAGTTAATTGTATAATAGGAGATGTTACGATATCAGCGAAGAGTAATGTCAGGGGTGTTTCACTCTACCCGGATGCGGTATCTCTCCCTCATGGTGCTCCGGAGGGCCAGAGAAGCAACTGGGACCCAGTAGATGAAAATGTCCAGCAGGGGGAGACAGAAACACTCCCCAAAGTCTGTACTGGTCTGACATCTCTGACAGCATGGGCACCAGAACCCCAAGCAACCTGACAGGAGACAGACAGACAAAGTTACTCACACACGCATGCACACACATGGACACACATGGACACACATGGACACACACACACACACACACACACACACACACACACATGGACACACATGGACACACATGGACACACACACACTCACACACACACACACACACACACACACACACACACACACACACACACACACACACACAGACAGACAGACAGACAGACAGACAGACAGACAGACAGACAGACAGACAGACAGACAGACAGACAGACAGACAGACAGACAGACAGACAGACAGACAGACAGACAGACAGACAGACAGACAGACAGACTCATTAAATACACTCACAGATATTCATGTCGTCACAACAGTCAAAGATGCTGCTGCTCCACACCTCACTCTTTATGTCAGCAGGGGACCGAAACATGCTTGGCTGTACGCTCACTACAGGCTGGACTGCCATCACTATGGATATACAGAGGACAATGCAAATCAAAAGCACTGCCAGAGATCTGCCCAGGTAATATGGAGTTGAGTTATATGAGGAACTGAAAATAATATACATGAATATATATGCACATGAGTCATGCTGATTAAATTAAATTGTATTTTTGTTATCAGGTTATTCTGCTATTCAGCTAAGATACTCCTGGAATTTAAACTTCTGAGATCACAAAAAAATACATCTGTAACGCCCTGGCCATAGAGAGGGGTTTTTTGTTCTTTATTTTGGTTAGGCCAGGGTGTTACATTGGGTGGGCGTTCTATGTTCCTTTTTCTATGTTTTTGTATTTCTTTGTTTTGGGCCGTGTGTGTGTGTGGCTCCCAATCAGGCACAGCTGAAGTTCGTTGTTGCTGATTGGGAGTCACACATAAGGAGCATGTTTTTCCATTGGGTTTTGTGGGTAATTGTTTCTGTTCAGTGTGTTACCTGTCAGTACTGTTTGGCTGTCGTTTTTTTGTATCGTGTTCTTACGTAATTAAATCTTCATGATGAACACTAACTCCGCTGCACCTTGGTCTACTCTCTCTTCAGACAGCCGTTACAGAATTTCCCACCACAAGAAGACCAAGCAGCGGAGTAAGTAGCAGAGCAAGGTTAAGAACCAGGAGAAAAGCTATCTGGAGTCGTGGACTTGGGAGGAAATCCTGGATGGGAAAGGACCATGGGCTCAAGCGGGGGATTATCGCCGCCCGCAATGGGAAATAGAAGAGTCGAGAGCTGAGAGGCGCTGGTACGAAGAGAGGGAGCGCAACGGACACGGGGGCACACAGGGAGATTGGCGGAGTCAGGCGGTAGACCTGAGCCAACTCCCCGTGCTTACAGGAGGCAGCGCAGTACTGGTCAGACACCGTGTTATGCGGTAAAGCGCACGGTGTCCCCAGTACGCGTTCATAGCCCGGTGCGCTATAGGCTAGCCCCCCGCAAGTGCCATGTGAGTGCAGGCATCGAGCCAGGACGGGTTGTGCCAGCTCAGCGAGTCTGGTCTCCAATGCGCCTTTTCGGGACAGGGTATCCTGCACCGGCTCTGCGCACTGTGTCTCCAGGGCGCTGGGAGGGTCCAGTTCGCCCAATGCCTCCTCTCCGCCCGTGCCGGGCCAAAGTGGGCAGTCAGCCTGGAGTATGGGTAAAGAGCGTAAAGGCTAGAACTCCAGTGCTCCCCCACAGCCCGGTTTATCCTGTGCCTCCTCCTCGGACCAGGCCTCCAGTGGATCTCTCCAGCCTTGTCCGTCCTGTGCCACCTCCCAGGACTAGGCCTCCAGTGGGTCTCCCCATCCTGGTCCGTCCTGTGCCACCTCCTAGGACTCGGCCTCCAGTGGGTTTCGCCAGTCCAGAGCCGCCAGAGCTGCCGCCAGTCCGGAGCCGCCAGAGCCGCCCGCCTGTCCGGAGCCGCCAGAGCCACCCGCCCGCCTGTCCGGAGCCGCCAGAGCCGCCCGCCTATCCGGAGCCACCAGAGCCGCCGCCTGTCCGGAGCCGCCAGAGCCGCCCGCCTGTCCGGAGCCGCCAGAGCCGCCCGCCTGTCCGGAGCCGCCAGAGCCGCCCGCCTGTCCGGAGCCGCCAGAGCCGCCCGCCTGTCCGGAGCCGCCAGAGCTGCCCGCCTGTCCGGAGAAGCTAGAGCCGCCCGCCTGTCCGGAGCAGTCAGAGCCGCCTGCCAGCCCGGTGAGTCCTGCGCCTAGGGCCAGGCCTCTTACATGTCTCCTCAGCCTGGTTAATCCTGGGTCAGTGCTGCCCGAGCCGCCAGGGACGCCTGCCAGCCGGGCGCAGTCATCGCCGCCCGCCAGCCGGGCGCAGTCATCGCCGCCCGCCAGCCGGGCGCAGCCCTCGCCGGGCGCAACCAGGGTCGCCCGCCAGCCGGGCGCAACCATCACCGCAGGGCGCAGTCAGGGTCGCCCACCAGACCTTCGGCGCGGCCAGGTGCGCCACCTAAGAGGGCGACGCCGAGAGTGGAGCAGAGGCCACGTCCCTCACCTGAGCCGCCGCCGTAAGAAGGCCCACCCAGACCCTCCCCTTCAGTGTCAGGTTTTGCGGCCGGAGTCCGCACCTTGGGGGGGGGGGGGGGGGGGGTACTGTAACGCCCTGGCCATAGAGAGGGGTTTTTTGTTCTTTATTTTGGTTAGGCCAGGGTGTTACATTGGGTGGGTGTTCTATGTTCCTTTTTCTATGTTTTTGTATTTCTTTGTTTTGGGCCGTGTGTGGCTCCCAATCAGGCACAGCTGAAGTTCGTTGTTGCTGATTGGGAGTCACACATAAGGAGCATGTTTTTCCTTTGGGTTTTGTGGGTAATTGTTTCTGTTCAGTGTGTTACCTGTCAGTACTGTTTGGCTGTCGGTTTTCTTGTTTTTTGTATCGTGTTCTTACGTAATTAAATATTCATGATGAACACTAACTCCACTGCACCTTGGTCTACTCTCTCTTCAGACAGCCGTTACAACATCTCCTTTCACTATTGCCAGAGGGAGCAGGTCAGTAGCTAATACAACAGTGTTTAGTGGTTGGTATGACGATCTAAAACTCAATTAGCAGGCTGGTTGTCAGGAAGTATGTGTATACTCGGCTCAAAGGGGCGGGTCTGGTCTTTTCACAGTAAACAGAAGAACAGAAGCACGTCTCCTCCCCTTCAATTCATCTCTAGGGAACAGGTAGTTTTGCTAGTCAGACAGGTTGCCTCCCACATTAACAATGTTCTAGCATTCACTAGTGCTGTTGCCTATGTGTTGCTCTAGGTCTGGGATTTTAGAGAGTTCGAAACTGGTCTCAGAGCGCTCAAAACAATTGAAGTTGTGGTTCAAATGTGGTGTGGTTATAAACTGGTTTAGGTACTCACAGAATGGGTCAACTTTGTGTGCGGTTAATGTTCTGATCTATTGTAAATGTCATAGATTTTCTGCTATGATAACTTTAGCATTTACTTTGAGTATTACTATATGCAATGACAGCGTTCAGTCTTATCTTATCAACAGCTCTACAGCTGAATGTAAAGTTATTATTTCAAAAGCAAAGACAACATCCATCATTTATTTCACATACAAATTACCGGATATACTATATTGATTATGATAAAACCACATTAATGGAAATGATATTGCTTTTAACCCGCTATATTTCTGTAAACAATTTTTCATTCCAAATTGCTTGAAAGATACCTCACATTGCACATCATTAATATTGTCTGTTTTCACTTATGACATAAAAATAAAATTTGTCTTATCATCAAAGAACCACAAAATACATCTCAGCCTACCTGCTTCTAGAGGTGATGGTGATGGTCAGGTCTACGGCGTGTCTCGGAGGGGTGGAGATGCAGAAAACAAGGCTGGATACACAGAATCCAATTCACATGGATGGATGGGTCGACACACAGCTAATGATATCTCAGGTGAGCACAGGTTAGTGTATACCTGAGGTTCTCTCTGGCAACCAAATGTATCGGTATGGTGGGTGGAACCTGTGTGTGTGTGTGTCACTATCACTTGTGAAATTTGTATTGTCATAGGGGAGAGTGGGGTAAGAGTTCATCTTTTACATTTAGAAGCGCTACATCAAGGGAAATACAGTATTCTTTCTAACAAAGATATCTACATTGAACAAAAATATAAACGCAACATGCAACAATTTCAAAGATTTTACTGAGTTACAGTTCATATATGGAAATCAGTCAATTAAAATAAATAAATTAGGTCATAATCTAAGGATTGCACATGAATGACAAGTGAAAACAGATATGCATCTGTACCTTTAAAAAGGTGGGAACGTGGATCCGAAAACCAGTCAGTATCTGGTGTGATCATCATTTGCCTCAAACAGCGCAACACATCTCTTTCACTTAGAGTTGATCAGGCTGTTGATTGGGGTCTGTAGAATCTTTTCCCAATCCTCTTCAATGGCAGTGCAAAGTTGCTGGATATTGGCGAGAACTGGAACACGCTGTCGTACACATCCATCCGAAGCATCCCAGACACGCTCAATGCCTCTTGAGATTGCAGGCCATGGAGGAACTGGGACGTTTTCAGCTTCCAGGAATTGTGTCCAGATTCTTGCAACATGGGGCCATGCATTATCATGCTCAAACATGAGGTGATGGCGGTGGATGAATGACACAACAATGGGCCTCAGGATCTCGTCATGGTATCTCTGTCCATTAAAATTGCCATTAATAAAATGCAGCTTATGCCTGCCCAAACCATAACCCCACCGCCCCATGGGTCACTCTTTTCACAATGTTGACATCAGCAAATCACTGACCCACACAATGCCCTGCACGCTGTCTGTCATCTGCCCGGTACAGTTGAAACCGGGATTCATCCAATTCTCCAGGCCATCGAAGGTGAGCATTTGCCCACTGAAGTCGGTTACGACTCTGAACTGGTTAAGACCCTGGTGAGGACGACTGGTCTCAGATGATCCGGCAGGTGAAGAAGTCGGATGCGGAGGTCCTGGGCTGGAGTGGTTACACGTGGCCTGCGGTTGTGAGGCCGGTTGGACCTAATGCCAAATTCTCAAAAATGATGGAGGCGGCTTATGAAAGGGAAATTAACATTCAATTCTCTGGCAACAGCTCTGGTGATAATTCCTGCAGTCAGCATGCCAATGGCACGCTCCCTCAAAACTTTAGACCTTTGTGGCATTGTGTTATGTGACAAAACTGTACATTTGTTTAGTGTCTCTTTATTGTCCCCAGCACAAGGTGCACTTGTTTAATGATCATGCTGTTTTAATCAGCTTCTTGATATGCCACACCTGTCAGGTGGATGGATTATCTTGACAAAGGAGAAATGCTCATGAAGAGGGATGTAAACAAATTTGTGCACAAAATTTGCGAGAAATAACCTTTTTGTGCGTATGGAAAATGTATTTTATTTCAGCTCAGGAAACATGGGACCAACACTTTACATGTTGCGTTCATATTTTTGTTCAGTTTACATATATTTCAGAATGTTGTGTACATCTGGAAAAAAATCAGAATTCATGTAAACACAACAGTTTTGAAAACATAGCTTGTCCAAAGAAAGTGGTCTCTTGGCACAAAACATTAAGGACACCTGCTCTTTCGATGACATAGACTGACCAGATGAATCCAGGTGAAAGCTATGATCCCTTATCGATGTCTCTTGTTAAATCCATTTCAATCAGTGTAGATGAAGAGGAGGAGACAGGTTACAGAAGGATTTTCAAGCCTTGAGATAATTGAGACAAGCATTGTGTATGTGTGTGCCATTCAGAGGGTGAATGGGCAAGACAAAAGATTTAAGTGCCTTTGAACGGGGTATGATAGTAGGTGCCAGGCGCATTGGTTTGTGTCAAGAAATGCAACGCTGCTGGATTTTTCACGCTCAACATTTTCCCATGTGTATCAAGAATGGTCCACCACCAAAAGAACATCCGGCCAATTTGACACAACTGTGGGAAGCATTGGAGTCAACATTGAGAAGCATCCCTGTGGAATGCTTTCGACACCTTGTAGAGTCAGTCCATACCCATGCAAATTGAGGCTGTTCCGAGGACAAAATATTAGGAATGTGTTCCAAATTAAGGTGTTCCTAATGTTTGGTATACTCAGTGTAGATCTCTCTGTTCAATATCACTTACCCTTCCATTTCTTGACCAGTTGTTTGGGACAGGGCTGTTGTTTCGATGTGCCAATTCATAGGCAAGTTCTCAGCATTTCAGGCTACTAAGCCCATTGGTATTTTGTAGTTTTGTATTTATTATGGATCCCCATTAGTTCCTGCCAAGGCAGCAGCTACACTTCCTGGGGTCCAGCAAAATGAATTAAATTACAATACATTCACAACTGATTTCACAACCCATTTTTGCACCAAACAGAGCTGTCTGTTTGAACTACTGGCACACAGTTCGAACACCCATACATACCCCACAAGACATGCCACCAGAGGTCTCTTCACATCCCCGGCTGTTCCATAAGGTGTATTTTTATCTGTTTTTTAATCAAATTTTACTGCTAGCTTGAGTTACTTGATGTGGAATAGAGTTCCATGTAGTCATAGCTCTATGTAGGACTGTGTGCCTCCCATAGTCTGTTCTGGACTTGGGGACTGTGAAGAAACCTCTTGTTGTCACAGATCCCCCTGGTACTGCTGCTCATTCCATTCACCAGCTCCGGAGGTCTACATCACCGGTCTTCTAGGCGTCACTGAACTGGATTCATTACCAGCAACCCCGGACTGTCTTGTCTCAATTCGCACACCTGGTTCCCATTCCCCCTGATTAGTATGTGGATATATGTGCCCTCTGTTCCCCATTGTCCTTGTCGGTTATTGTTACCATGTCCGTTGGTCTTGTGAGCACCTGTGCTGTTGTATTGGCTTCCATGCTATGTGTTATTGTGCACTTGTTTTATGGGTCTTGTCCTGTGTATTATTTAGAGGTTTACACCTCGCTCTTTTGTTTGGGTGGAGAAATTAAAACCCCCTATTACGTATTCCTGCGCTTGTCTCCTATCATTATACAGCGTGACACTTTTTGCATGTCTTGTGGGGTATGTATGGGTGTCCAAGCTGTGTGCCAGTAGTTCAAACAGACAGCTCGGTGCATTCAACATGTCAATACCTCTCACAAATACAAGTAGTGATGAAGTCAATCTCTCCTAGACTTTGAGCCAGGAGAGATCCCCATCCTAGCTACTGTTGTATCAATATGTCTTGACCATGACCGTTTACAATCCAGGGTTACTCCAAGCAGTTTAGTCACCTCAACTTGCTCAATTTCCGCATTATTCATTGCAAGGTTAAGTTGAAGTTTAGGGTTTAGTGAATGATTTGTCCCAAATACAATGCTTTTAGTTTTGAAATATTTAGGACTCACTTATTCCTTGCCACCCATTCTGAAACTAACTGCAGCTCTTTGTTAAGTGTTGCAGTCATTTCAGTTGCTGTAGTAGCTGACGGGTATATTGCTGAGTCATCCGTATGCACAGACACACTGGCTTTACTAAAATGTCGTTTCGTAAAGAACTTCAGGAACAGGTCAGGGACCTGTCTGTAATGGACGATTGTGATGACATTCAGTCCACTACCCACCCAATAGGGCAGCGCACAATTGGCCCAGCGTCGTCCGGGTTAGGGTTTGGCCGGGGTTGGCCAATTTTAAAAATTGTCTGCCGGTCATACAGAGAGAGAATTTAAAACTAGAACTAGCGCTAACTAGAGGTTTTCCCGGTCAGGTTACTTGGTCAGGAAAAACTTGTGGCTGTAGTTGTCATGACACCTGTTGTATTTAACTGGATGTGGTAACTCTCCCTCATAGAGTTACTCATAGACAGAGCAACAAATGGGACTGGGGCACAGTAGAACACGTCCAGCAGGGGGAGACAAGCACACTGGCCAAGCTCACTGGCCTTGAGACACCACAGACAACAGGAGCACCAGGAGCCACAGCATCCTGTCGGAAGGATTGGGTGTTTATGAGGTTATAGTTCAACAGAGTAAAGAGCGATGATGAAGCCTTCTTACCTGATCATAATTTCAATATGGTAGGACTGTCCCTCAGGGAGACAGATGGTAGACAGACAGACAGACAGACAGACAGACAGACAGACAGACAGGTTTGTGCTCTACAGATGCCCATGTCTTCGCAGCAGGCAAAGAGACCACTGCTCCAACGTCTGCCATCTCTGCTAAGACCACAAAATGTCTAGAAGGAAAATACCACTTTTTGAGTTTTATGCAGGCTATTAGATTTGATGTTGTGATCACAGGAGGTTGGTGACACCTTAATTGGGGAGGACGGCTTGTGGTAAAGGCTGGAACGGAATTAGTGGAATGGTATTAAATACTGTACATCAAACACATGGTTTCCATGTGTTTGATGCCATTCCATTTGCTCCGTCCCAGACAGGATTACGAGCCATCCTCCCCTCAGCAGCCTCCACTGGTTGTGATCCAATACCATAATCATCACATTGTTGTACACTGTACATTAACTTGTAACAGCCAAAACACTATTGTACATCAATCAAATTAAATCAAATGTATTTAAAAGGCCCTTTTTAGATCAGCAGATGTCACAAAGTGATAGATTTATATGAACTGAAATGGCACCTTGGCATAAACCAAACACAGAATCGTTAATCAATCTTGATTTCTAGCACACGGATAGGTGTCCAATTTGTGCAACACAGTAATGTCTTTGCTGTCATATGTATGTGGCAATAACAGTCCATGTAACAACATCAGAGAGTTAACAAGGAAAAATGACCCACCTATTGAGAGGTCAGTGCTGGTCTTGACTTGGGGACTGTCAGGTGTTAATATGGAGGTGATTGCGAGGGATCAAAAGTGCCTTGTTACATACTACGTTACTGTTAAGGGCAGCCCATTTACTATTGTCTGTGTATGTCACCCTTTACTAATGTATTTGCTAATATTTACTGACTCTGAAAGCCATGGCTGCAAGCCTACGCCCTGAGATTGAATAAATATCAGCAATATGGTATTATGCCTTATTATGTGGTTGTGGGTGGAAACTATTGGTGGGGGAAGGGGGAGTTTTCCCCATGCTATATCAAGTGTTTGGGTTTAAGAAAAGCTCTCTCTAAGCCTATATGTGAATGACTAAATTATCAATCATACTATGGGAATATACTCTTATGTAAGAGTAAAATGGGCCCAAATCTATCATTGGATGCAATGGATGCTTGTTGAGCTTGCTCAACCAACCATAGAAAAGCCTTGAGGAAATCTGAGAGCAGACCTTTTTAGTTGACTGAGCTGATGTCTGAAATGGCTGAACTGGACATGCAGTACCCCACTGGACACAAAAAGGTTGAATCAATGTTCTGATGAGGAATCTATGTAGAAAATACATTGGATTTGAAAAAGTTATCACTGTTGTTTTATTTTGATGGTGTTTGTTTTGTTTTGAGGGTGACATTTCAACCGCTATTGTTATTTACTGCTGCTCTTTAATTATTTGTTATTCTTACTTTGTTTTGTTGGTATTTTCTTAAAACTGCATTGTTGGTTAAGGGCTTGTAAGTAAGCATTTCGCTGTTGTATTCGGCACCTGTGACAAATACGATTTGATTTGATCATTGTAACAAATTTTCAACATAGACAAACCTTGAATAAAATATGTTTATTTTTGGATGAAATGGAGACATGAATCCAACATATCAATTATTAATTTATAGACAAACTGGATTTTGAATGAATTGTGTTTGGTTGTCAATGCAACCAAATGTCAACACTTAAAGGAGATCTTCTGCTTGGATAGTTCCATCTGTGCTGACTTAGTTTGTCTACAAATTAATAATTTATATGTTGGATTCATGTCTCCATCTCAAACAAAAATCTAAATAAAAAATAAATTAAATCAAATCAAACTTTAAATGCACTTTCAATAAAGTTGAATTTTATTTAGTTGTGTTCTTTAACTTTGATTATTGGTACAGATGGAGACGTGAATACAACATATCTATTATTAAATTGTAGACAAACTGGAATTAAAGCTAGACTAAATCAGTGGCACAAAAGATACATCTCCTTCAAACGTCGAAAACCAAACACAATTCAATTACACTTTTACAGTAAATAGCCTACTAACTTGTTGACAAATTAACAAATTGTGTTGGCTTCACATCTCCATCTAAACCAAAAATAAAAGTTCAAGAATAGAATTAAGCCAGTGGCTCAGAGGAAACTATTCAAGTATTAGATATCATTTAAATGTTTATGTTTAAAGGCTACCTTACAAACAAATGTAACTGTATTTATTCAACCTTAAAATTAGTAACACGTCTATGGCCATATTTTGAGGTTTGTTTAATGTAACTATAAATGTCTTCTTATGTAATCATAGAAAGCGTGCATGTTCAAGATAGCATGCAAAGGTCGCAGGTCTGTGGAGATGTGTAACGGCTGTCGGGAGAGAGAGTAGACCAAGGCGCAGCGGAGTTAGTGTTCATCATGATTGTATTTAATTAACGTAAGAACACTATACAAAAACAAGATAACCAACAGCAAAACAGTCCTGTTCGGAAATAATCTAAACAGAAACAATTACCCACAAAACCCCAACGGAAAAACAGGCACTTATGTGTGACTCCCAATCAGGAACAACCAACAACAGCTGTGCCTGATTGGAAGCCAACGGCCAAAATCAATGAAACAGACAACATAGAAAATGAACATAGAATGCCCACCCAATGTAACACCCTGGCCTAACCAAAATAAAGAACAAAAACCCCTCTCTATGGCCAGGGCGTTACAGTACCCCCCTCCCCCCCAAAGGTGCGGACTCCGGCCGCAAAACCTGACTCTGAAGGGGAGGGTCCGAGTGGGCCTTCTTACGGCGGCGGCTCAGGTGCGGGATGTGGCCTCCGCTCCACCCTCAGCGTCGCCCACTTAGGTAGCGCCCCTGGCCGCGCCGGAGGACTGGTGGGCGACCTTGGTTGCGCCCGGCTGGCGGGCGACCCTGGCTGCGCCCGGCTGGCGGGCGGCGATGGCTGCGCCCGGCTGGCGGGCGGCGATGGCTGCGCCCGGCTGGCGGGCGGCGATGGCTGCGCCCGGCTGGCGGGCGGCTCCGGACAGGCGTTGGCTCTGGCGGCTCCGGACAGGCGGGCGGCTCTGGCGGCTCCGGACTGGCGGGCGGCTCTGGCGGCTCCGGACTGGCGGGCGGCTCTGGCGGCTCCGGACTGGCGGGCGGCTCTGGCGGCTCCGGACTGGCGAGACCCACTGGAGGCCTGGTCTGTTGAGCAGGCACAGGACTGACCAGGATGGGGAGATCCACTGGAGGCCTGGTCCTAGGAGGAGGCACAGGACGGACCAGGATGGGGAGACCCACTGGAGGCCTGGTCCGTGGAGGCGGCACAGGAGAGACCAGGATGGGGAGACCCACTGGAGGCCTGGTCCGTGGAGGAGGCACAGGCTTAACCAGGATGGGGAGACCCACTGGAGGCCTGGTCCGAGGAGGAGGCACAGGATAATCCGGGCTGTGGGGGGAGCACTGGAGTTCTGGTACGTAGCCTCCTTACCCACACTCAAGGCTGAATGCCCACTTTGGCCCGGCACGGGCGGAGCGCAGGCATTGGGCGAACTGGGCCCTCCCAGCGCTCTGGAGACACAGTGCGCAGAGCCGGTGCAGGATAACCTGGACCGAAACGGCGCACCGGAGACCAGACGCGCTGAGCTGGCACAACCCGTCCTGGCTCGATGCCTGCACTCACATGGCACTTGCGGGGGGCTGGCCTGTAGCGCACCGGGCTATGAACGCGTACTGGGGACACCGTGCGCTTTACCGCATAACACGGTGTCTGACCAGTACTGCGCTGCCCCTGTAAGCACGGGGAGTTGGCTCAGGTCTACCGCCTGACTCCGCCAATCTCCCCGTGTGCCCCCCCCCAGAACATTTTTGGGGGCTGCCTCTCGTGCCTGTTGCGCTCCCTTGCCTCATACCAGCGCCTCTCAGCTATCGCTGCCTCGATCTCCCACTGCTGGCGGCGATACTCCCCAGCTTGAGCCCATGGTCCCTTTCCGTCCGTTAATTCTTCCCATCTCCAGGAATCCTGAACGTTCCTCTCCATCTTCTCCAAAGTCCATGAGTCCATATTACTTTCCTTCTCCTGGTGCCTCTCCTTCCTCTGCTGCTTGGTCCGTTTTTGGTGGGTAATTCTGTAACGGCTGTCGGGAGAGAGAGTAGACCAAGGCGCAGCGGAGTTAGTGTTCATCATGATTGTATTTAATTAACGTAAGAACACTATACAAAAACAAGATAACCAACAGCAAAACAGTCCTGTTCGGAAATAATCTAAACAGAAACAATTACCCACAAAACCCCAACGGAAAAACAGGCACTTATGTGTGACTCCCAATCAGGAACAACCAACAACAGCTGTGCCTGATTGGAAGCCACACGGCCAAAATCAATGAAACAGACAACATAGAAAATGAACATAGAATGCCCACCCAATGTAACACCCTGGCCTAACCAAAATAAAGAACAAAAATCCCTCTCTATGGCCAGGGCGTTACAAGATGTTCACAATTGCTATAATAATCTATCAGAATCTTGAACAGCATTGATCACTTGCGCTATGTACCTTTAATGTAATCTCAACTATAATCCAGGTCATTTAGTTGTGCTATTAGATGAAGCACAGTGATAACACATTAAGTTGTTGTATAAATATCAAATATCTGACATGGTATTCCCATTTGAACTTTGTTGTGCTTTTAAGATTTTAAATGGTTGAAAGCAAAGTGATAACACATTTATATGGCAACTTAAACAAAAATCACACATTGTTTTTCCATAGTAAAAACACATTGGGAATTCAAAAACTTCAGACTGTCTTTTTGAGTGGGTGAATAAAGGTTGAAATCTCTTGCCTCAACCAAATATTACCCACATTTACATGGTTAAATGACGTGGTGTGCCTAGTGGGACCTGTCTTCCTCCTGCATGGAGCAAAGAAAACGCAATGACATCTCCATACTTGTTCTTTTTCAACCAAAGGATGTATTTTTATCATAGGTCTGTCAGACCCATGTGACAAAGTTGTTATAACTGTCACTCTTTTTGACCTGTGACCCCTCATGTCTGGTTACCACAGCTTACCCCTCAGGCCGGACGAGCCCTCCCCCTGGTACTTCATATCCCTTAATGTCATTTTAAGTAACTCAGACTAGGATTGCTGATCTTTGAGATTATAATGAATAATATAATATGGACGGAGGGGGACCTGATCCTAGATCAGCACTACTACACTGAGATGCTTTTTGAATAGTATTTAGTATTTTTTTAGTATCTCCATTAGCTGTTGCCAAGGCAGCAGGTACTCTTCCTGGGGTCCAAACAGAGATACAACATTAGATCATACAAAACATTGTGCATTATACAAATTGACATTGCTCCATTGTTACATTACAATATTACAATACTACATTTCATTACTAAGAATAGTGCGTGGGTGTGTGTAGAGTGTGCGTTTTAGAGTGTGTATCTCTTCAAAGTCTGCGTTGTGCCATGAGGTGTTGTTTTATCTGTTTTTTTTTATCTGATTTTAATGCTAGCTTGAGTTACTTGAGGTGGAAGAGAGATTCATGTAGTCATGGCTCTGTATAGTACTGTGTGTTATCTAGCGTCTGTTCTGGACTTGGGGACTGTGAAGACACCTCTGGTGGCATGTCTTGTGTGGTATGTATTAGTGTCTGAGGTGTGTTAGCCGATTGACTAGACAGTTATGTACTTTTAACACGTCAATACCTCTCACAAAGACCAGTAGTGATGCAGTCAATCTTTCCTGTACTTTGAGCCAGGAGAGATTTATATGCATGTTATTGATATTAGCACTCCGAGTACATATAAGGGCCAGATGTTGCTGCTTTGTTCTGGGCCAACTGTAATTTGCCTATTTCCCTCTTTGCAGCACTTGACCATATAACTGGGCACTAGTCCAGGTATGATAAAACTAGGGCCTGTAGGACTTGTTTGTTCTATTATGATGTCAAGAAAGCAAAGCAGCACTTTATCACAGACAGACCATAACATTGTGCTGAAACCATAACATTGTGCTTAAGAAACTCGTATTCTTGTCAAGGCCATCCATGGTCCCTCAGATAGGGTTTTTGTAAGGTTGGTCCTTTCATAACAACGAACCAGGGTAGAATAGGGGGGAAATCTGTGGTTACAAGCTTTTGTTTTTATCTTTTCAACTAGGACTAGAAATTTAAGTCATTTTACATGTTGAAAAATGTATATAAATACCTGCATTTCCTAACTGAATTATGCCTGATATTCTAATAATGCATAGAAAAGTGAAATCAGTCAAAATGTTGTTTCTCCACCAAATAGATTTTAGAGCAGTAAGAAGTGTCATACTGCTTTATTGCATACTTCATTGAATAACATTTCACTGAGAAACTGCAGACCACCCATAGACTAATGGTGGCATGCAGTGGTCCACAAAATTGGCTAGCCGTAATGCTATGTTCATAACCAAGTGGGTAGGTGGTAATTTCCAGTTGTGAAGTAGTAAATCTGAGTATATATTTTTTTAACCTTTATTTAACTAGGCAAATCAGTTAAGAACACATTAGTATTTACAATGACAGCCTACTGGGGAACAGTGGGTTAACTACCTTGATCAGGGGCAGAAGGACAGATTTCTACCTTGTCAGCTCGGGGATTCAATCCAGCAACCTTTCAGTCACTGGCCCAACGCTCTAACCACTTGACTACCTGCGGCCCCAGTTAGATGCGTTTATGTGCTTTGAACTCATTGAGAAACACTGATTGGCTAATAGCAAACAAACTGTGTCAACCATACACTAAAAGTACAGCTATCATGCCAGGAAACAAATTATAGTGTTCAAAAACCATATTAATAGATTGCTTTTTATAAATAATGTTTTGTTGTTGCATTTAACTGCCGAAAATGCTGCAATCGTGGTCATTTCCTTAGTAGGTGACGTCAGAGGACAGAATGTTGGAGAAGTGGGAGCTCAGGATGATAAATTAGTTTCCTACTGGTAATTATGAGTTGGAGTGCAGTTCAAGTGGAATTCTCAGTTTATGTGGTAAATTCCTACTTGGTTACGAACGTAGCATAAGAGCACGTTAATTTGGCCAACATAATTGATAGGAATCATCTCCAATAGATATTATTAAAATTGATATTTGGTTCATTTATTGGATAATACACTGACCAACCTCTAACTATTGAACCAATAAAAACAAATCTAGAGTTGAATGACGATTATTTTGACCAATGATCATTCAGGATGTCATTTTGGGTGGATCTTTCAAGAGTGAGGGGTGGGATTTTCGAGGTCATTCCGTACCTCGGCGTGCGTTTGAGGAGACGGGCGGTTGGAGTAAAAGGAGTTGCCGGGCGATAGTGCACCACAAATGTTTTTATCGGGAGGAGTCTTCCTAGCAAAATTGTACTTCAAGATAAAATAAAGGAATCCCTGTGACGACTTTCGACAAAAACTTTACATCGACTGCTGCATTTATACGCCTGTTTTAACATCCCCGCAAGTGACGGAATCAAGGTGTTGGTGATAGCTAACTTAGGTAATTAGCGATAGCTAACATCATTAGTTTACTAGCTTTGAAGCACATTGCAACTTGGCCGCCCCGGTCCCCGTAGGATAGCACCTTGATTGTGCCGTTGCACGCCAGCTAACAAAGCTATCGGTAGTTTGCTAACTAGTGTGAGCAAACGTCAAGTTGACCGCTGGAGACGGTATCTACCAAACGGTATCTGTTGATCCCATCAACACCCATCTCCCCAGCCCCTTCACCCCTCTCCCTCCACCAACCGAAACACTGGAAATCCACAAGCGGTTGGAGAGCGGCGACGGGCCAGCGGCAGGGAAGCTGGGGGTGGTACCGGAACCGCACGGAGTCGTAGCGGCTTCAGAAAAGACCAGTCGTGGGGACCTACCGACTACTATGGACGGGCTGGCGGTGGAGGTTCGCGGCTCGAACGGGGCCTTCTACAAGGTAAAGGAAATGACCGGTGTAACTAAGTTAGTCATGCGTTAACGTTAAACAACTACAAATATGAATCTGTCGACATTGTTTTGTTTTAACTACAGTAGCTAGCTAGGTTGTGGCTACATCGTCGTTGTTAGCTGGCAGATTCGGGTCGCATCATTCATTGAGTAGGCCCAACATCAAATGATAAGGTCGCTATTCATAGATTTCTACTTCGTCAGGGTTTGCAATTGTGGTGAACGCTTGTCGTGGCCTGTTTTTGTTAGCTACATTCCAAGTGTCTTAACTATGTTTTCTGTTTGGGCTGTTCAGTTAGCTAACGTTAGCCAGTCACCTAACATCTTCTCGGGCACTCCTTTCTTTGGTTGGAGTTGCTAGCTAACCTCTCAAATTTGCGAGAATGAGGGTTGTAGAATGATGCCACATCTGAAATGGTGATACCTAATGAAATATCGATCTGTTTGTTTGCTCTGCCGGTTTATCCCGAGCAATAACCCCCCCTTATATTCTCTTTCAAAGGAGTGGGCTGAGTCAGCCTTCATTATTTCAGTGAATCAAATTACTTACTTTGTTAGTCAGTCACATGACTGTTTCCATAAAATCATCACACCGCAATGGCTTAATAACCATACGTGACACAACAAGGGGAAGTCAACGATGTAAGTCATTTTATTTAGTGACTCAAGTTCAGTCAAATGACTTCATTCAATGTCTGTGCCAAATGGTTGCTGTAGTGTAAGTGTGTGTGTGTACTGGCAGACAGTTGAATAGGCCCTAGTGATTTGCTATGGGTTGAATGGCCCAGGGCTGACAATGACTGAGGGACTGAATCAGGTGTTGGTGGAACAGATTATCCTAATCTCAACGCTCCGCCAGTCAGTCAACACCATAGTCCTCCCCCTTTCCATGCTCTCTTCCTATCCCTCTTTTCCTCATCTTTCCATTCTGTCGTTCTCTACCTCTTTCGTTTAGCCCCCTGTCCCATTTGTTTCCTCACGCTTTCCTGTCTTTTCTCTAGCGCCACTCTCCCCTCTCATTGACTCGTGGTTTCGACTATTTTTACACTCCTCTCCCTCTCACCTGTTCTGTTTACTGGCTGACAGTTTAGCACTCTGGCCTGACGCTGATTTCTCTCCTCACTCTTGTTCAGAATACATTTTTTTATTTATAGTTCACCTTTATTTAACCAGGTATGCTAGTTGAGAACAAGTTCTCATTTACAACTGCGACCTGGCCAAGATAAAACAAACAAAGATAACACACCATTGTCTCAGATACCCCTCAAGTAACCTAAAACCTTTGTTATTTGTATTTATTTAGAGCAGTTCTGTTTCTCCCTGTGTATTCTAAAGGTGTGATTATGATTTCCAGAGGAACCAGATTGGTTGGATAACTTAGGTGACGACAACATGCCTCATGTCTTGCACATGCGTAACACACAAACCACTACCCTCTTCAGCGCTGCCCTTTCTGCACAGTTACAGTAACCCATACACAGATGCCAGAAGGAATATCCTGCTATACCAGTAATGTCAGGGGTGTAGACCTGGCACCCCCACTCTACGTAGACCTGGCACCCCCAGAGGAGACCCTCTTTGGGCATGTGGGGAGTTCTAGTCCTCCTGGAACAGCACATGGCCGGAGAAGGAGTGACATCACTGTACGGCCGTGAACGACCACTCTAACCTCTGTGCTCTCCTGGGGTCATGTGACCATGACTGCCATGCCAAATGGCTTGCCTGACCCTTGACCTGGTAGTAGAATGGAACACTGTTCATTACATCACACAACACATGTGGCTACTTCACTAGGCCCTGTAATGGAATATAGCTATTAGGCCTACCTCCTTTCTTCCATCACAGCAGCCATCAGGACAGTGTTTTCACCCTGTGGTAGCTCTTACCTGTCCAGTCTCTGTGCCCTTGCTTGCAGTTTTGAGTGACAGCGACACAAACGGTGTCTGTTTGTGTTGTGACATTGCAGTTCAATCTGGCTTCCATCTGGCTCTTTGGCCAGCTCTCCCTGGGGCCTGAGAAAGTGGCAGCAGAGCTGTGAAGTTACTGTGAGATTGTGTAATATGAGGGAATCTAATGCTAAGAGCTCTCATACGTAGCCTAACGCTCGTTCAGGCTGCCTCCTGAAATCTAAGCAGGTTTTCCTGGCAAGTGCCGGCCCTTTCATTTCCAGCAGGTGAAACTCCCTCACCTCGGCTCTGACACTCCCTCTCAGGCCCTAGTGCCACTGCCAGCGACATCGGCCCCATATAAGGCAGTGTAACACTGAGCACCGTGGCAACCCCCCACGTCTCTGCTCTACTCCCACCCTGATGGAGACTTTATGGCACTGTGATAGCTCTGTGGATGGCTGACTGTGATGGATGAGGAACAGATTTGGAGGAGGGGGTCTCGTAATGGTGGTTGATCAAGGATACGGTATCGCATTGCTTTCTCCAGCGGGGACAGTCGTCGTTCGCTTTTCATACACATGTAGTCAGACCTGTTTTTACCCTCTGACGACACACAAAGCTCTCATTTTAATGTAATAAATATGGATGTCCAGCACAGTTATATTTCTCTGTCCCCAAGATGACTACACTGTCTTTTCAGTAACAGTCATAGTAGTTTGGTGGGTTATGAGTCTACCCAGTAGTCCCTCTGCCCTCCCATCAGTCAGTGGCGTAGACTTTTGCCTAACATAACGTTTGGGTTTTTGGCTCTTCTTTTTCAGGGGTTCATCAAAGATGTCCACGAAGACTCACTCACAATAGTATTCGAAAACAAGTAAGTTTTCATTCTCTCTCGTGACATAACGTGTGGAGCTGACCCTCTGCTTGTGTGGTTACTGACTAATAGGAGATCTGTCCGAGTTGCACACTATCACCAGTCTAGCCACGCTGCTCAAGTCATCACTCTCCCCCAGTCCTTTGGCCTAGTTTTACTGTCCTGAAACCCCCGTTTCAGAACCACCTGTGGTCCGGTTACAGCTGTCCACAAAACCTCTTCTTTCTGAAACTCATATCCCCCTGTCCTTTTCCATCCCATCTCGCTAGCCACCCTCCTCCTACCCTCTGGTTCCTCTTTCTCTAGTTGACTCTGTAAATAAATATAGTCCCCTGCTAAATATAGTTACCTATGGTATGCAGGCATGGGGGCTGGACAGTGGCCCCTGCCATTCTTGGGATGGCTCTGCCGTTCCAACAACCTCCCTCCCTCCTGTCCTCTTGCCTTGTGGAAGTGTAGGAGTAGCTGGTTGTAAGATACTATGTGAATGAATGAAAACCATGCTTTCTATGAGAATGCTGGCTACTGCTCCTTGACACCATTCTCGTTCACATTTGAACCACTGACTTCAAAATAGGGTTGACCTTTACACTATATCGGCTAGCTTGCCTATAATACAACTAGAGATGAAACGGTGTTTAAATTTCATATCACGATTATAAGTCACCAAAATTATCGCGGTATTGTTAAAATCAAATTAGCATCACTATGCACTTTTTGTGTGCATAAACATTAAAATAATAACATTAAAGATGGAGCCATGAGAGGTAAAAGTTTCCCTATTGCAGGTTTTAATGAACACAACCTTAAGTTGGGGCGGCAGATAGTCTAGTGGTTAGAGCGTTGGACTAGTAACCGGAAGGTTGCAAGATCAAATCCCCGAGCTGACAAGGTACAAATGTCGTTCTGCCCCTGAACGAGGCAGTTAACCCACATTTCCTAGGCCACCATTGTAAATAAGAATTTGTTCTGAACTGACTTGCCTAGTTAAATAAAGGTAAAATAAAAAAAAGTAAGCAAATCAAATGTGCATATAAAAACAACACAAGTAAAGCAATGTGCATGTAAGGTCAATACAACCATATGTAAACAAATCCAATGAGCAGGTGTTGACATTTAAAATAACACAAATTGCAATGAGCCCAACAATTGACGTATATACAGCAGTCTTGTATAGGAGTCAATCGTGTTTCTCCTTTTGGAGCACTTTTAAAACCAAGTCGACGACCGCCGGATTTTAAATGAACAATATGTTACTACATAACGTGTTATCGTGTGCAACGGGCAAATAGTCTGCATACACACGACGCACACAGCAGCAGAACGTGTCGTCTTTTTACAAGAGTAGGTAACACTGAAAGCTTCAATTTACATTGTTGACAAGCTATTAGCAAGTTAGACAAACCGTGACATGTTCCCCCTTTCCAAAGTCCCCACATCATGCATTAAGCTAAAAGTTAAATGACCTTGCATTCGCTATAAAGTAGTGGGTGGTGGTCATGAAAATGACTCAAGAGATTTGAAGTGTTGCCCCCTTCCGCAGCTATTTACTTTATTTATATATATATTTATTTATTTATTATTATTATTATTATTATTATTATTATTATTTTTTTTTTGCATGTTCTGCAGACAGGGAACCATCTCCGATTAAGTTTCCCTCGGCACTCTTGTAAAACCCACAATACGATCACACTTCAGATTAGGTCCTGTCACTGCCTTCCGCCCATGTTTTTTTACACAAAACAAAACCTGCGCCTTTGTCAGACTGTTGCTAACTTTGGTTGATGCTGGACAGTATTTACCGTGAGTTTTTTTTCAAAGCTCGGCAATCAAACGTGGTTTTAATGATTACAATTTGAAACGGTGATGCTAACCGTCAGGGATTTTATAGTGGAAACGGTTTCATCCCTAAATACAACTGATGAACCCCCTCACATTTTACATAAATATCTTTCTGTGAATGTGAAGCCAGTAGGTTGAACTCAGCCACAGTCCAGCGGGCTGTTTTTAGACTGAACTCTCGTTTTGAGTGTTTTATGTAAAAGGACACTCTACTCCCTACCGGATATCCTAGTTTTATATGATGCTTGATTCTCATCCACACAGTCTTCCTGTAGATAAATTATCTTAGGATCATTACCATATGTAATCCAGTAACTCTATTAGGTTTATGGCTTTCCCCTTCTTGTAAACGCGCGTTAGTCTCACTTCCTGGCCCCCACTGACTGACTGTCACCAAGTGATTTGTCTGTCAGCTAGAGAACACTGCTTCAGGCAGAATGACACTTAAGCTTTAGTTATGTTAGGGGTTGACACGCTTTTGGGTCTCGCTCCTGTTTCTTTGTGGTACTTTCATTAGGGTCTGTGTTCCGGAAGTTTCTGCTACACATGCGCACACACCAGAGGCGGCTGGTGGAAGGAGCTATAGGAGGACTTGCTCATTGTAATAGCTGAAGTGGAATCAATGGAACAAACACATTGTTTCCATGTGTTTGTTTGGTATCATTCCAGCCATTACGATGAGCACGTCCTCCTATAGCTCCTCCATCCGCCTGCTTTACCACACACCCAGACTTTATTCTGGACCTAACTGGTGTGGCGATGTCTGTCAATGTAATATAAAGTGTTGGACAGGAGGTGAACTTTCATAAATCACATGACAGGAAGTGGGGGGTCAGCTAATGTTTCTCCTACTGTTGTGACTGAAAGGTGTTTGTTTCCCCTCTCCCCATCTGTCTCTCTCGCTCTCTCTACCTCGCTGCCATCTCTCCCTCTCTCTCTCTCTCTCTCTGTCCCCCCCCAAAAAGCTGGCAGCCAGAGAGACAGCTGCCCTTCAGTGACGTTCGGCTGCCGCCCCCAGCCGACTACCACAAGGACATCGGCGAGGGAGAGGAGGTGGAGGTACTTCTGCCAGATCGCTGTTATGTCCCCAAATTCTCCAGATCCCGCTATCTCCCGCTAGGGCTGCAAAGCGGATTCCAGAAACATTTCAGCAATCTTCCACCTGGGAATTTTGGGAATGTTTCTGGAATTTTGCAACCTAATTCCCCTCATTATTTTCTGAGGGCCAGGAGTTTTTTCCTCCCTGTGTGACCTGACCAGAAAAACAGTGGAAACTCCTTCCTTGGTTGGTTTCTACCTCCTGTTTATTCCACTGCCCACACGGTCCGTGCTATTCGGATACTTGGGATGTCCCTACCCCATTAAAGTTGACATTTTTTAAATGTTTAAGTTTAGGTAAGGGTAGGGATGTCTCAAGGATCCCAGATAGCACTGACCCTACCCACAGGTGATGTCATAAAGCATACCGTACCACACATTAATCACTATCAGTGGTTTAGTTTGCTTCCTCCGTCGTGATTCCATTCATAGCTGGACATTGCTACCCATGAGCCCGGGTCCCAGCCAGTCGAGAGATTACCCAGAGTCCTGTTCACTACGGCAGAGCGATGTGGAGACGGATTAACTACAGTCCAATTTAGACATGATTAGCCAGCTAGGATTCCATTCTTCAGCACAGCAGCACTCTAATCATCATCGCCAATGAGAGACACTCCATCTCACTGTTTATCATATCATTACACAATCACCCAATAATCACTTTACTAAATATTTTGCCTGACCTGTTTGGTTAATGTTAGATTTCAAAGTTTTCCCTCTTGTAATTGTTCTGGTATCATTGCTCTGGCATCATCCTTCCTGTCTGCATCCCTTAGCAGGATGAAATAATCAGGGAATCCAGAATTTCTGTTAAACCCGCGAGTTTCTGGAATTTTGCAACCCGAGCAGGTATGAACACCTGTATGTCCCGGTATAATCATCTCTCCTGTCTACCCCTCCAACAGGTGTACTCGAGGGCCAACGAGCAGGAGCCATGTGGCTGGTGGCTGGCCCGGGTGAGAATGATGAAGGGAGAGGTGAGTCAGGGACTGGTGAGTTAGGGGTCGGGTGCACGCTGGGGCCGGCATGGGGTCGGTAGGGGGGGCACTGTGTGTGTGATTAAAAAAAGTTCTGTGTGCTTGCATGCAACATGGTCCGGTCTCACTCTCTTGTGTGAAGAGGTGATGAACATCCCTGTATCTCAACCAAGACTTTGGTGTATTGTTGCTAAATAGTCCCTTTTTTAATGTTCTTGATCAGTCCAAGTCGTCATTTGTGCAATGTCATGTGCATGTTGTGTGATGCATCAGCGTTTTCCACACCCGCTCCGTCCACTACGGGATACCACTCAGTCATCCCTTGTTTAGACCCACACACAGCAGTCTAATGTAGGCTAATTGGGATAACTAATGCAGCAGGAAGCACATGGCTTGTTTAAAGCAGGCAGGCACATACTGTAGGGTCACCTAGACTACACGCAGATTCTCCATTCCATATTGACCCCTAGCACTTCTGTAGATCCCACCTAGTCTTTGAGAAGGAAAGCTGAAGCAACTACTTTTTTCTCTCTCTCTCTTCTACCTATCCAATCCTCTCAGATCTTCTGGATTGGCTGTTGAGTAGGGGCCGAGGGTTGATTTTTGGAATTTAGCGACTAACATTAAACACTATTCCCTGTCTGACACACTGAGTCCCAAATGACACTTAAATTAAAAAAATAGTTTTTTTTTAATAGTCACAGTTCACTACGTTTTAACCAGAGCCCTATAAGGCTTTTCTCAAAAGTTGTGCACTATTAGAACGCAACCACTTTGTCTTCCAGACCGGCAGACTGACCCTGGGTCAGTAGAATGTGACTGAGGTGGTGTTAAGGCTTCCGCATGCTTCAGTTTGGCTGGTGCTGTACCGAACTCGGCTAGGCCAACAGAACGAGTGTACTCGCATACTTAAAAAAAAAAACAACCTTTGCTTGGAAAACGAGAAAGCGGCAATGGAGCTGTTTGTCCGTTTTAAGAAGCCGTAGCCAGTATATGCTTCATCAAAGTAGTCAGAATTAATCTAAGATGATTTAAGAAATCTGTTGTACATTTTTATGATTTTGCCGTGGAGATCTTTACGTCTAAGATGTTTGGTGCTGTAACCTATTTCTCAATGTGCATGAAAAGGATTATCGTTGAATGACAACAAACACTTAATTGAAGAATCCCTACTAATGACCAACGGAGCGTGGACTTCGGCTCCGAACTTCTGCTTGGCTCGAGAAAAATGTTTGTGTGCACGAACAGCCCCCCCCCCCAAAAAACCTGGCCGAACAGAAACGTCACATTGTTGTCATAATATATGCACAAACTGTTTCGGATGGGAAGCATGCGGACGCCTTTAGTGAGGCTTGATGCTGGATTTGACCACTATTTTGATCAGTGATAAAGGTTTGGAATGTCAGCTTTGTGTTGAGTGATGGTTTTTATACTGGCCTTCGAGCATGGTGTGTGGAGTTCCAGCTCTCTCGCGCTCTCTCTTGCCCTCGCTCTGTCAGAGGGGACTAGGAAAATGACTATTTGGTTAATTTATCACATGAATAAGACCTTAGCTGAATTACGTTTTTAAAGAGAAGTGCCATTTCTGATTAACCTTGACCCAAAACCCTATGAATATTCAATGTAAGTTGTCTTGTGTGGAATTAATAATTGAAGTATTTTGGGCTGTTTATGATTGGTTGCTCTGTTTGCGCCCTAGGTAGTTGGGTAGTACCTCATCTAGCCTAACACAATATAGTCCCCATTATTATTATTCGGCACGCATTATTTCTCTTGCCGTTTCTCAATCTCTGAAAACCCTTGTTATTTGAAATGATCTGACGAAGATCCTTGCAGGATTGAAGCGTTGTTTATTAATAAAGGTATATGGTGGAGCTCTGTATAAAATAAATATACTTTTTTGATGATCCTTGTTATTTGACCCATATTTATATTCATCTGGGTCTATTTCTATTCATTAAATATTTTCTTTCTCTTGCAATTTCGCCATCTCTGAGAACCTTTGTCTCTCTATTTGAACCCTACAGTTCTACGTTATCGAGTACGCAGCGTGCGACGCCACATACAACGAGATCGTCACGCACGAACGCATCCGGCCCGTCAACCCCAACAGCCCTTCCTCCCGAAACTCCTTCCACAAGGTCCCCATCGCCATCCCAGAAGACCTACGAAACATGTGAGTGTTTGACCTCTGACCCCGGCAGTGCACTACACCAGCCTCACCACTGGGGCGGCGCTATAGCACTGTACTCAGATTGAACGACCAGAGGCAGCATGTTACTCCACTAGTCATTGGAGTACATTGGCTGCACCTGAAATGGCTCCCTATTTATTGAAAGGCTACTTCCGTAACGTGGTGCACTATGTAGGGAATAGGGTACTATTTGTGAAGGGTTTCTTGTTTAGACAGTTATACACATCGAAATGTTGTCATCGGAGCTTTGTCTGAGCTGTCTTTTGGGCAGGCCATCAGCCTCTCACAGTAGCTACATAGTGCGCTGTTGTTGTGAATAACTGTGGTTTGACCCAAGTTCTTTTTTTTTTTTTTTTAAACCAACAGCTGTGCGAACGACAGCATCCATAAAGACTTCAGGAAAGCTATTGGAGCCAACTGCATCTTCTACAGTGCAGCCTCACACGAGCTCATCGTGCTGGTCAGTATCACAGCCACTACTGCTTTCAGGGCCTGTATTCAGCACTCCTACTCTGAAAAGCTTAGTGATCTAGGATCAGTTTGCCTTTTTTAGTTCGTTATTAGTAAATTATATGGACTGGGGGGGACCTGATCCTAGATCAGCTCTCCTACTCTGAGAGCTGTGCTACAAGACTAGCCTTTTTAGTAATGTCCCTTTTTTTTTTTTTTTTTTTTTCTTTAACCAGCTTTCTCAGACTAACACTTCCGCTTTCTCTAGTCAACAAATGAGACGACAGTGAAGCGTGCTGCTCTCCTGAGCGACATGCACTTCCGCAGCATCCGTACCAAGCTCATGCTCATGTCCCGCAACGAAGAAGCCACTAAACACCTTGAGGTATACACACACTTCTCCCCGGATGTTCATTCAGTTAGAATCAAACACGCTTGAGAATGTAACTTGGAGACTGGCCATCAACATGTAGACACAGACACCCTATTGTCCTTGTTCCCCAGACGAGTAAGCAGCTGGCGTCCGCGTACCAGGAGGAGGTGAAGGTAAGGGAAGACCTGATGGGTCTGGCAATTGGCTCCCACGGTGCCAACATCCAGCAGGCCAGGAAGGTGCCTGGTGTCACCGCCATCGAACTGGAGGAGGAGAGCTGCACCTTCAGGATCTACGGAGAGGTGGGTGGGTATGTTGGGGTGAGAGCGGGGTCTTGGTGTGGCAGGCTGTCGGCCTTTATCTCGCTCTGTGTTTAATGGCAGGTTGGATTGATGTTGTTTGCGTTGCAGACCCCAGAAGCGGTGAAGCTGGCCAGGGTTTTCCTGGAGTTCAAAGAAGACTACTTCCAGGTGCCCAGGAACCTCGTTGGTGAGTTGACGCCCACCCCAATGATTTAGTCAATCAGGAAAGTTCCTGCATACACATGTACTGAGAAACAATGATTGTCTGAATTGTGGCATCTTTTATAATTTGATATAAACTAGAGGGCAAGTTGGTCAGGATGATATCTATGAGCGTGCCTATGTTTACGGATTTGTCCAGCTAATCCTTGGTCTCCAAATGCCCCCTCTTCTTCCTCTCTCACTCTTCTCTCCCAGGAAAAGTGATCGGCAAGAACGGCAAAGTCATCCAGGAGATTGTGGACAAGTCGGGGGTGGTGCGGGTCCGGATCGAGGGGGACAATGACAAAAAGCTTCCCCGTGAGGAGGTAGGCAGGCAGGGGGCTGGCAGAGAAGACACTGCCCCTAAACAAGAGGTGAATGGAGCGCTGCGGTCGCCCAAACAACCGTACCAAACAACTGTAACCTTACCAGGGTGCTAGCTACCGCTTCTGTTTCCAACTCTGTCTGATGTAAGGTTGCACAATACCTGGTAACGTTCCTAAAATGCCCAGGTTTTCCAGAAATCCATGTAGGAAGATTCACAGATTCCGGGAAAGAATAAACAGGAAATCCAGGAATCCTTCAAACTGGGATTTATGGAATTTTGGGAAAGTAACCAGAATTTTGCAATCCATAGGCTCGGTCTGTCGACGCTGTCAGTTGTCCCATTTCAGTTTCCACTGCATGTCTGTACCGTACATGACCCATTCTAGGGGGGGTTGCCTGGGCCCGCTCCATCGGTTGGTGTATATCACTGTTGTTCAGTGTGCTTTTCCCCACTTTATTTAAAAAAAATGTCCCTTCAAAGAGAAACCTCTATGTATTTCTACATCAATTTAAAGTCACCAGTTCTTTGGCCCTAATGGAAATGCACAAATGTCCATGACTAAACATCAGGACTCGCCCACCTCCAGTTGTATAATGAAGCGTAACAGTCTACCAGTCCACTCACTTACACTCTCCTTCTCTCCAGGGCATGGTCCCCTTCGTCTTTGTGGGAACTAAAGAGAACATTAGCAACGCCCAGGCCCTACTGGAGTACCATGTGGCCTACCTACAGGTGAGACGCACACACACAGAGGGGAGAGATCACCGTCGCTCTCAGGCCTGACCTCTGCTCATGTCAATTAAACATCGGACCCCTCTCTGTTACGACACGTTAAGATATATTGACCCTATATGCCTGTGTATTTTTAATACATACATACTGTGGGCCAATGGCCAGAATATACACGCATGGTAGGAGTTCCCATTACCCACAGATTTCGGATCAGATTACCCAACCCCCCCTAATCTTAATCGTTAAAGGGAATGGAAAAAATATCTGACCCTGAATCCGGGGCAAGTTCTAGTCTACCTACTCTTGTGTGGACACTCATGGAAGATGTTGTCTTACACTGGTCGGTATTCTTCTGTGTACTCTACACACCACCACTTCTGTTTGGGGAGAGGGGAGTAGATGCAGTCTGTAGAAGGTGGTGTCAGATCAACTCCAGATTGGTCACCTGTCCCACCCTCCTCCACCTACCTCATGTGAAAGCTGCTGAGGGCGGCTCCATTTTGCCCTTACCCTGTGCTTTTAAAAATAGCCCCCTACTCAGGGTTAGGACGAGGGGTAGGGGTGTAGATTACAGGATATCTGGACCCTAGCCTCCAAAAATAACGCACCCTCTACTCATCCTTGCACCCCCTCACCCATAGTCAGCCACCTCACACAAGGCTCAGTGGCAGCAGCTGTCGCATTCTGAAGTGACACCCTCCAACCCTTCCACCTCACCTAACCAAAAGTTTCCAGTAAACTGCTGTCTGCACTTTAGCCCAATCCCTAAAACGCCTAAACTGACCACCCCCTTGTCTACACTGCAGAACTTAAGAGTTTGGCTCTTACATGGCTGATTTCACAAAACCACTGGGAAATCACATCAAACTGCGGCACATGGTAAAGTCACATGACTTCAGGCTGTGGGAACTCTGCAGTGATGGCTTTTTCCCACACAAAGGTGCATCCCAAATGGCACCCTATTCGCTTTTGTAGTGTACTACTTTTGAGCAGGGCCCATAAGTATGTTGCAAAATAAATAAATTATCAAATCATATAAATGTTTGCCAGTCCATACAGTTGAAGTCGGAAGTTTACATACACCTTAGCCAAATACATTTAAACTCAGTTTTTCACAACTCCTGACATTTAATCCTAGTGAAAATTCCATGTTTTAGGTCTGTTAGGATCACCACTTTATTTTAAGGATGTGAAATGTCAGAATCACATTCCCAGTAGGTCAGAAGTTTACAAACACTCAATTAGTATTTGGTAGCATTGCCTTTAAATTGTTTAACTTGTTTTGGGTAGCCTTCCACAAGCTTCCCACAATAAGTTGGGTACATTTTTGGCCCATTCATCCTGACAGAGCTGGTGTAACTGAGTCAGGTTTGTAGGTCTCCTTGCTCGCACATGCTTTTTCAGTTCTGCCCCCAATTTTTCTATAGGATTGAGGTCAGGGCTTTGTGATGGCCACTCCAATACCTTGACTTTGTTGTCCTTAAGCCATTTTGCCACAACTTTGGAAGTATGCTTGGGGTCATTGTCCATTTGGAAGACCCATTTGCGACTAAGCTTTAATTTTCTGACTGATGTCTTGAGATGTTGCTTCAATATATCCACAATTTTCCTTGCTCATGATGCCATCTGTTTTGTGAAGTGCACCAGTCCCTCCTGCAGCAAAGCACCCCCACAACATGATGCTGCCACCCCTGTGCTTCACGGTTGGGATGGTGTTCTTCGACTTGCAAGCCTCCCCCTTTTTCCTCCAAACATAACGATGGTCATTATGGCCAAACAGTTCTATTGTTGTTTCATCAGACCAGAGGACATTTCTCCAAAAAGTACGATCTTTGTCTCCATGTGCAGTTGCAAACCGTAGTCTGGCTTTTTTATGGTGGTTTTGTAGCAGTGGCTTCTTCTTTGCCGAGCAGCCTTTCAGGTTATCTCGACATAGGACTCGTTTTACTGTGGATATAGATACTTTGTACCTGTTTCCCCCAGCATCTTCACAAGGTCCTTTGCTGTTCTGGGATTGATTTGCACAAAAGTACGTTCATCCCTAGGAGACAGAACTCGTCTCCTTCCCGAGCGGTATGGCGGCTGCGTGGTCCCATGGTGTTTATACTTGCGTACTATTGTTTGTACAGATGAACGTGGTACCTTCAGGCATTTGGAAATTGCTCCCAAGGATGAGCTAGACTTGTGGTCTAGAATTTTTTTTCTGAGGTCTTGGCTGATTATTTTTGATTTTCCCATGATGTCAAGCAAAGAGGCACTGAGTTTGAAGGTAGGCCTTGAAATACATCCACAGGTACACCTCCAATTGACTCAAATGGTGTCAATTAGCCTATCAGAAGCTTTTAAAGCCATGACATTTTCTGGAATTTTTAAGCTGTTTAAAAGCACAGTCAACTGAGTATATGTAAACTTCTGACCCACTGGAATTGTGATACAGTGAATTATAAGTGAAATAATCTGTCTGTAAACAATTGTTGGAAAAATTACGTGTCATGCACAAAGTAGATGTCCTAACCGACTTGCCAAAACTATAGTTTGTTAACAAGAAATTTGTGGGGTGGTTGGGAAAAAAAGTTAATGACACCAACCTAAGTGAATGTAAACTTCCGACTCCAATTCTAGCTACACACAAGTTAAAAAGCATAACATGTACCTCGTCCTCTGCCCTAAAGGAATCTTACATACAATGCCTATCAAAAGACTACACCCCCCACCCTTTGGATTTATTCACATTTTATTGTTACAAAGTGGGATTGAAATGGATTTCATCGGAATTTTGTCAACGATCTTCACAATACTCTATAATGCCAAGTGGAATACAATTCCAAATGTGTTAAAGGATTAATGAAAAATAAAACTAATATACCTTTTATTAGATAAATATTCACCCCTGAGTCAATACATGTGTTAAAGTTGTCAGCGATTAGATGTGAGTTTTCTTGGGTAAGTCTGAGCTTTATTGTGCAATATTTGCCCATTTTTAATTTTTTGGGGGGAAATTCTTCAAGCTCTGTGAAGTTGTTGGATCATGGCTAGACAGCAATTTTCAAGTCTTGAAATAGATTTTCAATCTTATTTATGTCAAAACTGTAACTTGACCACTCAGGAACGTTCATTGTCTTGGTAAGCAATTGCAGTGTAGATTTGGCTTTTTTGTAGGTTATTGTCCTGCTGAAAGGTGAATTCCTCTCCTGGTGTAAAGCATCCTGAAGCAGGTTTTCCTCTAGAATCTTGCCTGTTCTTAGCTTCATCCCACTTAGTTTCTCAGGAAGAAAACATCCCGTCTTTGCCGATGTCAGGCATACCCATACCATGATGCAGCCACCACTGTGCTGGAAAATAAGGAGGCATTTACTCAGTGACATGTTGGATTTGCCCCAAACAAAAAGTCTAGGCCTTTGCTGTGTTTCACAGTATAACAATAATGCCTTGTTGCATACATATGCATGTCTCGCGTGTGGCTCAGTTGGTAGAGAATTGCATTTGCAACACCAGGGTTGTGGGTTCGATTCCCATGGGGGACCAATACGTGAAAGTACAAAAATGTATGCACTGTATGTAAGTCGCTCTGGATAATTAATGACAAAACATTTTTTAAACGTCTCAGACGAACCATCACAGGCAAAGCGTCAATACGGGACTTATATTAAATCCTACTACACTGGCTGAGACGTTCATCGTATGTGCAGGGCTTGCAAACTTCTACAGATTACAAAGGGAAACCCAGCCGCGAGCTGTCCAGTGATGTGAGCCTACCAGACGGGCTTAATTCTTTCTATGCTCTCTTCGAGGCAAGCAACACTGAACCTTGCATCCTAGCACCAGCTGTCCAGAACGACTGTGAGATCACACTCTCCGTAGCTGATGTAAAGTGGTTCATTCTTTAAAAGTTGCAGTGTAGGGAGTAGACTACAGTACTGGGCTATTTAGCTAAAGAATTCTGTGTCGTGCGGGAGACCGGGGTTCAATTCCCCAACCGGGAGGATGGAGTAGGCTGTCCTTGTAAATAAGAATTTGTTCTTAACTGACTTGCCTAGTTAAATAAAGGTTACACTAAGAACATAACATTTCTACACCTTAATTGTAGTCTAACCAATACCCAAACGGAGATTCAGTGAAAATAAAAATCTCTCATTATCAAGACCAGTCCCCATGCTTGTCTCAGAGCAGTGCAAAACGGTGCTAAAATAGTTGTAGGCTATTGCTTCAAATCCTATTTCTTCTAACTTCAATATGCTCTTTAAATTAACAAGACCTACACCACTTTTAACAGCACATTACTCAACAATAGTGAGACTCATGTCGCCTAC